>NW_019154136.1:95197-108561 GCF_002288905.1 Enhydra lutris kenyoni | reverse complement strand
AACAAGATGATTATTATGAAGAAATGAAACTGGTGAGAATTCCAAATGCTGAACATTTTTTTCCTATTAAATAAAGTTAGTAATTAATGTGGTGATTAAGGAGAGTGCAGGAGTTGATTTCATTCTGTTGAAACTGCAACGTACAGCCAAGGTTGAGGACCATTATTTCTTTCTTTCTCAGATAGTTCAATTTGGCCCTAATTTAGTTTGTAATTATTCCTTTCTTCCTTTTGAGGGTTTCCATCCATCTCTAAGTTTCCCCAAGTGTGCAGGAAGAGAAGGGTGGACATCTCTTTCCCCGTCCCAGCTGTAGCTTGTGGACGCCCTATCTTCTTTGGACAGCATGGCCGCTGTTGTTGACTATCATGTAACTGATGCCACGTGCTAACATCATGGTAGTTCTTCTTCTGCCACAGCATTACTCTTCCATCTCCTGGAGGGGTTCTGGGGTTATGCGTTGGCATTTATAGTCTTTGCGCACATCATCTGTCCTTCTCTGCCTTCCATCTACTGATTGTCTCTTGAGGGTGGCTCTGGACCACTGACCTTGGTGATTCTTTTCCCAAAACCACATGATTGACTCCACATCAGCCCGACAAGTCCAGGACTGGAGATGGGAAGGTGGGCTTCTGGGACTGAAGGCTGTCTGTAGGAAGCCTCCCTGAACTGCCGCTTTCATGAGGCATAACTGAGATGATGTGAACACGACTTCGAGCTATGGCAATCTTTGGAGCCATCAAAAAGGACTTATTTTGTTTTTACTTAAATTCACTTGAGTTTATAGAATTTGTGTTCAAACCAACAATTCTCAACCAGTACTATTTGTTTTTACAGGTGGCTAGAAATTTCTTTTAAGTAACTTCCTTAGTTAACCTTGTCTGTGTAACAAATCACCCCAATATTTAATGGCTTAAAAATAAATAGGAGAGTCTGCTGCTTTGGGCTGGCTCAGTTGAACTCCGCAGGGCTTGCTTTTTGTCTGTTGTCATTCATCTGGGGCTGGATGGCCTAGGGTGGCCTTGTTCACATGTCTGGTAGATAGCAAGCTGTGGGCCACAGTCAGGGGAGCAGCTGGCCGTGCGTACCTCATCACCCAACAGGCTGGCCTAGGCTTCTTGGCAGAGTGGCAGTAAGCATGAGTAGGCACCAAGATCAGCAAATGTAGAAGTTGCAAGGCTTTTTGAGGCCCAGGCTCAGGACACGGACAGTGTCACTTCTAGCACATTCAGTGGGCCAAACCAAGCCATAAGGCCTGCTCAGATTCCAGGTAGAGAAACAGACTCCACCTCTTGATGGGAAGAGCTAATAAGTGCCGTGGCTGTTTTTGAAATCTACCATAAGAACCGCACCTCCTTATTTGCACCTTTTGTAAATATATAAATTAAAAGAGATCTGGAGTTCTTCCACTAATAAGCTGATTCTCACTTGCATTCAGGTAGACTTTGTAAGTGGGAAACAAAGAGGAGGTAATTGTCACTGGCCAGGACAGTGAGCAAGCCATGTATATGCTATCTATCAACCTACCGTGTGGTCATGCAGAAAAAGGTTGCAAACAGCTGTCCACAAGATAATGTGATGAGGCAGAGAGAGCGTGAACCTCCAAATCAGACAGACACCTGAGTTCAAACTCCCATCTCCCCAACTTGTTAACAGGATGGCCTTGGGCACGTAACTGAACCTCTCTACGCATCGATGTCCTCAACCATAAAACAGAAACAATACCGGCTGTTGCGAGGATTAGATGAGATGATGGTGTAAAGCCTGGCACGTAGTAAACAGCCACGTCATGTTAGTTTCTGTCCCTGTCTCCTTAATTTTTTGAAATTCATGTGCAGTGGCCATAGTAACTCTCTTCAACACAGAATCAAAGCTGCCCGATCGCTTTTCCTGCCAGATACTGGCTTTTCTTTTTCCACGTACAGCGTATCTTTGAAAGATGACTTAAATATAGTCTTTTGCAACCTGGGATCTTGGCAGTGTTTGGAAAAACATAAGGTTACAGTTAACAATCCCAAGATGATTCTTAGTTTGGGGGCTGCAAATTATTCACATCTTCAAGTTGTGCAAAAAAAACAAAAAAGATGTTTTCTTTATAGTCTGGATATATTGTGGAATTTTGGAAACTCACCACCAGAAAAGAAAGCGTTGAAATAATACAAGTTGGGCAGCAATGGATGGGAATAATGTTCTCTCAGAAAGGACACATTTACAGTGGAGAAGGTTTTCAAACTTACCTCAGAGCTCTAAGTAGTGAAGTTGTTCTTTGGGGGGTAGAGGGGGCCAGATTGGGCAAAACCTCTGCTTCTCCTCTGATGCATTCCATGGGGCTCCATTTTGGCTAAATCATCATAATTCCCACCAAGACAGCACAGAATGATAATGGTTTTATTTATTATTTTATATGCATTGCCAGTATATGCAAAGCTTTATAGCTTGCCATAAATCGAGAGGGATTATCACAGCTGTTACTTATTTTAACAGGTCACAATACAGTAGTTTATGCCAGATGGTTTGGAGAATTTTGAGAGAGAAATTTTATACAGGCAGCCACATAGATACTAGCTTGGGTGGTTGCACCCTGAAATTAATTTACATTTGTTATGATATAAAATATATATGAATAAACACATAGCTCCTTATGAGCGAGTGAGCCATTTTATAGCCCTGATTTCTTCTGGAAGTTGTGGGGTCTCCTGTGAGCAGTGGTGGGGCAACAGCAGGGATTGTGCTGCTAGGGCGAGATGGGAGAGGAGGGTCACCACACCCGACGCCATGAGGGAGACGTCCAGCTTGCTTCAGGGAAGTGAACTTTGGTGGCAAACCTGGGTTTCCATGATTGGAGCTGAAAAGAATAAGGCAGGGAAGCCCCCCCAACCCAGAAACATGAGGAGAATGTGTGCATGATAGAACAGAGAGCTGAAATTGGGATCTCCAAGGTCATAAACAAGGTCATTCTGGGGCAAAAAGTTTACCCAGCCTGCAGAGACCACAGAACACATGATGGCCCTTGCAGATGCTGAAGTCTATGTGTAGAGTGATCAGTCCTGGATGATCAACAGAAATGGGAAGAAAAACTAGGTACTGATGATCAGCAGTCATTCCCGAAGGTATCTTTGGTTCCAGGTTTCACAGAACAATAGACTTCCAGAATGACAGACCTAGAGAAAACCTGATAGATCATCTCTACCCTCCTTGTTTCACAGATGAAGAAACAGACCAAGAGGATCATTTAAACATGGTCATCTTGGTTCTTTGATTAAAAAAAAAAAAAAAGAAAGAAAAAGAAAAAAGTAAAATCAGACTGTGAAGGTATTTGGACTCTGTCGGCTTTCTCCACAGTGTCTCATTGATCTGCCCCACCAACTCCTCTCTTGGGCCTGGCCTCGCTCCAGGAGAGGACCACATCCCCACCTACCAGAATAATCCGAAGACCAGGTCCAAAGCACAGCTCGGTTTTCTGGGTAAATCTCCCCGTGTCATAAAGGGAATACCGCCTCTGGAACAGGAATAAAATTATTTAGGCTTTTCAAGTCAATTCTTCAAGCTCCTACTAATATCTATTAGTGTCCACAGAATAATTAGACAGAAAAGGTGAGTTTTAAACAGATTTGGAGCCTTTAATGGGCTTAATCTGTGTGCAGAAAAATCAGAAAGTGACAGTATTTCGAAAGCTGAATAGCCCATGAGTGTCAAGAGATAGAACTAGAACCTTTATTATGGATTCCCCCAAGATGACTGGTAGAAAAATGGAAAGTGTATAGGTTAGATCATACTGAAATGCCCCACTGATTCCAGAGATGGTGAGCTTTTAGCATCCTCCCCTCTCTGGAACACAGCACTAAGCCTGAAAGTAAGGGAGCTTCCCCAGGTTGCAGATAATTGTCAGCAAGCCTGTGCACTTTATGAAAAACGTTGCTTACGTTCTCGCTCAGTCCATTAGTAACTCTCGTTTAATGAACAGATGTTACCCAGCCATGGTGCCTCTTCTCTTCAGCTCACTGTGTATTCAAACCATGGGGAAGGAGCTAGAAGGAGGGTGAGAGAGGCATGACCGTGGAGAGTGAAATATCAAGGAAACATTAAATTGTGTTTTCGTCTCATCTGATTACAAAGATAGGAAAGTGAATTGTTCGAGGTAGGCTAAATTCTGGTAATAAAATCCCCAACACTTCAGAGGTTTATTTCTCACACTCTAGGCCAACGCAGGCCAGCATTCGGTCATTTGGGCACCAAGGCTCCTCCGTCTTGGGCTTCCAGCACCCCACACAGAGCATCTGTGTCTAGCCCGCAGGGGAGGGAAAGGAGCGTGTGTAGGAACAGGTAGGAGTTTCTTCGGGCCAGGCTGGGACGCACACACCCCTTTGCCCCCATTCCGTTGGCTGGCACTCAGCTCTATGGCCACGCTAACTGCAGGGGAAGCTGGCTGTAGGAGAAAGACAGCCTGGCAAACAGCTAACTAGTCCGTGTCTTCCAGGGAAGTGTAAAATATGCTTTAAAATAATAAGGGGCTTCAGGAAACTCCTCGTGGTTGGATAAACTTTAGTTCTGTGCAAAATGGCCTACTGAGACTTCCATATTTCCTGGCAGTGCGAGGTCAAGGGCGTGTTTCTGCCCGGAGGCACAATACAGATCATAGGCTGACCAGCTACGGCCCACGGACCCAAACTCACCCGCTGCCCGTTATTGTGGATAAAGTTTTATTGGAACACAGCCACATCCATTCGTTTATGCCTGGCCTGTGGCTGCTTTTGAGCTACACACATCAGCAGTGTGAACCGGTTCCAGCAGAGCCCGCGTGGTCCACAAAGCCTAAATTAATTACTGCCTGGCCCTTTACAACAGAACAGGTTTGCCGATCCCTGCTCTAGGTCTTCACTGTCCTAAGGACGACACATGTGCAACTGTTTCTTCTTGAGACCCGGGATCCTTGTAAAAACAAGTAGGATACCCACTTGGACTGGGCTGTAAACTCTGCCCTTAGAACGTCTGCTCCAACAGGGCCCAGACGCTGCTCTCTCCCCGCCAGCACTGAGCACAGTACCTGGCATCTAAGAGAGGTTCAGTAAGTGCTTCTGTTTGAACCATCAGCCATAGGAAGCATCGGGTACCCTAACCGTGGTACAGGGGAATGGGAGTCCGGCAAAACTATAGTGTGAGCATGGCCGTGAAGACCTCCAGCAGTTAGGAAGGAACTGCCTTTGTCGGGCTTTTATTATACGCCAGGCACTGTCATGGTGTTTTATAACTATTCTTTCATTTACTCTTCCTAATAAGCCTGTAAATTAGGTATTCCTATTTGCATTTTACAAATGAGGAAACCAAGGTTCAGAGAAGTCAAATTATTTTCCCAAGGCCACACCGCTAAGAGGTGGAGGGGCTAGGATTTAAGCACAGGTCTTCCTGGGACAAAAGCCCAGGGTTTTGTTTTGGTTTTTCCTCTACACCATGGGAACCTTGAAAACTTTATTCAAATCAGGCAATCTAGTTCTATCATTTATTTTCATCATCACTGCTCCTAACAGCCTCAGTCTTGTAAAGATCCATGTGAAGGAGAAGACATGGCCATTTCCATTGCTGTCGGGTGTCCTGCCAAGGCTCTCCTTTGACAGAGCAGCCCTGAAAACCCGGAACAGCACAGTTCAACTCTTGAGATCTAGGGTTCGTGACTTGGCCACCAGCTCCCTGCCGTCTTGCCAGGGAGGGCTGTAGGAGGCGGCCCTTTTGCTCACCTAAACATCAGTTCTCATTGCAAGGCCTGAGTAGTCTGCGTCACACAGCAGGGCTGCCCGTGTCCCTAGTGGAGTAGGTCTGGGAGCTTGTTAACACACACCCACACCCACCCCCACCCCCAGACCTCACCGCACACCGCTCTGCCCCACCACTGAGCCTCTGCAGAGCACATCTAAGGGAAAGCCTTCCCTTCTCTTTTCTGAAGCTCTGACTGGCCTTCCCGTCAGTGTCCACTCCGTCAGGCCTTCCTGAAGTCTAAAGGGCCCAGGTCAGTCCTTGGCGGACAGAACCATTTCCGTGGACCTCTCGGGGACATTTGGCATTCTCAATCATGCAGCCTTCTTGAAACCTTTTTGTCCCCTGGTTTCTGAGACAAAGCCCTCCCTCCCTCCTGGTCTCCTGTTTCTCTGACTCACCTCGTTCTTTCTCTCTGGTGGCCTCCTTTCCTTTGCCTACCCTGCCCTTAAAGTTTGGGATTCATGTCTCACTTCTCACCCTCACTGGGGGAGTGGCCACAGCACTTCCCCCACCCATCCTTCCTGTGCTAGCCTCTCTCTCTCTCTCTCTCTCTCAGGGGGACTCCAGCCAGATTTTCTATCCTTCCTGGTGGCTGGCAACCCTCCGAGGAGGTTAGTGTGAGTGGGGTCAGAGGAGAGCAGCCAACCCAGACTAACTTGGGTTCGATGTGATATTTCATGTGACCACAATCATAATTCATGGTAATGCCAATTAGGAAATGCTCTACCAGTGCACATGCAAACCCTGTGATTTCTTATGACCTTGGCAAGTTAGTGTTTCACCACAATTTGTGAATTATGGAGGAGTCACGGGCCTCGTGGACTCCGTACTACCCACTCATGTAAATCTGCCCCAGGCAGAAACCTCCCTATTTGCAAAGAGATGACCTGATAGAGAATAGTCCAGTTTTCCTGAAATGGGTTTCCAAGGCATCAAGACAGATTACCAAAACCTGTGTCCCACAGGGCATCTTGGGATAATTTCATTCACTGGTTTTTCCTTGTTATATATTAGGGTATATCCCAGGAGTGTCGCAGTGGCCCTAAATGGCTTTTTGTCTTCTGCATGCCGTTGTTACATATACAGCCTACCCGCCTAAGGCACAGGCACACACTGCCACAGGTTTTAACCCTGGTTCAGCCCCACGGCTGGCTCAGTAAATCACCCTTCCCTGGAGAGGAGTTCATCACCGTGAAGGCATTGTCTTTGCAGTGTTTTTAAGCCTGGGCAGAGTGAGTTGTATCTAGGATGCAAGGTTTCAGCCACCAGAGATGAAAAGGGGAAGGGACGCAATGTGACAATTTGGGGGCTGCTCTAGTCCTGTTACACACGGGCACCTGCTCCACACCAGTCTCTGTCTTCCCTCTTGTCGGGGCTGGAGGAGTTGGCACCGTCGGCGTGTCTGATTCTTCTGCTGTTGGTCAGAGGCTGGGGACAAGGGAGGTGAGAAGGGAGCCACGGGGGTGCGGTGCTGAGCAGCCGCGGTCGGTCCAGCCTGTTGGTGATGTGCCGAGCCCACGGCCACTCCGGGCATGGGTAACACGCAGCACCAGCCGTCGCGCTACCGGAGAAGCAAACGCATAGGTACCAGAAATCCGGATCCAGGATCCTCCGCAACCCCCGGCTTGTCTAAGCGCTCAGGGCCCGCTTTGTGGCCGGCTCCAGCGCACCGCGGAGTTTGGGGCTGGGGGCCGAGTCCTGCGGCTCACTGCGGCTGGCGGCAGGGGACGGATTATTTTTAGCAGGTTCCCTTTAGCCCAGCGGAGCCGGGAGATGTCCGCGGAGCCGGGCGGTTGTCTGCAGAGCGTTGGTGCAGCCGTGCCTGCTGCCCGGGAGGTTTGGCTGCCGCAGTCCCCTCCATTCACTGGGCTGTAAATCGAAGCTGTCTCCACCGGCAAGGCGCTCGATCTCAGCGTGGCCCTGGGGCTACGTCCCGCCCAGGTCTCCCGGCACCTGATTTCCCAGTGGTCAATTAGGTGTCTCAGCCTGCAGCACTGAAGCAGTGGAGGGGCCAATGCCCCGGCTTTGATGGAGCGCGCCGTGCGCAGAGACCTCCCCAGTCGACTTCCTCATCAGAAGGCAGCATCCATTCATAATTCTCTCTCTGCCTGTGGACCGAGTTAGGCTGGAGCTGGGCATGGACTCCTGCGATCTCCCTTTTTGCATCTGAAGGCGAAACTAAGATAAAAGGCAAAAGGAAGAGGGAATGCGGTCCTAACGCAACAAGGCGCTGGCAAGCCCCCCGAGAGGCCTCTCCTTCGCGGGGAGAGGGAGAAGAGGCATATCCTGAGCCCAGCGCCCCAGCCAGCTGCTGCTTCGCTGCGGAGCCGGAACGCATGCCTACCTCACCTGACGGCCGCATTCCTGGGGAGCCGGCGCGGGGCCCGGCGGCGCGCCCAGGGCGCACGGGCGGTAGGATTTCTGCACCCGGAGAACGATGCGCGGGCGGGCTGCCCAGGGCCGAGCCCGAGCCCGAGCGGGCGCCCGGGGAAGCTAGCCTCGGCGCGGCGCCCCACCGCAACCCCCCGGGATGCTCCGCGACTCGCAGCCCAGGCCACTCGGGTGTGTGTGAGATAGGACCGGCCTGGGGGGGGGGTGTGGAGGGGGAAGGGGTATGGGCAGGTGACATCATTTTAAACTAATTTTTCACAGCTCTGGGTGGTGGGTGAACTTGGGGGACGGAGGAAGCAAGAGCCGCAGCCCTACCGCGCGCCAGCCTAAGAGGAAATCCGCCCCCGCCTGTCGCTGCCCCCAGGTCTGAGAGTCAGGTCCCCTTGGCAGAGCACAGTGAGGGTGAGCAGGCGGTCAAGGTGGACCACGCATAGCTCTGAGGGGCGAGGGGAACAGCTCCGTCTTTCAGGGGTCTTTTTATTTTAATCATATTGCAGTTGCAGCTTTGAAGTTTGCCGCCTCCACCTCACCCCTCATCCCGGGTTCTGGGGCGGGGCGGCACTTTTCCACGCCGCTACCCAGGCCCTTACCAGCTGAGCGGAGGGGGCTGCAGGGGCTGGTGGTGGGTTTCCTACAGGGGGCATGGGGACTCCAGGGCTCCGCGAGAGGGAGTGCGCCCTGAAGCTGAGCCTTTTGGGAGCTCTAAGGGCTGAGGGAGAAGTCCGGATCTGGCTTGGTGCTCCATCCTGTTTTCCTGCCCTGCCACTTGGTGTTGGGTGACATTTTGCCTGTGCAGGGGTTTCACCGTCATGGAGCTGGCTGTGATGCTGTGAGGCAAATGGACTGTTAGGATGGGCTGGAAGAGAGAGGCAAGAGAGCTGGAGCTCTTCCTTTTGTGGCAGTGTTAACCCTGTGGAGCCTGCTCCCTGGGCACACCTGTCCACCTGGGTCACCATCTGTGGGCACGAGTGGGGCTGCCAGGCTGAAGAGCCCTGCCAGGTCTGGTGGTCCGAAGCCGGACTTGCTGTGGGCGGGCAGGGCCAGGAATGTGTGGGCGGTAAAGGAGCAAAGCCCCAACTGGTGCCCCCTTAAGGGAAGGTTAAGCAGGCCCCGCCATGATGGTGCACAGCGCTGTAGCCAGAGTGTGGTCTGCTCTGCTGTGAGTTTGGGAGCTCTTGTTCTACGAGGTTTTTATTTTGCAGTTTTGTGCCTCCTGGTCACCAGTTTGTTTTTCACATCTGCTTGTGAGCAAGGCAAAGATAACAGCATCTAAAAATAGCCCTGCGGCTGGAGATGCAGCTTAGCTTGACCCTACTGTCACAAGAATGGGGTCTCCCTTCCCGGCTGTGGGAGGGTGAGCCGAACTTGGGCTCCCAGATAGCAGAAGACCAGGCCCACACATCTCCGGAGCAGTGCAGCATCCATTCTCAGGGCCGGGCAGGGATGCCGTGTTGTTGGTCTGTGGGAGACGGGCAGTAGCTCCTCCATTCCTATGTGAGGCCCAAAGCAACTGGGCTGGCTGCAAGATTGGGGGATGGGAGCCCAGACAGGGACCCCTTCGCCACCCACAGCCACTGGCATCTGCAGCTTCACATTCCCTAAGAGTCCCACCCAGCCATAAATACAGGGCTCTCTCCTCGGTGCTTCAGGGGCCAGCAGGCCACTCCTCCCCCCACCCCCAAAGGAGTCTGGCCCAGAATACAGAGGGACCAAAAGGTCCAGGGTGCACATCACAGACCAGCTTCCTCTGTGAAGCCAGTAGCTGGGGTGCCACTCTTTCCTTTCCAGCAGGAAATCCTTGGACAGCTGAGGGATGGACCTCTTCTTGGTGTTTGGGAGGTGCCCGTTCTGTCTCAAGGGGGCTGCCCCCAGCTGATGGAGAAGGTGCCACATGGAATGGAGCCAGGAAGGGACTGTTGCAGTAGATGGTGGGAGCCCTGGTCTTCTCCTGGAGGTTGGAGATTCTGGGAGCTGCTCGGCCTCTCCCATTCTTTATTTTCAAAAGCCTTCACTTCCCCCATGTTCACCTTTTCTTTGGAAGCAAATGTGGCAAAGTCCAGCTTGAAGGAAAAAAAGGCCCCCCTCTGTTCTTGATTGATTGAACTATGGTATTTTTTATTTTTGAAAAATATATGGGTATTGCTGAAAAAATGTAAATGCCTAATTGTCTACAGTGAAAGAAACAAACTAAAGAGCCTGGGAATCTGGGAGGGAAGGTACAAATCCCATCACCAGTTCTCTATTCAAGATGGAACCTACCAGGTAATTCTCCCCTCCCTTCCAAAGTGAATTGTGATTTTTAAAAGTTTCCCTTTATTTTCTGTAGATCATAAATGTAATCACTGGGCAAATATTAAGGTAGAGAGCTTGATTTGGGGGAAGGAACAGACTGCGAAACTGAAAGCACGTCTGAGAAATCCCTCATTCCTCTAGTCATCTAGTAGAGACTTAAAAACCAGTTGCTAGTTTATCTTTAAAAGTGTTCCCGCCATCTTTGTGTTCCCTACAAAAGATGCAAAAGGACTGCAGATTCAGTGTAGTCTAAAGGCCCAGTGCAACAGGAGCGAAGTCTCTAGCCACGCAGAAGAGTAGATGGGAAGACCCAGAGTGGGATTCAGATTTTACAAAAACGACATCGACTTTGCTCTGCCTGTAGCAAGCAGAGGTCAGCAATACCTCGCTCTTACACAAAAGGGGGCTGCTTCCTCTTGAAGTTCACAACCTGAACCAGCAATCCGCTAGAGATACTGAGCATCCGTATTGGTCAGCAAAGCCAAATACTATTACAAGCCCCAAATCTCAGGAGTTTAACACAATGCATTTATTTCTTACCACATAAGGTCCAATCAACTTTTGGCTTGTAATGATATGGAACCTAGTCTTCTGCCTTCTTGTGATTCTACTATCCCACAGGGCCTCGGAGTCCTTCCTGAGTTCCTCTGCATCTAGCCAGCAGAAGGCGATAAAGAGAGCGTGGAGGATTGTCTGGAAGTAGCACGCCTCCTCTCCACCCACATTCTGCCGGCCAGAACTCAGTCACATGGCCACGGCTACCTGCAAGGGAGATTGGGAAATGTCTGTGCCATGGCATAAAGCCCTCCGGTGTGAAAGACGCCCCTGGGACTGGGGTTTGGCTCTGGACAAGTCATGTAGCTAAATACTGATCTCCATCTTAAAAATGGTGGTAATTCCACCTGCCTTTCCTGTCTCGCAGGGATTTGGCAAGGTATAGAGATATAAAAGGCTCCTAGAGGGACCATCCGGTCTAGCCTCTTTAGGCAAGGTCATTGTCATTATCCTCATGTTATAAATCACCTGCCTGGTGTGACACAGCTAGTTTACGGCAGGGCTAGGATCCGAACCAGTTCTATGGGATATAGTTTCAGAAGGCTGGTATACGGTCTCTGGATATCCTTTAATTGTGTATAATTACTAGAAACAGCTATTCATATTATGTAAAATCCCTGTGAGATTTTTTTTTCAGTTCTTAGTATAGAACCACTTATGGTCAGGCTTAGAATAGCGAGGTTACTGGTCTATGTCCTGTACGTACATTAACTCATCGAATCTTCGCAGTAACCCTGGGAGGTAGGGACTATTATTATCCTCACTTTAGAGATGAGGATGCTCAGACACAGAGATTAAGTAACTTGCCCAAGGTTGTACGGATAACAGGTGCCAGATCTGGGGCTTGATCCCAGGCAATCTGGCTCCAGAATCTGGCCCTGGGTATTTAACTACACTGCCTCTCTGAGCTGGTGGACTCCATGTCTATCCCTCTCGGGTGTGTCCCATCAGCACCGAGCCCGATACTCGGGCTTTAATATTCGGAGTTTCCTCTCTCAGTGAGTGACCTTGAAGGTCCGTGACAGGGAGTCATTTGTAAATTTGCTGAGGCATGAATTTGAGCCCCAAGCATAGGAAATTGATACGTAGGATCGCACTACTTCAAGGGAGACCCAGCCCCGATCTCCAGCTCTGACAGACCAACGAGGCTTTCTTTTTTTTTTCCCCTTTAAAAATTTTTGGTCTACTCATCACTGGGTAGGCAGTAACTATTGTGCAATAATAAAGATATTTATTTCCTTGTGAAAAGCAGCCTTGCAATGAGAGAGGGACTCTCCAGTGCCAGGTTAAAAGGCACCTTGGTGATTTGGTGGAGGTCGGGCAAGGTGAGCATTGTCACTTGACTCGAGGTGATTGCTCATTGGGGTTATTTTGTTTATTGTTGCATAAGAAACGGCCCTAAAGCTTACTGGCTTAAGAAACAAGAGTCCACCTGTTGGTTCAAGATGCTGGAGTCTGGGATGAGCTCCCTGGGCAGTTCTTCTAGTCTCGCTGGTAGTCCGTCTGCTAGTAGGTCACCTGGGGGCTGGGTTCAGCTGGGCTGCTGGGCTGGCTACACTCTTCCCGCGTTGTCTCAGGACTTCTCCCTCTCCAAGCAGCCTCTCCGCGTGGTCTCTCCAGCAAGGGAACAGGACTTCTTACCTTGTGGTTTAGGGTCCCCAAGACTGTAAAGGCAGAAGCTTCCAGGCCTTCTCAAGGCTGGGCCTGTGACTTGTATTACCGACAGAATGAGCCGGGTCACAGGCCCGGCCCAGACTCCCGGACAGAGAAATTCATGAAGGGCGTGAGTACCAGGCGGGGTGGAAACAGGCTACCCAGTGGTGAAGTCTGAAGCTTCTGTGTTTACAGATTTGAGGACTCCCAGAGGTCTCAGGAGAAGCTGGCTGTACATTAAAATGCAGGTTAAATAAAATCCTCTCCTTTCACTCCAGTGGAAAAAGCCCGTTAGATATATTTGGTTCTTTCTCCAGCCCCAAACTACCAAACTGGTTATCTGGGTCCACGAAAGCACTGAGGCTGTAGATGTCACCACCCAAAAGGAAAGGGAACTGAAGTGGGTGACTTCTCTTGCATCTTCCATACTTTGTCTCAAAGGTATCAATTTTTAAAAAGGTATCAGTGCCCGCCTTCAGACAAAAACCGAGAATAATTTCTGAAAAGTCAGTAGCATGCCAGTCGGATCAGGAGACAAGACTATTTCTGATCTCCGTCTACTCTTCCCCGGCAAGTCGCACATCCCCAGGTAACTTAGCAGGCATGGCAGGCGCCCCCGGCTGCCCCCAGACGTAGAGCTGTGTTCCTGCAGAAATGGGCTCATGGGTTCAGTCTTCCACGCTTCCATTCCAGATCATCGTCCTCAGGTCCTTCAGTCGCTGGAG
>NW_019154136.1:70988-95097 GCF_002288905.1 Enhydra lutris kenyoni | reverse complement strand
CCCCCCCCCCCCCCCCCCCCCCCCCCCCCCCCCCCCCCCGCCACCAGGTCTCAAGCCTGCACCAGTCAGAGCTGGGCACTAGTGGCTGACAGCTCACAGCAAAGTCCCTCTCTGTGAACTGTCCTTGGCTCTAGAGAGAGCCACCTTGTCCAAGGTCCCACCCCTTCCCATGGCAGCCCTACTCTGATGACTGGTCGCCTGGCCTCATTTTAGGATGGTTCTGCAGGGCCAAGGCCGCTCCAGAGCTCCTCCTTGGGACTGGCTGAGCCTTTGGTGTAACTGTCATGGCCGCCTTCTCTCTGCCCAGTCCTGCCTCGCTCCTTCCTAAATGTTGACCCCAGAAGCATTTGTACCATACTTCTTGCACACCTATGTCCATGTCAAAGTCTACTTCCAGAGACCCTGACCTGAGATAGGGGGCTTGTAGACTGTGTTGCTTAGCACTACAGGTTGGGCTACTGTGGATACACACAGAAAGAGGCAGGACATACAATAGGTCGTCCCCAAATTCTTCCAGCTGGGAAGACAAGTACTTAAGTAACAATATGAGAAAATGAGCAAACATAACAGTCTTAAGTAAGTTTGATGCCGCAATGATTTTTTTCCCCTCCTCACTCTACCCTTCACAAAGTTTTTCCCCCAAAGTTTTTTTTGTTTTTTTGTTTTGTTTTGTTTTGTTTTGTTTTGTATTTAGGGGATGGGTGATTCATGACATTGATTATCTGGCTAACAATTGCGCCCAAGTGTTCTCCCACCTGATTATTTCTTCCTTTGGGCATGGCACTGGCAATCAAAATTTATCTTTCAAATTAAGGCTATAATTATATTTTGATAAAGATCTAGCAATTCAATGAGAATGAAATTTTGAGGGTTGCCAGGAAACGGATGACTCTGGGTTATAGAGAAGGGTTTGCATACAGAATACTAATAGGTGGTTCAGCACTCTTATCTAGACCTTTCCAATAGCGTCTGATAATGCGGGCCCATCAAGTACTGTTTCTCTCCTATTATTCTAGGAGGATAAAAGCGATGAAAGATATAAGCAGGGTTTTATGAATGAAAAGGTGATTCATTGGATGTCTTTTGGTCTATCTCACTAGAGTTAAGAAATAGAGTAATAATTATGTGGTATTGCCACAGAATACAGGAGACAAAAGCTTGCTCTTATTTTCTTGCCTCCTCTTTTACTGTAAATAAAAGCAAGATGTCCTAGATATTGGGTTATTGTTTTCTGTTGGGAGACAGGGACCTGCATTTGAAATGGTGTTGACTCCCAGGAAAATAGAAACAGTGGAAATGTGTATCATGCCATATTCTAATTTTTCTTTACCTTTCCTTTCCCTTTTATACTGTCCAATTATTACAAATTCATTCATTCAACAAATATGGAGTCCAGATATTGTGTGGGTCCTACTGAAGGATCTAAGAAAGTTTAAAGTGGGTAACCATGTATGGAAATAATAAGTAACAATACAATAGAGTAGCACCCAACATAGTATTTTGGGGAAGGGTTGGGGGTAATCTTTTTATTGGAAAAATTGAATCACATTTATATATTGAATATAACTTAAATACAATTAAACTATATAAAGGTGTTAAGGGTTGAGTTCCATGAGCTCTGAAATATACATGTCTGTAACCACCTCCTGAAATAATATATAGTACCTTTCCATCACCCCCCAAATTGTTAGTACCCCTTTCTAATCTTCCACCCGCTGTGGCAACTATTACGCTGATTTCACTGAGATTAAATTTGCCCGTTCAAGAACTTCATATAAATTGAATCGTACAGTATGATTTTTTAAAGATTTATTTATTTATCTGAGAAAGAGCGAGTGAGTGCCGTGGGAAGGGCAGAAGGAGAGGAAGAGAGAGGATCCTCAAGCAGACTCCCCACTGAGCATGGAGCCTGATGCGGGGCTTCATCCCAGGACCCTGAGATCATGACCTGAGCCGAAATCAAGAGTGGGACGCTCAACCGACTAAGCCACCCAGGTACCTCTACAGTATGGTTTTTTAAAAATGTCTGGCCTCAGGGCACCTGGGTGGCTCAGTTGGTTGCGTATCTCACTGTTGGTTTCAGCTCGGGTTGTGATTTCGGGGTGGTAAGATGGATCACTGCATCACGCTATGTGCTCAGCACAAGCCTGCTTGAGATTCTCTCTCTCTCCCCCTCCACCTCCCCCCCACCAATAAATGAATAAATCTTTAAAAATGTCTGGCATCTTTCAGCAAAATATTTTTTAAATTTATCCATGTTGTAAGTATCAGTAGTTCATTCCCTTTTTTTTTTTTTTTTAAATTGCTGAGCAGTAATCCATTGTAGAAATATGCCACAGTTTATCTAAACATTTTGCTGGGCTGTTCCCAGTTTGGGGCTATTATGAATAAAGCTGCTGAGAATATTTTTGAACAAATCTTTTTGTGAATTTATGTTTTCATTTCTTCTGGGTAAATAGGAATGAAGTTGCTTAGTCATAGGGTACATGTATGTTTAGTTTTGTAAGAAACTGGCAGAGATTACTCCAAAATGATTGTACCATTTTACATTCCCACCAGCAATTTATCAGAGTTCTAGTTGCTCTGTACCCTCGTCAGCACTTGGTATATTAGCTCTCATTCCAGTGGATATGAAATGGTATCTCACTGTGATTTTAATTTGAACTTCTCTGATGACAAATAATGTTGAATACCTTTTTATGTGCTTATTAGACATTCATATCTTCTCTTCTGAAATGTCTAGTTAATCCCTTTTCTCATTTTTAATTGGGTTCTTTGTCTTTTTATTATTGACTTGTAGTAGCTCTTTATATTTTCTGGCTGAAAGTTCTTTGTTAGATATGTGGATTACAAATATTTACTCCCAGTAAATTGCCTTGCCAATTTATTTTCCAGTAGCGTTCTTTTGGTGAGTAGAATTTTTTAAAAATTTTGACAGAGTCCAGTTCATCAACATTTTCTTTTACGGCTAGTCACTTTTGAGCCCTGTCAGAGAAATCTGCTTCTCTCAAGTTCATGAAGATTTTTCTCATGCATTTTCTTCCAGGGGTTTTATAGCTCTAGCTTTTATGTTTAGGTCAATGATCCTTCTATAATTACTTCTTGTGTATGGAGTAAGGTAGGGGTCAAAATTCAGTTTTTTCCCACATGTATATTCATTTGTTCCAGAACCACATGTAAAAAAAATTTTCTTTTTTCCCGTTGAGCACCTTTAAAAAAAAATCACTCAAATGTATGTCTGTGGGTCAATTTCTAGACTCTCTGTTCCAGTGATCTATATGTATACTCTCTTGCCAAAACCACACTGTCTTGACCTCTGTAGACTTATAGTAAGTCTTAAAATCAAGCAGTATAAATCCTCCAGATTGGTTTTTTTTCTTTCAAGATTATTTTAGCTATTCTAGAACCTATGCATTTCCTTTTTAAATTTTGTTTAAATTCAATTAGCCAACCTATGCATTTCCATATACATTTTAGAATTAGCTCATGAATTTCTTCAGAACAAATGCTGGGGTTCTGATTGGCCATTGATTTAAATCTGTTAGGGCATTTGGGGAGAATGGACATCTTTAACAATGTCCTCTGATCCCTGAATATAGCATAGCTTATGATCTTCTAGGTCTTTAATTCTCTTAGTGATGTTTTACTGTTCTTAGTGTAGAGGACTTGCACATCTTTTGTTAGATTTATCCCTATGGATTTGATATTTTTGATGCTATTATAAATACAAATTCCTTCTTATTCTCCAATTTTTCATTACTAGTATATATAAATACAGTTGATTTTATATATTGACCTTATATCCACTGGCTTTTCTAAATTCACTCTTTAGTGCTACCAGTTTTTATAGATTCCATAGGGATTTTAATCTACACAATTATGTTTAATAACAACAATATTTACTACTCTCTTTCTTATGTTTTATTACACTAGTGAGAGTAGATGTTTGATTTCTTCCCAGTCTTAGGGGAATGCAGTCAGTGTTTCACCATTAAATATGGTGGTAGCTATAGATTTTTCAGAGATGACCTTTGTCAGCTTTTGGTATCCAGACTTCATAGAATGAGTTGGGAAGTGTTCCTTTCTTCTGTTTTCTGAAATAATTCATGTAAATTGGTATTATTTCTTCCTAAAATGTTTCACGGAACTCACTGGTAAAGCCATCTGGGCCCAGAATTTTTTCTGTGGGAACGGTTTTGATTAAGAATTCAAGCTCTTAAGGAGATATGGGACTATTTATATTTTCCATTTCTCCTGCTAGTTTTTTAAAGGAATTAGCTGTTTCATCTAAGTAGTTGAATATATTAATACTGTAGACTGGAGTAGGCAGAAAGACCAAAGATATCACTTGAGGGGCTACCGGAAGAGAAGGGACTTAGGGAGATAAGGAGGAAAATCATGACTAAAAACTGGTGTGAGAAAAGACATGAAGTGGGATATGCAGTGGTGTGTGTTGTTGGACATGGACTGTAACAATCTGGTTGAAAGAGAAGTTTTGGGTAAAAGAGAAATGGAAAATGTTAGATAGCTCAGACATGGGTCAATACCACCATACTGAGGAGTTTGGACTATATGCAGGCAATGAAGAAGCCTTGGATGATTTCCAGGAAGTGGTAGTTCAGGTAGATGGATTTGGAATGACGGACTGGTAGAAAGCAGAGTGACAGTACACGCAGGTCTTTTAGAACTGACGCAGTGTGCAGGGGTGAGCACTGGCTCGGTGAAAGGAGTCTGATCAAGCGTAAAGCTGAGAAGAGTAAAGTGCTTTAAGTTTTCTCAAGATAAAGACCTCTGAATATTTATTTCCTTGCACACAACACAATGTTAAGCACCTCGTATATACTTCTCTCACTCTGTTACTCCCTTTGTTCCCATATCCATCTCTTTACCTGAACATCCAGCACCTTCAGGAGAAGGTTATCCATGCTAACGTACTAGCGCCTTCCACAGAGTAGATGCTTAATTAATACCAAGCAAATGAAGGGCATCTGAAACAGACTGTGAATCTGTGAATGAACAAAAGGCAGAATAAAGAAAAACTGTATTAGTTAGAATAGGCTACATTAGGATCCGTTAACATATAAACCAACAAAACTCAGCACTTTAACACAAGAAAAGTCCTGTTTCTTCATCACACCGAGTCTGATGTAAGCCTAGAACACGTAGCCCCCAGGGAGCAGAGGAAAAGAGAGCAGCAAGCTCTCGGGGAGGTCTTGTAAGGACCAGGCCTACAAATGGTGTACACTGCTTCCACCCGCATCCCACTGGCGAGTAGCTGACACTCTGCTATCTGGCCCCAATCCAACTGCACAGGAAGCCGGAGAATACAGACGCACACACAGACGTTTGCTAAGCACTAAGGACAATTAGGATGGAGTAAAAGGGGAAACTATTATTACTTCCAGCCTGGAGAAACCTAATCCCTAGAGACCGTGAGAGGCTCACAGAGGATGGCCCACACAGACCACACACCAGTTCTGCCAGTAGAGCTCAGTCTCCCTGCCTTTTAGGCCTTAACAGTTACCACCTCAGGGCCGGCATATTGCTACCTAATTTTTAGATGCCAACTCCTCCAGAAGGAACTGTGAGCAGAACGAAGCACTAATAGACTCCGCTGTCGGTTACCTGATAGCTCCAGCCAGAAGCACAAATGGGGAGAGGCACAATGTGGGTCAGGGAAGGAAGTTTTGATGATGAACCTCCCGGGAGGCAGCAAAGCAGTCCTGCTCTGGGAGGTGTCTGTGCTAAGCTCGTGCCAGCTGCCTACAGAGAACTCTGTATCCTCTGTGATCTGGAGTCTCCTGTTCCAGGATCAAAGCAGCCACCTCGGCAGAGCCTGGAATGCACGGCGAGGGCACAGCAGCCAGGGGACTTGCTGCTGGGGTGCGGCATGTGTAGCCAGAGGTGTGACAGGAGCACCCTGTCTGCTGCAGGAGGGGGAAACAGGAGGAAGAAGGTTGCCTCCCAGGGTTGGGCTTGGTTCCTGTTCGGTTTTCGGAGTTGGTCTGAGGGTCAGAGATGACGAAGGCCGAGCAAATGGCTCAAAGTCTGACACACAGTGGGTTCTCAGGAAAAGGTGCTGTTGCTGATCGTGATGACGAAGGACCGGGGAAACTAAGTCTCCCATCTTAAAAAAGAATTGGGGGGAGGCACTGCAGAGAGCCTGTTGCTTTTCCCCCTAGAAGCCGCCTCCCTAAGCTGTGGCAGCTTAAGCTGGGGACACAGGCACCAAGCAGTGGTAGATCCATTTAAACAGAGTGAAATAACAAATGCAAATAAAATGGCAGGACGCTCAGAAAATGAGCCGCCAGAGAGATGAGAAGTGAACCAACCGCAGGAAATCATGAAAGGGCTAAAAAAGATACGGTAACTATAAATGAAGAAAGTAAGAAAGCCATTTTCTACTGCCCTTTCCCTCACTCATTCTGTTCCTGCACTCTGGCTTTGCTGTTACTCAAGCGCTCAAACATGATCCCACCTCGGATAGGATAGCTTCTTCCTTCTCTTCCTCCGCTTAGCTGCCTGCTTCTCGGCATTAGGTATGTGCTCCGGTGGCACCTTTGAGAGAAGCCTGCCCTCACTGCCGATCTTAGTTTGAGTTCCCCCGGAAGCAGACCCTGAGACAAGGGTCGGAGTACAAGTGGTTTACTCAAGCAGGCAAGCCCAGCAGCACCTGTTGCGGAGTGGGGAGGAGAGAGGAGGGAACAAATCTAATTAAGACGCGCTCACGAGGGCCCTTAGAGCAGCTGGAACTCAGTCCTGCTGAGGACATCCCGGAGGGGTGGAGACTGCACTTCTGAGTTAGCTTGACCTCAGAGGAGAGTATCTGGAATTGTGGACGGCTGCCTCCAGGGGCATGAATTCTCTCATACTTCTGGCCCTGCTAGTGACCCAGCATTCTACTGTCCCCAGGAGAAAAATCACCCCCAGACAGAGAGCCTCAGAAGGTCATGGGAAGCAGCCTTTGGAGTGAATGCCAACGGGATGCTGGCAAGGCACCGAGCTTCCCTGCTTTACCACCCTGCAAAAGAACAACCCCATTGCTCTTGATCCCCTTCTACCCCACTTTCTGACTTCCTTCTGTAATGCACCCTGATATTTATTATATCTGTATGCTTGTTATGTGTCTCTCCTGCTGGACAGCAAGCTCCAGGAGGACAGACTTCATATGTCTGTCCATGCCGCAGGGAGGAATAGCACTTGGGATGCTCAGTGTTTATTTGCTGAATGAGTGAATATTCAGAGAAAGATGGAAATTTGTTGACATTATTATCCTCAGCACATGAAAGTGTGGGAGAAGCAGGGCAGAAGTAAGTTGCAGGAATAGAGGTGACTATTATACAGGGGAGAGTCATGGCAGGTCCCTGATTCGTATTTGTTGTTTTTGCTTTTTTTTTTTTAAGTTTTCTCATTCCAGTTAACATACAGTGTTATATTAGGGTCAGGTGTACAATACAGTGATTCCACACTTCCATACGTCACCTGACACCAGGACCAGTGCCTCCATCCCCATCACTTGTCTCACCCATCCCCCCACTCCCCTCCCCTCTGGTGACCAGCAGTGTGTTTTCTAGAGTTCAGAGTCTGTTTTTTGGTTTGTGTCTCTTTTTTTCCCTCTATGGTCATTTGTTTCTTAAATTCTACATGAGTGAAGTCATATATTTGTCTTTCTCTGACATATTTTGCTTAGCATTATACTCTCTAGCTCCATCCATGTTGTTGCAAATGGCAGGATTTCATTCTTGTTGATGGCTGAATAGTATTCCATTGTATGTATGTGTGTGTGTGTGTGTGTGTGTGTGTGTGTGTGTGTGTGTGTGTACCTCTTCTTTATCCATGCACCAACTGGTGGACACTTGGGTTTCTTCTGTATCTTGGCTGTTGTAAATAATGCTGCTGCAAACATAAGGGTGCATGTTTCCCTTTGAATTAGTGTTCTTGTATGCTTCAGGTAAATTCCTAGTAGTGCAATTGCTGGATCATAGGGTAGTCCTTTTTTTAACTTTTTGAGGAAGCTCCATGCTGTTTTCCACAGTGGCTGCACCCGTTTGCATTCCCACCAGCAGTGAAAGAGGGTTCCTTTTTCTCCACATCCTCAACACCTGTTGTTTCTTACATTGTTGGTTTTAGAAATTCTGACACGTGTGATGTACATCTCATTGTGGTTTGGATGTGCATGTCCCTGCTGGTGAGTGATGTGGAGCATCTTTTCATGTGTCTGTTGGCATCTGGACGTCTTCTTTGGAGAAATGTCTCTTCATGTCTTCTGCCCATTTTTTTCACTGGATTATTTGGTTTTCCGTTTTGATAAGTTCTTTATATATTTTGGATACTAAACCTTTATTGGATCTGTCATTTGCAAATATCTTCTCCCATTCCACAGGTTGCCTTTTAGTTCTGTTGATGGTTTCTTCCACTGTGCAGAAGCTTTTTATTTTGATCTAGTCCCAATAGTGTATTTTTGCTTTTGTGCCCATTTTGTTTTTGCTTTTTAATGCATAAACTGTGAAGACTAGAGAATGATTCCAGTTTCTTGGTCTGATTTTCCTGGGTACGCAAGGATTTAATTCTTGTCATGATTTTCCTGGGTAGTCAAGGATTTCATTCTTGTCATGATTTTCCTGGGTAGTCAAGGATTTCATTCTTGTCATGACCATGATAGCTATAACTTTTACCCCAGATACCAAATGGAAGAAAACCACCACCAACAAGCATTTCTTTATAGGATAGAAAATGTATTATACCCATAAAGGTCAAGCTGGTCTTGGTCTGTTAGAGAGCCCAGGCCCTTACCCAAGACAATAGTGAAAGGAGTGTGACAGGGACTGAGAAAGGAAGAGGGCTAAGATTGATGAAGTGCCGTCCAGGGAAGAAGGTGGCAAAGGAAGGGCCTGACAATTTTGAGTCCTCACTAACAGCTGCATATTCAACTGAGATTTTCTCAATTTTTGACATGAGCCTTTTGAGGTGTATCCAAACAAATGCAACATACTCCAGAGCCCCAAATCCATACTTGTTACTAAAAAGGCCCTGACAGCCACACAGTTCAGACCCCGAACCATCTGCTCCAGGCCACTGGCTTAAATTCACCCCAGGAGGATGGGATTTGGAATTTGTTACCCCTGTAATGGCCGTCTGCTTGGTCTCTGTGGGTCTGCAGAATACCCTACCACAGAGGACACTGGTATTTCTGGAATTGGCTTCAGCCAGTAACTGATATCTGAAAAAGACCTGGGAGGGCACAGCGGTGAGCCAACGCAGTGGTGAGGGAGGCAGGAATCTGGCACCTCTGCATGTCACGTGTCCCAGGTGGCTTTTGTTCTGGAAAGAACAAACCTTTACCTGGGTCAGTAATAAAGGCAAATAAATGTTGTGCTTACCAAAGCTATTGGTTTGACGGTCTGTGAAGAAAAGTATTTTAAAAAGTCAGAACACTGACTGAAACTCATTCTTAAATGAGATTCCCCAGTTGTGTTTAAGCACTGGCTGCTTTCTCTCCAGTATCTTCACATCTTCATGTAAACATCCCTGCCCTAATACTTAATTCCCTGGAGAAATGACAGAAGGGACCCCATGAGCGCCCACCAAAAGAGGTCTGTCCCATATCTACATAGGACTGAATCTATACCTTTGACTGAATTCACTGTCAACTTTTGGGAAACCGTCAGTTTAAAAGGCGTTTTATAGGTTGTGTGAGTGTGATGAAATAATAAATGGTTCTCATTTATTACTGGAATGATCAAATTAGCCAGCTGTCTCTGCAGTCGATGAAATTCTGTCACAAATGCCTCTTCCTGACGTTGATGTTTTGGTAGGACACGTAAGCTGACCCTCCCTGTGACTTGGACCATTGCTTGGGCTCAAAACGTGTCTTGGGGCTGATGTCATTGCCTCATGCCGTTTGGTTTGCAGGTTGGTGGCATTTGTGTTTTCACCTTGGTTTCTATTGCTGCATGGGTCTGAGGCTCTCAAAGAAAAACAGTAAAAGCATTTCTTTACTCTTCAAAGGAATGACACAGCCCATTCCTTTCCAGATCATGTTCTTTTGCCAAGCTGATCTGGCCTTGGCGTCTCTGACCAGTGAAGCTCTGCACTATGACTCTTGAAGTTACTATCCAGAGCCAAAGGGCATTCTGAAGGCACAAGTCCATGCGGGGTCAGGTGACTTGCTCTGGGGGCACGGAGAAGGCATCTCTGCGTGGGCTAGCCATGGAAGGCACTCCTGGGCGCTCCTCCACTGCCTGGGAATTGGCCCCGAAGCACAGTGGAATGGAGCACAGTGCTGTGGCTGACACGGTGCCTGCAGTTTTCACTGGGTAGGTGACTTAGGGAGGTGTGTGTGAGGACAAAGAGTGACTGCTTGTAGACTCCTAATTTGGAGGTAGAGTTTGAGAAGTGAGAGCAAAGGTGGAAAAAAAGCCAGCACATAGGGAATCAGGAAAGTTGAGCCCTATTTAGTGTGCCCTCCTGCACAATCCTCACATTCGTGGATGCCCCAAAGCAACTCGTAATTCAACCTAATGTCTATGCATCTGGTTCTCAAGAAAAAGCTTTTGCTAATGCTTACTGTAAACTGAGGGGATGGCTGCAGAGATGTTTCTGAAGAACAAAAACTTCTGCAGGTTATTTCCAATAGCATGCCAGGGTAGTTAACAACTTTAAATAACCTTATTCATTTATCCAGCGAGCAATTATTGAGCACCTACAATATGCCTGATACTGTACTTGGTGCTGAGATACAGAGAAGAAATAGTTTTTGTCCTGAAAAGCATACAGTCTGACAGGGAAGTACGCAACTACAACCATGTATGGATAGTATTATCACATTGACTCAGGCCCCACCATTATCATATCATATCATATCATATCATTATCACAATACACAAAAATACACAATACTGCATTACGTGGTAGTCTAGAAAACAGGTCTTCTAAGCAAACTAAAAGATAAAAGCATCCACCAACACGTTATAGTAATGAAAAGAGAATCCCACTTTAATGAGCAGATAAGGTATCAAAACATTCACCTAAGAAGGGCAAGCCTCCGACTGCACTGTTGCCATATGAGTTGAGGGGAATGGGACCTACAGGAAGGCAAAGTGAACAGAAAGAATGAAGGTAAATGGTAATACAATAGGGACCATGTCCTAAGCCAAGAAAGGGCTAAATGAGTAGCCACAGCAATGAGACAGTGACTTCAGTGAATCAGAGTACTGCAAACTTGCTATAACAAATAACCCTCAGTATTTCAGTGGCTTAATAAAATTCAGGACTACTCATAACTTGCATAATAGCCAAAGTTGGTTTGTCTTCATTGGTGGGTATCTCCTCTCCTTGCTAGAATTCAAGGATCCAGGCTCCTTCTGTCTTATGAATCTAGCTAATCTTCAGTATGTGGCTCCGAAGGTCTCAAGAACATGAAGCATAATGTGTGGGAGGTTTTTCGGGGCTCTGCTGGAAGTGGGGCAAGTGCCTTCTGCCCACATTCTACTGCTAGACCTCAACACTTGGCCACACCTCACTGCAAGAGAGGCTAGGAAATACAGTCCAGTTTTGTGCCCAGGAAGAAGAGGAAATGACTTCGATAATCAGCTAGGCTAGGTTGCTGTGCTGAGCTAGAGGAAGAGGTCATCCACTAAGGGTCAGTTCCATATGGACAGTGACCCTCTGGCTCCCTTACCTCAGTGTCTCTGATGCCTGGTTGAGAATCTGAAGCCTTCTGGGTCATTAGGTATCCACTGTCATTTCCTCCATGCCATGCTTTCCGCTAGCCTTGCTTTCTCCCACATCCCCATTTTATCTTATTGAGGTGCTTATTACTATCTGATTACATCCTTCCTTATTAATGTACTTACTTCCTGGCATTCTTCCTACCTAGATATAAGTTCCACAAGGACAAGGGTCGTGTCTCTAATGTCCACCACTGTATCCCAGGGCCTAACACAGTGCCTGGCACATGGGAGGTCTTTAATCACTCACTGCTCTGAATGAATGGACCAACTGGGCCATGGGGGTCTTGAATAGCTTCATGGAGGAGGTGCATCTTGGGCTGGATATCGAATAGAATTTATCTGGGAGGAGAGAGATCAGGGAAAGAAAGGAGACAGATTAAAAGGAGACAGAAGAGGCCCCAAGATGTATAGATTGTACCATTTATACAGGTTGAGCCACATCCATTCAACCCACATAGCTGAGCTCCTGTAACACACAGGTCAGTGTGCTAGACCGGTGCTTAGCTAGAGGATGCGAAAAATACACAATAAAGCCCATCTCTATCTTCAAACAGGTTGTGCTGAGCTCTGCTTTGGGGGCAACTGAGATACTTCTGGTCATATAGCAGGTCCCTCATCCTGGCCACCAGGGCGTTCCACTGAATGACTTCAGTCTCCCTTTCTGGGAGGACCATAGTTTTCCCACGTGGATGTCTGCTCCTGTGCGGAGCAGTAGTGTGAGTTAGAAAGTAGGATAGTGAGGCAGGAAGTAGTGCGGGGCTGTGGAATCAGATGTACTTACTTCCAAGTCCTAGGTCTTGGGACTTTATAAACTTTGGGCCCTTGAGCAAGTTCCGTAATCTCTCTGCACCTATTCAGTAAATTACAGATAATCAAATGTGCTTCCTGGGTTTATTGGGGGAACCAAATGAGATTACCTCTACCAAGAGCCTAACCAAGTGCCCAGTTCACACACATGCTCACCGAGTGGTGGTTTCTCCTTCCTTGATGGCCCCTAACCTGCCCTCCTCTGCTTCACACAGCTCCTGGCCTGGCTGCAGAGAGCTTCTCCTGGGACTCACACCACACTGACTCTTTCCAGCCTTCATATTGGCTTACCTCATAGGAACTGCCAATATTCAAATCCTTTTTCCCTCAAAATGGAAATTGTATGTGGTTCTCTTCCAGTGTTTTCTAACTTCGCTGCTAATCCTATCCATCAGCCCTCCTCTCACTTCGTACCTCTTCCTTATACCCCTTCTTGCACCACAGAGCGTATCCGTTGAACCTGTACGGCACTCAGTGCCTCTCTAAGATACACACTTGATCCCACGTGGGATCATCATCTAATTTGTCTAATGTGGCTATGAGGTTAGAAATTCCCAAGGGCACCAGTGATTTCTCTTTCTCCTTAAAGTACATCTGCACAATACCTAGAACTTAGTAAGAGGTGACACTTTCTGTTTCCCAGCCCCAAGTGTGATTAGACAGGGACTCCAGTACACTTGGAGGGACTAGGGTTGAAATCTGCTGGTGAGCCTCTGAACCATGCCAGCCAGCACTGGGGCCCAAGGCCCTTGTCCTCTAATGTGACCCCTCTAGAATCAGTTGCCTGCTTTAACTTTTTTCTCTCTTCTCCTCTCACTTCTGACTGTCCCCTTAGCAAATCAACCTGAGGAAGAGAAACAAGACAAATTCCTTGAACCTGGGAGGGAGAAATAAGGGTCATTTATCTATTTTGAAAGATTATTGACGTTTTCGGATCCTCATTTGCCTATTGAAGAGATATAAATTTGGACCATATGAAATTGATAATATCCAACTATTAGTTTAATATGGTTCAGGCTAGTCTTGGTATTTGGGCTTATTCACAGTTGTTCATAGGTGAAGTGGTCTGATCCCTGTGTGTGGTCCGCTTACCCAAATGGTTGGTAGAGAGATCCCTGGAGTGGCTATGCATAGCTTCTCATGGGCCTGTGGCCTTCAGTAGGTTCTGCCATTGCTTATGGAGTTTCTGTCATAGGCTCCGGATTCAAAAATGGCTAGTTAATTTCCCTTTTCCCTGCAGGTGCCAACATATGTGTTTGATCTCTGGGATAGATGCCAAGACCTCCAGGCTTGAGTTTTCAAGTCTTCTGGAGATCAAAGGCTCTCCTCAACACCACATGGGTTTCTCTGTGCTGTTACTCAACAAAGCCAATCAAGACATCCCACATTTGAAATGCACATGTTTGTGTGCTGTGAGGATTACATTCCTAAATCCCCCAAGACTATTGCTACCCTGGCCATATTCCCTCACCCTTATCACTTCAATGCACAGAAGCCTGATTTATAGCTCCCAGGGACTGCATTTGTTGTCTGAGGGCTTCCTCTGGCCAGGGAGACTGCTTTTCTAGAAATCCCAGAGAAATATTGTTCTGGTGCCTAGGTAGCCCTCAACCAATGATTGACAGGAAGTGGTAGATAAACACCCCAACTCCCTCACCTCTAAAGTGTGTGTTACACGCTGACTCCCAAAGGATCCAGCCCCCAGTTACCCATAGAGTGCACCGTTTATTGGCTTTCTTCCCTTCATTTTCTCACTTCCCCCAATACCTCCTATTGGCAGCTTCCTGGAATTACCTCCTAAATAAATGTGGACCTAAACTTTTGTCTTAGTGCCTATCCTGGGGAAACCCAAACTCTTCATTCTCTGAGTCTGTCTTCCTTGGGCAAATAGAGAGGGAAGGAGCCACCATCCCTGGAGAGCAGGCCTCCCTTAGTACCACGGCAGACTCAGCTAGACTAAGGCTAACTGAGTCACAAAAGAACACATCTTTTCTGACCAGATTCAATAGATCATGCATTAAGTGTTCCCCACTCATATAGCTCATGTCTCATCTTTTATAGAGAGCACAGAACTCATTATAAATGTCTAGGCTTTTGGAGTGGAAGGGTCCTTGGAAAATAATTCCTTTTGGCTTGCAGGCTCATGTAGTTATAGCTTCCTTGTTGGCCCAATAAAGGCCATTACTTCTCCTCTACCTATAAAGATACTAATTAAGCAAATAATAACTCTAAGTAAGTGCAGTGGAGGTGGTATGTGGGGCCTTTTGCAAGTATTTTTAAATTTGCCACTGTCACTGATGATCTCTGAGTAAATTTTAAGAGCCTATCTCTACCTAGGAGAAGAGATTTATTAGCATATATAATTGGGTATCACGTGCTAAATACTTTATTGCTTCACAATTGAAGTAAGCCAAGGGCATCTGTCCAGGAAGACAAGGGGCTCCGTGCATGCACCGTATTAAAAACAGAAACTTTTCCTCTTATATCCAGTGGCTGCGTGCAATGTCTCCTGAAACAGAAAAGTGACGTGCGCATGCTTTTTTTGACCTGCCTCTCCCATTCCAGCTCCACGTTCTTCCCTGGAATGTCAGAGATGCCAGCATTCACGACGTCACATCTGTAGTTTGAGCAGAAGTGAAGGGACTTTAAAACCCCATACTCATCTTTGTGGATAGAGTGCCTTCTCTCCTCTCCATTTTCCTGCTTGAATTTCAAGGAAAGCAGAGTGCCTACCAAAGGATGATAGTCACAGTCTTCCCCACAACCAACGTCACCTGGTTCTTTGCAAATAGTGACAATAGATGTGTGACATTCACCCTTTTCTAAATCTTGGAAGTATGTCTTAACTGTTCATTTGGTTTTCCTGAAAGATCAAATTCCTTATTTCTGATCAGTGTTTTCTTTTCTCCACTGAAACCTGTTTGCAAACTTGTATAACTGTCCTTGTCTCTTTAAGGGGTGCGAGGCTCATGAAGCAAGTGTTGAGCCAAGTTCCCATCCCCGCCCCCTCTGATTTAAGCTCAGGCTCCCATGCCTTGAAAACTGGAACAAATATGTCACTTCTTGATGACGGGCTGGTCATTTTCAGTCCAGGTTGCTGGAAGGGGAGCACTTCACCACTAAGAACATGATGTCCTTTCTGGCAAACCTAATCTTGGAGTTGACCTAATTATTAAATTGGGCTATTCAGATAGTTTTTGTAGAGCAAAACACTTGAATATCACTGATTTACATTGTTCACCCTAACACCTACCTTGTTGCCTTCGTCTCTCATTCCTTAAACTAGTGCTGCTCTATACGTGGTCTGCTGACAGGCAGCGCCAGCCTCCCAGGGGGACTTGCTCTTTGCTCACTTGGCTGAGGTGCTTCTGGAATCCTAAAATAAAAATGGCTGATTTCTTGGAGAACAGATGAGAAGTGTTTTGGGTTTTTGTTTTGTTTTGGAAGTACAACCTGATAGGTAGCAAATAACGACTACGATGAAAGGTGAAGGAAGGGAGGAAGGGTTGCCAAGGGGAGTGTGTGTGTCAGGAGACCTGAGCTTTGGTGTTGCCTCTGCCAAAAATCAGGTCTGGGATCTTGGGTCAAATTTTCGAATACTGATTTCCTCATCAGTACATGAGAGGGGTGGGCTAAACAGTAGCTTTCAGTGTGCTGACTGCTACCCAGAGCCAGAAACACATTTCTACCAGCAGGCACACACATGTGACAGAAACAACAGCTTCACAGAACAATACTTACTACATGCAGTGCGTTTTGGTATTTTCTGTTCTACTGTATTCTATTTCTTTGTTTTAAAAATGCTAGTCTTGACCTGCTGAATGGATTTCACAATCCACTAATGGGTCATGCCCTCTGGTCTGAAAAAACACAGAACTCTATAATTCCCTAGGTCCCTCCCAGAAGTATTCAATGACTCTGTTAGATGCCTGAAGGAATTTTCTTAAAACAATAGCTGAGCTGCGACAGATGGCTATGTGCTTACATTCTGGAGGAAGTGCATGGTGTAGAGCATGGCAGCAGAGTGACCTAAAGATAAACACATAAATTATACACAGCTTCCGAGAATGTGCTGGAGCTCCGAGAGCCACTTGGACAATTAGCATCTCCAAGTCATTACACTGAATGCTGCCCCAGTAAGTAAACCAGTATCAGACACTGGAGACATGCAACCTGTCAGAGAGACCACAGGCTCCGTGACTGTGGGCAGCCTTCTTTTTTTATACACTTTAAAAAATTTTTTTAAATTTTTTATTGATATACAATGTATTATTTGCCCCAGGGGTACAGGTCTGTGAATTATCAGGCTTACACATTTCACAGCACTCACCATAGCAGATACCCTCCCCAATGTCCATAACCCAGAACCCTATCCCTCCCCCCATCCCCCAGCAACCCACAAAAGTTTGTTTTGTGAGATTAAGAGTCTCTTATGGTTTGTCTCCCTCCTGATCCCATCTTGTTTCATTTTTTTCCCTCCCTACCCCCCATGCCCTGCCTCTCAAATTCCTCATATCAGAGAGATCATATGATAATTGTCGTTCTCTGATTGACTTATTTCACTTAGCATAATACCCTCTTGTTCCATCCACGTCGTTGCAAATAGCAAGATTTCGGTTTTTTGATGACTGAGTAGTATTCCATTGTGTATATATACCATATCTTCTTTATCCATTCATCTGTTGATGGACATCTAGGTTCCTTCCATAGTTTGGCTACTGTGGACATTGCTGCGATAAACATTCGGGTGCACATGCCCCTTCGGATCACTACATTTGTATTTTGAGGGTAAATACCCAGTAGTGTGATTGCTGGGTCATAGGGTAGCTCTATTTTCGACTTTTAGAGGAACCTCCATACTGTCTTCCAGAGTGGCTGCACCAGCTTGCATTCCCACCAACCGTGTAGGAGGGTTCCCCTTTCTCCCCATCCTCGCCAGCACCTGTCCTTTCCTGACTTGTTAATTTTAGCCATTCTGACTGGTGTGAGGTGGTGTCTCACTGTGGTTTTGATTTGTATTTCCCTGATGCCGAGTGATGTGGAGCACTTTTTCATGTGTCTGTTGGCCATTTGGACGTCTTCTTTGCCGAAATGTCTGTTCATGTCTTCTGCCCATTTCTTGACTGGATTATTTGTTCCTTGGGTGTTGAGTTTGATGAGTTCCTTATAGATTTTAGATACTAGCCCTTTATCTGATATGTCATTTGCGAATATCTTCTCCTATTCTGTCGGTTGTCTTTTGGTTTTGTTGACTGTTTCCTTTGCTGGGCAAAAGCTTCTGATCTTGATGAAGCCCCAGTAGTTCATTTTTGTGTGGGCAGCCTTCTTTCTAGCTTCCAGATTATAAGGTCCTCCAAAGAGTGATCTCTAATGGCCTCATCTTTGTATACATTTCACTCACCAAGAAGACAGGCAAATAAAGAAACAAGAAACTTCGAGAGCTCCAGACTTTCCTCTTTTGTACTGTAACCCCAATCATGGCCTCTTGGTCTTCTTTTGTTCCCAGTCCAGGAAAGGGAATGATAGGTAGTGAGCAGGGACATGGCCAGGATGTTATCATTTTATTGGACTCTCAGAGCCACTCCAGGAAGGCTCTAGGATTCCTACTTCACAGAGGAGGGCACAGAGGCCCAAAGAGTTCAGTCACTTGTTCTGATCCATTGCTACTGTAATGAACCTCCATCTTGCCAGCCCGGAGCTCAGGGTCTTTCCCCCCAGAGCATCCTGCCATTGCTTAAAGGCAGAGTCCATCTGGGTGGATGATGTAGCCTCACTTATTCTGATGACCGGTAGAAAACGGACGCATAAATGGAGCAGGACAGGACTCAGAGAGAAGAGAGTCCAAATCCTCATTTGTAAAGATAGGGAGGTGGATCCTGGGAAGGTTCCATGACTTGCCCGAGGGTGCAGAACTGCAAGTAGAACCCATGCCTCTAGTGGTCTTTCCATGGGATGTTAGACATGAAGACGGCAATGACTGTAACAGCAATAATTAAGCAGTACTCCTAGTATGAAGCATCAGCTTGTTTTAGAAGTTGGGGAAATATTTCTAGAGGAAAAATCGTTCTAGATCCTTTTAGTCCATAAATAAACACACCGACATGTTCTGTGCGTGCTGGAATGTTTCAGGACACTGGAACTTGTCAGAAAGCCTAGACTTTTCTGATGCTGAGGGGGTGCTTTGCCCACAGCAGTGAACAAGTCTGAATTATTGTGGTTCTACAGAAATGGCAGTCCAGCAGGGACAGACTGGGAGCCTGGCACCGGCTCAGGCCGTTCCGCAAGTGGCAGGAGTCTCGGTGCTCCTTACTCTGCTCCCTCCGCCACACTGCCAGATAGAATGGGCAAAGGGCTGGTTACCAAGGAAGGAAGGACAGGCGGGAATGAATGGTTGCATTTGGTGAAATCCCATCCTTCCCTCCCTTCCTAACAGATCTGAGAGCGCAGGCGGTTAGCAAGAGAGACCCTGAGTCGATTTCTGTTCTGCTTACCAAGCTGATGATGGCTGAGCACTGGCTTCAGCATAGCAGGGACCTGGGGAGCAAACTGGCTCCGTATCTGTGACACAGACTCTTTCAGATGCTCATTAATATATTAATGTGCTGACACGTTCCCTGCTGCTTTCTGTCCCAGAGCATCAGAATGGATGGTTCCTGGCAAGGAATCCTTGTGACGGGGGTGGGTGTGACGGGTGGAAGGGAAGGAAGGGAGGTTAGTTAGCTAGTCTGACCTGTAGGCATGCTAAGAACATTTAAAAATCCAAAAGACAATTCTGTTTCTGAATGGCTTTGCACATCTTTCTGCCATTTTTGCCACACGGAACATTCATATTTCGATTTCAGCTACCACGTTACCCCTCTTAGATTCTGGAAAGCCTGAGAGAAGGAAGGAGGAATAGCACGTGGAGAGAGTCAGTGGCAGGGGTGGGGACTTGAGGTACAGGGGCTTGGAAGCCAGGCTGAGAAGAAGCATTCTGCACTCCTCCCAGGGCTAAGCAAGCTTTAAGGGAGTGAAAAGTTCTTGCAGCCAGGCCAGAGAAGGCAGTATTAAATAAGGACCAACCCTCGCAGGACAAGAGAAGCTTAGGGCAAGATTATTCCTCCCCCCTGATTTTCACCCCTTTGCAACAGTCCCTAAGCACGAGCCTCCTCCTGTCCTTAGAAGTAGGCCTGGCCTTCCCGAGAGAGTGGCAGCCACTAGTTTTCCTCAACTTCCAAGTCAGTTCATTTCAGATGAACCTGGTGACCAGATCTCTGCTTTCAATACATCACTATGAATCAAGGTCCTGACAATACCGTTATATCCGGAGTTTGACAGGGGAATGAACTAAGTTCATTCTATAAAGACTTTTCACTGCCCCGTGGACATTTCCTACAGTGGTATCTCTTTCGGCAGTTTGGTTTTACAGTGTCTGTTCGTAGACAAATCTCCTGGGTACTTTCTGAAAGATGCACTCAGTTCTCGGTTACACCTAGTCCTGTGGCTGATGCAAACAGTAGCAGTTCTGAATCTTTTAATTTTGAGAAGCACTAGATACTTTTTATGTGGCAGATGGCCTACTCTATACCCGCCCCCAATCGGCCTTAATTTAGGCAAACATTTCAGTCCTGGTTTGGGAAAGAGCAACAGCTTGGAAGCCAGACAGAGAAGGTTTCTAGTGCCAGATCATCCACGGGCCAGGTATATGAGACTTTGGAAATTTCCATACTTCTAGGATACCTAGAAGTTTCCTTAGTTGTAAAATGGGAGCAGTACTTTCATCTTTGGGTTATGTGAAGATACAAAGAATGTAATACACCCGATGTAAATACAGCTTGGCATGTAGCCGGAGCTCTCTACGAGAGCCTATAGTTGGACAGGAGAAATCCTACATCCACAAAACCTTTTTTCTGCTGTGGAAAATAAAAATGAGACATATAGCCCTATTTCCCATTGTAATCCATGCCATTATTTACCTCTCTGTTGAGCAGTAACAAAGGGAGGAGAGAACATGAACCAGGCAAGGCAGGCAACTGGCTCTCGGGAAGTAGATAAAATAGTAGGAGGGTGCATTAGTTTTCTATGATTGTGTAACAGTGTATCACAACTCTCTTGTGGCTCTGAGGTCTGGACATAGGTTCACTGGATCCTCTGCCCAGGGTCTCACTGGGCTGCAATCCAAGTTTGGATTGGGGCTGAGCTCCTAGAGGCTGTCCGCCTATACCTGCCACATAGCCTTCTCTCCAGGTGGCAGTCTGTTTCTTCAAGGGCAACAGGAGAATGTCTCTGCTGCTTCTGGTCTTTTTTTTTTTTTTTTTTAATGCTTAGCTGATTAGGCCAGATTCGCTCAAGAAAATTATCTCCCTTTTGATGAACTGAAAAGTCAACTAAGTAGGGATCTTAAACTCCCCACTGCTATATAATGTAACAGAATTCACAAGTTTCACCTACACTTAAGGTGGTGGGGGACTACACAGGGTACATACAGGAGAGGACAGGAATCTTGGGGGCTATTCTAGAATTCTGTCTAGCATGGGGCAGGAGGCTGGGTGTGTCCTAATAAGCAGAGGAGAAACCTTCTTGCTGCTCTCTGTATCATTTTTATGAGAACAAACATGTCTGCGTGTACTAAGGCCACTACCTTTCAAGGCTGAGCCGTGGTGTAATTGTTAAACAGGAAAGAAAAGGGGGCAGGGTGAACCTGACGATGTGGGAGAGCCTTGCAATAAGTGGCAGTGGTGCAGTGAGCTTATGAATGAGTGTATTCAACTTTCATTGAACTGTTACTCAGAGAAAGAAAGAAAATTTTTTTAAGAGGGAAAATGGGAGTTTTCCCTGGAAGAGCTCCATTAGTGCCTGTATGTCTGCCTCCAGTGGACACATAATACTAGTTAATGCTCTGTAAGCAAAGGACAAAACTAAAAGCAAAGGGATTAAAGAGTCTTCCTTCCCTTCCTCGTCTAAGAGATAAACACAATTGTGGCAACTGATGAGTGAAATGTTCACCTACTAATGCATGGCAGAAATTCATTGTAGCTTCTCAGCAGATAAAGAAAAAGACTAGATGGGGAGAGGTGTGGCTTCCTAGCCCTTGAAGGCTGTCACTGAGAGAGCTGGTTCTTCCCAGCAACCGTGGCTTGGCTGCCTGTGTTAGTCTTTGCATCTGTAAATCCACAGGCCTGAGCCGCAGGCGGAGTTCTGCAGCCCAGAAACTCAGCGTTGGCTTGCACAGTAGGAACAGTAAGAATGTTTCTGGCATCAGCAAAGCAGTGGTGCCAAAAAATGCTTTTTTCAAATAACTTTATATTTAATGTTTAATAGTGAGGAAAGAGAATTTTACAGAACTTCTTTACATTTATGTTATGATTGCTAATTCATGGCTTCATTTGAGATTACCTACTGCAGAAAGGTGGAGATGGAGGAGTGGAGGCTATGGTCTTTTTGGTGTTAGGGCCTTCAAAAGTCGAGATGTTGGACTACCCCTCGGAATGGTGTAATAGTAGCATGGAGGACTCAGCCAGAGGGCTCTTCTCCCAACCTTCTGCTTCCAGGCACCATCACATCTAAACCATTTTCGTACAGGACCAGAGAACATAGACTCCAGGAGGGCAAGGAGTCTTGTGTTTTGTTCTGTGCTATATTCCACACCCAGCACTGTGCCTAGGACATAAGAGCTATTTGGAAAATACTCCAGGTGTGGATAGAGGTTTCTGTTGTCAGCAGTCTCTTCCGGCCCACCTTGTTGCCCATCTCCCTTCATTCACATAAGATCCCAAGGCATCAGCAGATAACATGTTGTGTTTCTCACATACACCTCATGATAAAAAATAATCTGAGGGCACTTTTCAAATATACAGATAACTAGGCCTCTGTAGGAAATTCTGGTTCGGGAAGTGTAGGCTGGAGCCCAGTAATCTGTCTTTGACAAGCCCTTCTGATCGGTCTTTTCTTCAGAAGAACACTGAGATAAATAGCACGAGCTCAGCAATTCCCTTTACTCAGATTAAGGAGTCACGGCCACTTAACCTGGTTGCTGAGGAGCTATCAAAGCCTTCTGGTCCATTCCCATTCACCTGGGCTCAGCCCTGAATCGTGGCTCCCACTCTCCTGAAGGCATGGGCCTGGGAGAAGAGGTGTTCAGGAGCCCCTCTACTCCCGGACTGCCCCCTGAACATCTTGGCCTCTTCTTTTCCCCAGCAAGCTCTCTGTTCAGGACCTTCTCCCAGCTGTCACCAGCACATGAATTCCCACCCACCTCTGCTAAGTTTGATAATGACCTTTGCCCTGTTAGATGGCAGCTGACCTCTGCCACCAGGCAGGAGCTGACTTTTTAGTCAGTTTTGGTCACTGAACCAGAGCGTTCCTCCGAGGGTGGCTAAATAAAGCCTTGGTCTTTGCATGCCGCACTACTTAACCCAGGAGAGAAGGGAGGCTCTGATCTAGATACAGCCTGACCTTTCCACCCCAAGGCCTCCCATGATCCTCCTAGGTTTTCTTGTCCCCCCCGAACTCAGTGAACCCTAACTGGTTCACCAAGCACTTACGGTTTCCAAGGAAAGGGTTGAGGTTATAGAGTAACTCAATAAAGAAAAGTTGCTGTCTTTATGCTTGGCCCCATAGAACTCTGCCCTAAAAATACTCTCCCCTGGGTTACCCAGGAAGATAATTCTGGGGCCTCTAACCCTTGGGCCTGAATTCTTCTTAGAGACTGAACACCAAGGAAGAAAAAAATCTAGGTCAAAGAGAGTAATATGCTCTGTAGCTGGAGGTGAGAGAATGTGATGAGTGTTCATGATTATGGGTGTCCAGAATAGCTACCTATAGCTATTTAAGCAATTTACATTTTTTAACAATTAAAAATTAAAAAGTGTTTAATAGCCAGTGTGGCTGGTTCTCATACAAATGGCTACCACATTGGATGGCATAGCTAATAGAGCATTTCATCACACAGAAATTTCTGTTGCATGGCACTGTTTTGCAGGCACAGCATTGTTCCTTTGACCCTGTCCATGTGATGTTTCTTTAGCATTTTGGAAATATGTCTGTTTCTATTGATGGTTCTTGTGATTATGATGCATTATTCTAGGAAAAAAAAAAAGACTGAAGACTGCATTAGAAAACAAAACCAAGGGGCGCCTAGGTGGTACAGTCATTTAAAGTGTCCAACTCTTGATTTTGGCTCAGGTCATGATCTCAGAGTTGTGGGTTAAGTCCTACGTCGGGCTCCACACTGAGTGTGGAACCTGCTTGAGATACTCTCTTCCTCTCTGCCCCTCCGCACCCCCCCCCACTAGTGCACAGGCTGTCTCTCAAAAAATAAAATTAAAAAAAGAAAAAGAAAACCAAAACTAATTCCCATAAAGGCAGTACTGCGTGGTGGTGGGGATTAATTATCAAAATGTTGTATTTTCCCCCGTTTTCTTCTATTTCCTTTCTACAAAAGTGCCCTACCTCCTTTTTCCATTTGTCTTTCTGCTTTATCTGTAGAGTATCTTGTTCTGTGTAAGGCTTCCCAGACAAAGTGAAATGGTAAACCAGACTTCAAAAACAAAAGGATCGGAGGAGAACCAAAAAAAAAAAAAAAAAAAAAA
>NW_019154136.1:45577-70888 GCF_002288905.1 Enhydra lutris kenyoni | reverse complement strand
AAAAAAAAAAAAAAAAAAAAAAAGTCTGGGGCACAGGAATAAACAGTTGGGCAGAACACGCCCCAAATCATACACTGGGGAGAAGAGGGAAAGGAGAAGAGGGAAACAATGAGACTGGGAGGAATAGGGGTCTGGTTGGGATAGCAGGTCTTGCAGGTGAGGCCCTCTGGGCCAGTTCTCACTATTCCTGAGGCTGGCAAGCTGCCCAGGTGCTCAGGAGTTCCTCTGTGCAGCAGTTTCCTGACCAGAATCCTTCTGCTTAGGACCAGCTTGTCCCATGAGAATTTATCTTAAGATAAGTTTATCTGGGGATCACTCGTAGGTGATCTCCATGCCAGGCTCAGTGTGTACATGAAGACCTAGGGTGTGTTTGGGGGAAAGAGGCTTTTTTCCCTGATGTCTTGGATGAGTTGCAAGGACGGCACCCCTCTCCTCGCCTGCACTGTCTGTGGTTTCCTCAGCTAACCCCAGTACCCCTGGATTGGGTTCTTCAGTGCTTGTCCTTGCCCCTAGATGAAACTAAGGAAGCTGGGCAGCGCTTTGAAAGATGGCAGGCAATGGAGTTGGCAGGTGGAGAGCAAGATAAAGCGAAACAGTAAGGGTTGGGGGCCAGGGGTCACAGGAGACAGGAAGCAGAGCAAGGGAAAAGTAAAGTTCAGCTGGGCTTTAGGAGCAGGTGTGCAGAACTATAATTCTGAGGCCCTGTGGCCAGAAGACTGGAGCTAGGGTGACCTTTTTGACTCACTCCTGAGGCTTTTCTCTGTATTCTTGGAAGGCAGGACCCCGCCCACACCCCCCGCCCCCCGCATCCCACTCCCAAGCATGGATGGCCAAGAGTCCGTCCAGGTTGATGAGCAACTGTGACAGACAGTGCAAAGAGGTGTGGAGAGAAAGTTAGCTGGTCCCAGGCAAATGGTGGGTGTCCTGGGGTCTCCCATCCCTTAGCCTGGGGGCGAAGGTGGTCTATTTCTATACTGTAAGCCACAGACCTTTCTCCAGCCTTTAGTGCATTCCTAATATGAACGCAGCTCTCTGAACTTCTACTCCACCCAGACCCCACCCCGACCCCCACCCAGGCTCTGCCCAGGCCTAATTTAAAGTTGTGATGTATAACGCCCCATTTCTCTCTCTGCCTTGCAGCCGTCTCCAACCTGGACATTGAGAGTAAACTGAGTGTGTACTACCGTGCGCCATGGCACCAGCAGAGAAACATCTTCCTCCCGGCCACAAGGCCACCCTGCGTGGAGGAGCTGCACCGCCATGCCCGGCAGAGCCTGCAAGCCCTGCGCAGAGGTAACTGGTCCTGAGCTTTGCGGGGCTTTTCGGAGACAGAACTCAGAGCTTGTCCCATCAATTCTAACACCTCACCTTGTTATAACAACTACTTTGAAATGCTCCCTTTTCTACACTGAAAACAAATTCATGGGTAATATAACCTGCTTATACATGTAATTAGAAATAGCACTATGGTCTGAATATGTAATAGAATTTAAAAGGAAAATTATTTATAATATTTGCAATATATAAATGCCTGGGCACGACTACACTTAAAGACATCACAAAGCAGTCAGATGTTGGTGCCTATAAATAGGTTTGGATTAAGTAAAGATAATCAGAAGCCATTCTGAACAAAAAGTAGAGGGAAATGAAGGAGTTCGAGGCCAGGAGGACACAACCATAAAAACTGGTGCATTGTGCATACATTAAACATGAGCAACCCCCCCCCCGCAAAAAAACCCCACGCCTTTGGGTTATAGTTAAAAGAGAATTAGGTTTGATTCAGAAGTAGGTTCTAGGTTTTTTCCCTCTCACAAGAAATGCTGGTAGCACACAGGTGGGACCTAGGGCACTGTTTGTTTGTTCAGGACCCTCCTGTGCCTTGTAGGACAGCTGTCATCCTTGGCTCCCGCCTAGTCCTCTAACAGCCAGACCCTCCCTCAGGGGGTGTGCTCCTGTTGAGAACCAGTGACATGGGCCATTCTCCAACAGAGCACGTGGAGGCCTAGTGAGGTCAGCAAACTTGCTCAGAGTCACATACATCCCATTAGGTAGAATGCCAAGACCCTGATCCAGGCCTCCAGACCCCCAGCCAGAGCTCTTTTCCTCCTCACTACACACAGTGTCATGGGAAAATAAATATTTCTCTTTCTCTTTCTCTCTCAGTCCTGAAAAAGCCAGAGATAGGCACAAGGCAGGCAAGGTAGAAGGTAGCCGCCTTCTCTTACTTCCCGGTGGCTTAAAGCCATTGTAGTTGGGACAAGATTAAAAACTGGCATTATCCTTTTAGAGCCCCCCCTAAGTTGGGTATCAGAAGTTGGCACGCCAGCTTTTCTGGCCTTTAGATTTTTGCCGTGGAGACAGATGGTGGTGTCTATACCTTCAGTGCCTTTGTTCCAAATTCCCTATGCTCCTGTAAGGAATGATATTTTCCAAAAGTATTACAGTTCAAATTAAACACTTTAATGTCACCATGAAGATGGAGAAATGACATATTTGTTTTCAGTTTATGTTCTTCCACATGTTTATGACTTCTCCCTTTCCCCATAGCCCTGGTCTTCTCCCCCTTTAATGAAAGAATTAACCGACTAATATCCCTAACTCAGCTGTTTCTAAAAATTCCCCTTGGTTATTGGTAGCCGATACTGTGACACTTAGAAAAAAGAGTGATGACCAGTATCCTCTAGAAGTATTTCCGGCACTCTTCCTAATCACTTTGATTTTTTAAATTGAGTCACTTCAATTTTGTAGTTGGCTAAAAAGTCCTTCTTTACCAAATTTTTAGTGTAAGCACCTTCTGGAAATCTTCCTTAACATACTCACCGTTCCCTTGCAGCCTCTGTTAGGCACCCTTCCCATAATAATATCCTTTGCATCCTCCCAATCATGTCATTTATACACTTATATCATCACTAACCCCTTATAGGCCTGTCTTCCACCATTAATCCATGAGCAACTCAAGAGCTCAGATGGCATCTTATTAATTTTTTTATTCAAATCACTTAGCATGAACTTGACATAGAGTATGTCCTCAATGAATGTGTGCGTAAGTAAATCAAATTCTATAGAAAAATGGTTGAACATTGAGGGCAGAGAATGATGACAGAGGAATCTGATCATTCTCACTAAATACTTTCTCTGATCCCATCATCAGAGAGCTTGAGTTACGTTAGCCCTTTAGACATAATTATTTTTATCCCTTTATTATTATTCATAAGTCATCCCTGATTAGATTTTCCAGATTCGACCAGATAACATTAAGCTGCTTGGTAAGCTATCACATTTCACCGTGTTGTCGGGTTTGGACTTAATGATAGAACTGAGGAACAGCAAGTGCCAATATCAATTTTCTCAGAACTTCCTCCTGGGGGCTGAGAGAGGGATATAAGGCCTCCTGGGGGTTTGGAAGGAAGATTGTGGAGCTGCTTCTTGTCCTCCACAGACTGGCTTTCTTTGAGGTTCTCTCAACAGCAAATCTTGGGTGTAGTAGTTTTAATAGCACTGCAGAGAGCCATAAACAGGAATTACAGGCATCATAGAATTAAAAACATGCAGTGTGGAATTAAAATTAGAAAGTGACTTTTTTTTTTTTTTTAACCTTGTCCAAGAAACAGCAGCTTAGCGGGGCATCCATCAGAATACCACGCCTGCCATCTGGTGGCCGTGACTAGCACCGACCGGGCGACAGCCCTGCTCGGCAAACAGGGCAGTGAGCTTCCCCGGAGGCTCTCTGGACAGCTGGAAGATCCTGGCTTCCACCAGGACTAGGGATAATGAAGCCCAGACGAGTAAAGCTGTGGTGGCAGCAGTACTGTGCTCCTTTTGGAGCTGAGGCTAAAAGGAGAAAGCAGAGGGCTGAGATCAGAGCCTAGAAACTGGCTGCTTTCAAGATCCGCTCAATAGCAAACCCCTCAACATAGCCTACTGAGGCCAAGTGCTGCGCCACACCTGGGACGCGGTGAGCAGTAACTACCACTTGGTCCCTGTCCAGAGGGAACGCCTGTCTGGTGAAGGAGCCGGACAGGTAAGCAGGGGACTTCGGCGCAGCACCGTGGCTGCTCAGAGGAGGCACTAGTCGTGCCAGGGAGCTTCAGAGAAGGCTTCCCAGAGCAAGTCACACCTCACTGGCTTTCAGAGTACTTAGAATTGGATTTCCCCCTTCCCCCCTTTTTCTTAGCAATTCTTTATACTCACAGCCAATGATGGCTTCTTTAAGGGATGCCATCGTTTATGTTTGTAAGACAGGGAGAGAGATTACCAAGTGGCTGTAAAGAGACATTTCTATTTTATATTGTCTTCCAAGTTTCAGGGCTGAGGTCTATGATCCACTGGTCTAAAGGAATACGGACCAAGGGTCTACTGCAGTTCCAGACTCTAGCGGGTGAATGTTCTCCCGACCATAGCACCAGAAAAAACATTAGTAGGGAGCCACTAATCTAGCCTGCCTCCTCCCAGCCCAGGGCAAATGAGAGAGATTTGAGAAAGTGTAGGAAGGGAACCACTAAACGGGAAATTGAGTTCATGTCTCCCTCCTGACTCCCTTCCTCTGACCTCTTCCTAACCAGTGACACCTGTATTCTACTCCTCATTATGTATTTTAAAATGTAACTTTTTCCTTGTGCTGTCCATTTAGAAAAGCCCATTATTGGCTTGCAGAGAAAAAAGAGGATGGCACTAGAGGTAGACACTTCAACAAAGAAGACATTTATCTCAAAAGGCTTTCTGATAACCACTGGCTGGGCCGCAGTTTGGCACAGACTACCTCTTCGGAGACTTCGTGTCTTGGTTAGACGAGGAGGACCCAGGCATGAGTGTGGGCCGGAGCTGCAGGCTCGGTGGCCTTCAGTGTGGCCGGTGTGTGGGGCAGGGTGTGCTCTGTAGCTCACTGAGACACCCAGAAAGCTAAACTGCTCTTGGGCTCTCAGTGATTCTTGTTACGAAGTCAGGACCACTTCATCCCACAAACAGAAATGTCTTGGCTTTCCTCAGAGGTAGCTTTATTTCTAAATCAGACAACTGTCATCATTAGGATTCCTTTACTTTCTCTAGGAGCCTAGGATTTCAAAGCCCTCTGAGTGTTAGGCATGACAGAGCTTAGATGGCTGCAATGGTGTGCTGCTCACAGGCTCTCTAGAAAAGAAAGTGTAGATAAAGAAATAGATAGCTGGTGGAAAGATAGATAAAAGCCCTAATGTGTAACACTCACTAATTTCTGTGATGTAAATACCTCCACCGTGGCCTACTTCAAGCTACCAATAGTTTAAAAACTGGCCTGCAAAATTCCTGACCACGTAGCAGTCAGCAGCCCTGAGCCGGGGTGAGCCGACTCCCTCACCCACTGAATGGCTGGGAGCATCCGCGCCTGCCACTCCCCAGGAGGCTCTGGCATGGCTGTGCCTACCATCCCCTCCAGCATCAACGTCAGCTATTGTTCTAGACTTTTTTTTTTTTTTTTGCTCATGTTGTTTTGAAATGAAGCATGTTGAAAATATACTGCTTTTTCCAAACTCAAGATTGAGCCATCTCGTACAAAGATTATGAGATGGGCCCGCTAAAATGTAAGTGCCCCTTTTCCTATTATCGTGAAATGAAAGTTTAGCTTGGAACCATTCTGAAAATCTTATTTGGTATAAGGATGAGCTAGATTAGGAGAAACTCACTTTTTTCTAGCCGTTTGCTCACCCTCCCAAGGGGGAAAGAGAAATGGACGATGCCAAGGACGTGTCCGTATTATTGCTTTTTCTGCCCCCAGAGCACCGGAGCCGGAGTGATCGCCGGGAGCAGAGAGCCGCTGCCCCTCTTTCCATAGCGGCCCCTCCACTGCCAGCCCATCCCCCAGCTCACAGCCAGAGGAGGCGCGAAGTTAAGGATCGGCACTTCTTAACGGTGAGCTTGGTGGCCAGCCGACAGCCCTGGCCTTGCTCATCAGAAACCATGAATGGGTCTTGGGAGTCCATTTCCTTCCTCCTAATGGAAGAGCCTGGGCCACCTAAGAGAGCCAAGTCATGGGTATTTGAGAGTGACTGGATTTTTTTTCCCCTTTCATTCATGTGTCTTTTGGAGAATAGAGTAGGAGTACATAAGTTTTTTTTTTACTTAACTGGTTGCACAATGCAGCAAAGCCATAATAATTGAGGACTCTGAAATCAGGGGGACAATTTTGCCTCAAACAGGAGTTTTTCTGTATAGAGGCAGAAAGATTTAGAGCAGGTGACTTCGGTGTCCTCAGCCCCTCATCTGTAATTTGGGGATATGAGTAGCACCTCACTCATAAAGTTTGAGGGCTAAACGAGATAAAGCCTGGAAAGAAGGTAGCATGGTGCCTGGCACGGAGTAAGAGCTCAGTAAATGTTCACTCTCACCGGGCAGGTGCTAGTGCAGATGACTCGGTGGGGTGGGCTGTGAAAAATCACCGTCTGAAGATGAGCCATGTCATGCTTTCATGCTTCCCCATTCTATAAGGGAGGCTAGGCCTGCCGGGTCATCAGGTACCCGAGTGTCCTCATCACTGCTGGTGATGGCAGCTTTGCCTGGGTGGATGTGGTTCTAACTCAGCCCAAGCCCCCAAGTACCAATGACAGATGAAGCTGAGCCCAGGTCAGAGCACCTACAAACATCACCACCACGAGTGCACTTTCTATGGCCTCGGCGGGGAGAGGTGAGCGCTGTGTGCCCCCGAGAAGGGCATCACTGAAGTGAGAGACTATGATTTCTATGACCAAATCAGCCCACATGGCTGGACCCCTGCTCCCTTGTCAGTACAGTTTGAGGCCCAAAGTCTTAAGAAGTTACAAGTGTGGGTCCAAGTTGAGGTTTTTACTTGAAATTAAGCTTCTGTGTATGGTAATAAACCCTGCACCCTTCTGGCTTCTACGATACACAAAACAGATACAAAATATTTGGACTGCGGGATGCCAAACATCCAGCTGAGAACAGACTTCATCTAAATGAACATACCCAGATACAACAGTAAGTGATGTTGACCAAGACATAGATATTTTTCCTACCTGTGGCTGCACCGTGGGCTCCATGTCCTTCAGGCTCATCGAGGCTCCTCAGAGCTGTGTCACACTCAACTACGCTGCTGCAGTGTAGCCCAGGGATGAGGAAGGAAGGTGAGAGACTCTGAGGGCTTTCTAGGTCTTTACATAGAGCAGTTACACATGCTAGTCATTTGTCATAAAAGCCCCTGCTCGACAAAAGTTTTATTAAGCTCAAATCTGCTTGCAAAAGCATTTGCTTTTAATGAGGCATTTCTGCATAAAAATGCTAAAAATATTTTTCCATTCATTATAACGTGTTTTGTGGCTCATTAAGTTTTTTTTTTTTTTTTCAGGGGGGCGGATGGGAGAGAATAATGTTGAGCATTTACAGAAATGACATAAAAAATCACCATTTGTCATAATCTGCATAATTTTTAATAATGTCTAAATACCAAAGTAAGACTATAGGAAAAAGCCTAAAATAATGAATAAGAATGAGGGTGCTTCATTTACCGAACAAGCATTAATAAGAGGAGGAGTCTAGAGCAAACTTACGTAAACCAGAAAGTGTACCCATCTCAAACGATAATACTTAAAATCGCCCCAATTACTTAGGAATACTGTTTCATTTATTTGATCGAGTTTGGGTCACCAAGTTCACTGGAAGATCTTCCATTCAAGTTCTATCCCTCAGACCTGAAGGTGATTCAGAACAGAACACAGTTCTATGCACTGAGCTTTTAAGAGCCGTAGACTGCTACCAGAGAAGAGGCTGCAGGTACAGGGACAGGAAATTTGCAACCACATTGCTGGACATTTTCTTAGAGAGCAACAGGAAAAAAGCATTCATAGTGAGATTCTGATACACAATCTTCCACAACTCTGCAAACTGTTATACTGTAGTTTGGTCATTAAGGGTATAGACTGTGAAGTCAAACTGCCTGGATTTGAATATCAGCTCTACCATCTATTAGCTGTGTGACCCTGAACAAGTTAGTCATTTTAGTGTCTCCGGGATAATAGTGATAGTACCTCATAAGTTTGAAACAAAGACTGAATGTGTTATTACATTGTTAATACATGTAAATAGTACCTAATGCATAATAAGCACTTGATATGTATTAGACATCATCATCATTGTTAATAGCCAATCAAGTTCATGGTGTATCATTGATATTGTAATAAGATGATGGGTCTAACTAGGTTTCAATCCCAGCTCTACAATTTCTTCGGTTGCATGATTTTGAAAAAGTTTTGAGTCCCAGTTTCTTTATCTGTGAAATGGGAATGATAACTTCAATTTTACAAGGTTGTTAAGATTTAAAAGTGTTATATAAATACAATTAAATCATGTATATATGAAAAAGTCCCTAGTGTAGTGCCTAAAACATACAAATATCTGAATCTATATTCATAAACACTTAAAATCAAACTCTTACCATCAAATGAAAAAGCCTGTAACATATTCACTAATAAGACTAGAGGAAATATAAGTTATTGTACTCCTTCTAGAGGGCAATTCCCAATATTTATCAAACTATAAGATGTTAAATTATGCTAAGTGAAATAAGTCAGACAAATACCACATGATTTCACTTGTATGTGGAATCTAAAAACCAAAACAAATGAGCAAACAGAAGCAGGAAGACCCATAAATACAGAGAACAAACTGATGATTGCCAGAGTGGAGGGGAAGAGGAGATGGGCAAAAGGGGTGAAGGGCATTGGGAAGCACAAGCTTCCAGTCATGGAATGAATAAGTCATGGGGATGAAAGGTACAGCATAGGGACTATAGTCAATGATGCCGTGATAGCATTGTACGGTGGCAGATGGGAGCTACACTTGTGGAGAGCTCTGCATAATATAGCATAGGTTGGTCATATCACTGTTGTACACCTGAAACCAATGTAACACTATTTCTCAATTATACTTCAATAAAAAAATAAATAAAAGGGGCAAAAAAGCCCTTACAAGATGGGGTACCTGGCTGGCTCAGTTGGCAGAGCGTGTGTCTCTCAATCTCGGGGCTGTGGGTTTGAGCCTCACGTTGGATGTAGAGATTACTTGAGAAAATAAAATCTTTACCCAAAAAAACCCCCTATAAGATATTCATACCCTTTGATCCAGCAATTCTATATCTAGGAATTTATCCTAATGCAAAGATATTTTCACTAGGATGTTCATCAAAGCACCGTTTGGAATAGGAAAAATAGTTACAAATATCTTAAATATCCAACAGTAGGTACTTAGTGAATTCTGATATATTCATAGGATAGACTATAGTATCAAAAAGTGTCACTAAAGAATATTCAATGACATGGAAAATATATATTTTATCATCAGGGATTTTTAAGTAGTGTAAAAATTGTGTATGGTATCTATGAGTGTATACATGAGTATATATACATACATGCATAGGGAAAAAGGCTGGAAGGCTCTATACCTGTGCTTCCCAAACTGTGTGATGGGGTCCTCCGAGGCACTGCAGTGAAATCCGAAGGGTGCACTGGGATATTTTACATTTTCAAGAGGTACAGTGTCCTCTGTTTCTGATGATGGCTCCAAAGTAGCCTCATAGATCTTGCAAGTGGAAAGAGGGGTTGCTTGGTTTCTTGACATGTAATTTAAATCAGAAGTTCCGAGAGGAACACAAAGGAAACTGACCAGCCAACTTAGCTTAAAACCCACTGTCAGCTGAAAATTCAAGGTCTCTTTCACAATTGTAAAGCCCATCTTGGGAATCCTCATCCTTCAAGGGTGGGAAAGGAGATGATTTCAGGCCTAGATGGTTTTCCAGAGGAATTCCAAACCTTCCAAGTCCAGATAATACCAGTGCTCTATAAATTATTTCAGAGCATTGAAAATAAAATAGAACTTCCCCATTTCTTTTATGAACATGTTATGAAAATTTGACACCTGAACCTGATAAAGAATGGAAGGGGGGGAGGGAAATATAGACCAATATCACTCTGGTTATTAATGCAGAAATAATAAATGTTAGCAAATAGAATACCACATTAAGAAATTCATATACCATGACTAAATGGGATTTATTCTATAAATAGAAGGTTGGTCCAATATTAAGAAATATATTAGTATCATATACTAATATATATATTAGTATATGTATTAGTAGATTAGTATTAGTGTATATATATATAGTATTATATATATGTATATATATATGTATATATTTATGTATATATATGTATATATATGTATAAATTTATAAATATATAAAAATTTATATATATAAACCATATATATATATGTATATATATATATGGTATCATATACTAATCATATACTATCCAAAGGGGGAAAAAACATATGATTATGTCCATGGATGCCAGAGAGGCCTTAAATAAAATTCAACATGTATTCTTTATAAAAAGACTTGAGAAAATAGGAATTGAGTGGTACTTCATTAACATGATAAAATATACATATCTTAGTCCTAAAGCCAGTCTCTTAATGGGGAAGCACTAGAGGCATTTCCAGTAAAATCAGAAACAAGGCAGAAATGCTCACTATCTATCTCTGCTACTAATTAATATTATACTAGGGAGATTAATCAATGCAACTGGACAAAATAAATCAATTATAGGCATAAGATTTGATAAGGAAGAAGTAAAGCTATATCTAGTTGCTGATGATATGATACTATAGGATCTTCCTGGTAGAGGATCAATGATAAAAGTAATTCAAACACAGTAAGGTAGCAGGATACAAACACACAAAAATCAATAGCCTTCATTTACACAAATGATAGCCAATTAAAAGACCAACTAATAGAGAAAACTCCATTTACAGCAATAACAAAGAAGATTAAATACTTAGGAATTAATTTAACAGAATGTGCAAAACCTGTATGAGAGCAACGACAGCATTCTTTTAAAACATAAAATTAGATTTTCTCAAATGGAAGGATGTCCCCTATTCTTGGAAAGAATGATTCAGCATTATAAGTAGGTCAGTTCTAAGTTGATTTATAAATTTAACACAATCTCAATAAAAATACCAATAAGCTTTCTTTTAAATGGAGTTAGACCCATTGATACTAAAGTTCTTATGGAAAAACATACAAGAATATCCAGGAAAACACTGACAAAGGAAACCAATAAGGGGTAAGTAGCTCTACCTGGCATTAAAATATCCTTAAAGCCTTTATAATTACAATAGTGTGGCACTAATATATGAATAGAAAAATATGCTAGTAGAAAAAAACAAAATTATACCACTAGAAAAAAATACAAAGTCCAGAAATCAACCCAAATATATATGAAAATATAATCTATGATAAAGGCAGTATCCCAAAACTGAGGCAAAAGATGGAACAACTGGGTAGCCACTTGGTAAACTTGGTAAAAGACAAAATTTCATTAGAGTTTCTCAACCTTGGCATTATTGACATTTTGAGTCCAATAAGACGTTGTTGTGGGGGCTGTCCTGTGCACTGTGCTATGTTTAGCAGCACTCCAGGCCCCTACCCAAGAGATGCCAGGAGCACTCTTCCCCCTAGTTTTGACAACCCAGAATGTCTCTAGACACTGCCAAATGTCCCCTGGGGAGACAGAATTGCCCCTAGTTGAGAATCATGTAATTAGATCCATACTTCACACCAAACACAAGATTAAGCTCCTAATGGATCAGGGACCTAAACATAAAAACTGAAACCACACAAGTACTAGAGGAAAATAGGGGTGAATTATTCTTTAACCTCAGTCTTTAAATCTGACTCAAAATACAGAGGAAGTAAAAGAAAAGATTGATAAATCTGAACAGTAAATATTTTTGTATGCTCAAACACCATAAAGTCAAAACATAAGCCAAAATTGGGAGAAAATATGTGCAATATATACCATGAAGGACTAATATCACTAAGTAGATAAATACCTCTTTAAAATTGAGGAACTAAGAGGGGTGCCTGGTGGCTCAGTTGTTAGTATCTGCTTTCAGCTCAGGTCATGATCCTGTGGTCCTGGGATCAAGCCCTGCATTAAGCCCAGCATTAAGCCCCACATCGAGCCTCACATCGGGCTCCCTGCTCGGCGGGAAGCCTGCTTCTCCCTCTCCCACTCCCCCCTGCTTGTGTTTCCTCTCTCACTCTGTCAGCTAAATAAATAAAATCTTTTTTAAAAAATTGAGGGACAAAGAAAGGAACAAAAACATGGTAGAAAAATGGGGGGAAAGCCTTGAACAGACAATCCAGAAAACACATAAAAATGTTGCTTACACTTAAACTGTGCAAATGCACTCATAATTAGAGAAATGCAAACATTTATGTTGAGAAATCACTCATCACCTAATTAGACTGGCAAAAATTAAACAATATGGCAACGTAATCTGGTGAAACTGGGGGGAAGCAGGCACTCACAAACACTGCTGGTGAGAATGCAAACTTGGTACAGCCTATCTGGAGGGGAATTTGGCAATATCTAACCAAACGACATATACCCTTTTCGCCCTAGCAATCCCACTAAACATATACCTCCAGTATTACCAAAAGATTAATCATTGCAGTATTGCTTAAAATCAAAAGATACTGTAAATAACCAAAAGGCTATACATAGATGGATATATTAAAGAATTATTTATCTATGAGTGATATTAGCCCTTCTTCTGTGGCACATGTACCTGTATTGACGGAGTAAACTACAGGACAGCCACACAATGCAGTACCACGCAGCCGTAAGAAAAACGAGGAAGATCTTTCTGAACTAATAAGGAGTGATTCCAGGACATATTCTTAACTGAAAAAGGCAAAGCCCCAGGTTCCAGCACAGGATGGCAATATCGGAAAGCCTTGAACTGACCTCCCCCATGGAACACACTGAATTGTACCTATTGATAGAACAGTTCCTCCTTAAGAAGACCTGACGACTGACCGAACAGCTTCTGAGCAACTAAAGATGGAGAGAAGAGCGAGAGAGAGAGAGAGAGAGAGAACCAAAGGGAACCCCTACACTCACACTGTGAACAGCAGTGGGGAGGGAGAGTACTGAGGAACTGGGAACAGATCCCTCTGTCCTTGGGCACAGAAAAATAAAAGCCACAGTTTTAAAGAGCAAGTAGTATATAAAAGACACAACCCTAGAACTCTGCTGAGCGGTGAAGGAGCTGTGGGAATGTTCTCCAGGTGAGAGAGACACAGTTTATGTCCCATGTCACCTTAAAAGCCTAGAATGGAGCAGGGTCCAGCCTCCGTAATAGGTGGGTCTGGCCCCCACAGGGAGCTTGCAACCTCAGCAAGCCAAGGGTCCACAAGCCTGCACCAGTCTCAGTTGCACCGAAGTACAGGAAAAAAGAAAAAAAAAAAAAAGCCAAGTTTACAAGGGCCAAAAAACTGTAGGAACACTCTATTCCCCTCCACCTTAAAAGCCCATACGGGAACAGGATCCAGATGCTGTAAGTGGTGGGTCTGGATGCCATAACTGGCAGGCCTGGTCATCGCCAGGAGCTTCTGACCTCAGCAAGCCCAGGGTCTGCAAGACCACACCAACCCTGGTCACAATGGGACACAGAAAAAAAAAAAAAGAGCCATTGTTTAAAAGGGCAGAGGAACAGCTGGGATCCTCTCTCCCCCTCCACCCTAAAAACCCAAGCCAGAACAGGGTTTGGCTCACAGTTTGCAACCTCAGCTAGCCTAGGATCCACAAGCCCACAACAGCCCACAACTATCCTGTGGTGCTGGGGCACAGAAAATATTTTTGTTTCTAATTGAAAAAAAAACTTTATATTTTATTTTTAAAATCTGTCTTGTTTGGTTTTTATTTTTGTTCTTTTGGGTTTTGTTTTGTTTTTTCTTTTCCCCCTTCTTTTTAAATTTTTTTTTTATTTTTTCTTCTTTCTATAAAAAGCTACAGTTTAAAAGAGTAACTAACATATACTGCCACAGCTCCAGCCAGCCAGCGAAAGTCACCACACACACACAATCTACAGAAAGGACAACATACACAAGACCACTCCTTCATGTTTAGGAGAAGTAGCCTCTCTGCCTAATCCATAGAAACACCAAAAGTTGAGCAAAATGGGAGGAGAGAGGAATATGCTCCAATAGACAGAAAAAGATAAAAACCTCAGAAAAAGAAATGAAACAGAGATAAACAACACACCTTTTTTTTAAATAAAGATTTTGTTTATTTATTTGAAAGAGCAAGAGAGGGAACATAAGCAGGGGGAGTGGGAGAGGGAGAAGCTGGTTTCCTGCCAAGCAGGGAGTCCAATGCCAGGCTAGATCCCAGGACCCTGGGATCATGACCTGAGCCAAAGGCAGATGCTTAAAAACTAAGCCACTCAGGCGCCCCCCCCCCACTTTTTTAGCAATATGCCTAATAAAGAATTTAAAATAATGATAATAAAGATAGTGGGCTGCAGAAAAAAAGTGGAAGAATTTGGTAAGCCCTTCAATAAAGGTATAGAAAATACTAGAAAGAACCAATCAGAGTTGAAGAATACAACTGAAATAAAAAAACACTTAGAGGGAGAGTCAGTAGTAGATTAGAGGATGCAGAAGAATGTACCAGCAGTCTGGAAGACAGCATGATCGAAAGCGCACAAATTGAACAGCAAAAAGAGAAGAATTTGTTTAAAAAGATTTTATTTATTTACCTGAGAGACAGAGAGAGAGCATAAGCTGGGGGGAGGAACAGAGGGAGAGGGAGAAGGAGCCTTACGTGGGGTTCAGTCCCAGGACCCTGGGATCATGACCTGAGCCATAGGCAGACACTTAACCAAATAAGCCACCCATGCTCCCCAAGAAAAGAATTTTTTTTAATAAGGCTAGATTAAGCAATCTCTTGGATAATATCAAGTGAACAAACATCATGATATAGGGTCTTGAGAGAGAGAGAGAGAGAGAGAGAGGTGTAGAAAACTTATTTGAAGAAATAATAATTAAAAACTTCCCTAACCTAGGGAAGGAAACAGATATCCACTCCCAAGAAGCACAGAATTTTACACATGATGAACCCAAGGAGGTCCATACCATGGCACGCAGTAACTAAAATGTGAAAGTTAAAGAGAGAATTTTAAAAGCAGCAGGAGAGAAAAAAAATGTTAACTACAAGAGAAAACCTATAAGGCTATCAGCTGATTTCTCAGCAGTACTTTGCGGGCCAAAAGGGAGTGCATGATATATTTAAAGTGCTTGAAAGGAAAAAAATTTGCAACCAAGAATACTTTACTGGCAAGGTTATCATTCAGAGTTGAAGGCGAGTTAAAGTCTCCCAAACAAATGAAAGATAAAGGAGTTTATCACAGCTAAATGAGTCTCACTGGAAATGTTAAAGGGACTTCTTTAAGTGGAAAAGAAATAGCTATAATTAGACATAAAAAATTATGAATAGAAAAATGTAAAATATGAAAACATGCTTTAAGTGTGGAGAGGGAGTAAAAAGGAAAGAGAAGGGTAAAAGAAAATCAAGGGTTTTTTTTCCCCATTTTTTTAGACTGTGTTTGAACTTAAATGACCAAACCTCATGAAAACCACAAACACAAAACCTATAACAGATACACAAAAAATAAAAAGAAAGCCAAACACAACACTGTAGAACCTCATCAAATACAAAGAAAGAGAACAAGAGAAGGGTCAACAAAGAACTACAAAAACAATCAGAAAACAAATTTTAAAATGGCAGTAAGTACATACCTATCAATAATTACTTTAAATATAAATGGCTTAAATGCTGCAGTCAAAAGGTGTAGGGTGGGCAGAATAGATTAAAAAAGACCCATGTAGACTTCTGGGAAAGATGGTGGAATAGGAGAAGAGGATCCTGGGCTCATCTGTCCCACAGATACCACTAGGGAACACCCACATCAGTGTAAATAAACCAGAACAACTAGAAGACTGACGACATTCTCTCGCAGCTAAATGTAGAGAAGAGGCCACATCAAAGAGGATCAGAAGGACTGAGATGCAGTGGGGAACCAGACAAACCAGCAGGACTGCCCACAGGAGGGAGGGACACCACCAGCACAATGAAGGGAGAGGAGAGGACCCTGCACTAGGCACCTCAGGCATGGGGACTGCACTGCAAACATGAATCCCCATAACATTTGGCTTTGAAGGCCAGAGGTGCCTGGCTTTGCAAGTTTTTGTAATCAATAGGGCTTAACACCTGGAACTTTAAAAATCAGCAGCCTCAGCTCTGCAGGAGCTGGGAAGGTCACAGGGAACTGAGTCCCCACCTTTAAAGAGATAGCATTTAACAAACAGCCCCACTGAGATAAAGCATAGAAGCAATAGTTTGAAAACTTCCCGAGATATACTGAAAGATTTATTTACTAATGTCAAAGCATGTGCTGCAGGGGCAGGGAACTTTGGGAAACTTTTCCAAGAACAAAAATGCTGGTAGGTACCCCTTCCCTCCTGTGCCCCCCAGCCTAGATAAACGGACACCTGGTGGAACCACCAGAGCACAACACTCTCCACTTAGCTTGCTAACAGCTTGTGTCCAGCCCCCCTGCTCTTCTGCAGATCTGTCCCCTCCAATCCATCAGGATTTCACAGGAGTTCTCCTGGGCACCTGCAGCTCACCACCCACAGCAGGCTGGCTCGAACGCCTGGCCCCTGCGCTCTCCCTACAGACATACCCCTTCCAATATGCCCTTGGCCGGAGCCCATCCAAAGCAGTGCCAAAGCCTGGCTGTGTGCAAGCAGCCCCAACAGGAGACAGGACGACTCCAAAGTAACTCCTGGGGAAAATAACTGCACATACCAATATGACTGCAGCCCCAGCAATGGGCTGGGGGCAGACATGATGTCTGACTGCAGGCCCCACCCACGAATGAAAGCTTCTCAGGGCATAACACAGGGAAAGTGCCTTGCAGTTTGATGCTACCACAGCTCTGGGAAAAGCCTGATCTGACTCACCTTAAGCCCAAGGTGGCCACAGTCTGGCCCACTAACAACATAGTAACCAAACCCTGCCTATAACAGGCAAAGAGAGCCATTAGAGACAAATGGACTGAAGGCAAATACAGCACAGCCACAACAGTAGGAGGCATGCAACACATATAGGAGACAGACCTGAAGGGCCAGGTTCTGGTGAACAGGGAATGTTGTGCTGCAGAGCACTACAGGACCTCTTTCTCATAAGGCCACTACTTCCAAGAGGAGGACACATGGCTGATTTTCCTAACATGGAGAAAGAAACACAGCGAGTTAGACAAAATGAGAAGACCCAGGAATATGTCCTGAATGAAAGATAAGGACAAAAATGAAGCAAGAGGCAAAACAAAACAGAGATAAGTAATATGCCTGATGGAGTATTTTAAAGTAATTGTCATAAAGATTCTCACTGGACTTGAGAAAGGAGTGGAGGACCTCAGTGAGACCCTCAAAACAGAGACAGAAAACATAAAAAAGAACCAATCATAGATGAAGAACTTAATAACTGAAATTAAAAACACACTACATAGAATAAATGGTAGACTAGAGAAAGCAGAAGAACAGATCAGTGACCTGGAGGACAGAGTAATGGAAAGCAATCAAGCAGAACAGTAGAGAAAAAAAGAATAAAACATGAAAATAGATTAAGGGAACTCAATGACACCATCAAGTCTAGTAATATTAACATTAGAGGGGTTTCAGAAGGAGAAGAGAGAAAAGGGGGAGAAAATTTATTTGAAGAAATAATAGCTGAAAACTTCTCAAATCTAGGGAGGAAAACAGAAATCCAGATGCAGGAGGCACAGAGAGCCTGCAACAAAATCAACCCAATTACCAAGACAGTAATTAAAATGGCAAAATGTAGTGACGAAAAGAGAATTTTAAAAGCAGCAAGAGAAAAGAAAACAGTTACATTCAAGGGAAACCCCAAAAGGCTGTCAGCTGATTTTTCAGCAGAAGCTTTGTAGGCCAGTAGGGAGTGACATGGTAGATTCAAAGTGCTGAAAGAAAAAAACCCTGCAGCCAAAAATACTCTGTCCAGCAAGGCTATCATTCAGACTAAAAGGAGAGATCGTTTCCCAAAGAGACCAAAGTTAAAGGAAACCACGACCACTAAAGCAGCACTATAAGAAATGTCAAAGGGGACTCTAGAGTGGAAACAAAAGACCCTAAGAGTAAAATAAGTAGGAATCACAAAAGTAGTAAACATAAGTGTATCTATAAAAATCAGTCAAGGGACTCACAAAATAAAAAGACGTAAAGTATGACACCATTTACCCAAAATGAAGTGGGGAAGAGAGTAAAGAATGGGTTCAAACCTAGGTGATTATCAACTCAATATACAGTGCTATATGCAGAAGGTGTTATATATAAACCTAATGGTAACCACAAATGAAAATCCAGTAATACATAGGTAAAAAATAAAGACAAAGGAATCCAAAAATATTACTAAAGAAATCCAACAAACCATGCATGAAGACAGCATGAAAGGAGCAGAGAAGAACTACAAAAACAACCATAAAACAAAGTAACAAAATTGCAATAAGCACACACCTGTCAATAATTACTTTGAATGTGAATGGACTAAATGCTCCAATCAAAAGATATAGGGCGACGGAATGGATAAAAAAGCAAGACCATCTATATGCTACCTACAAGAGACTCATTTCAGACCTAAAACCATATGTAGATTGAAAGTGAAGTGATGGAAAAGCATTTATCATACAGATGGAAGTGAAAAGAAAGCCAGGGTAGCAATACTAATATCAGACAAAACAGACTTTAAAACAAAGACTGTAACAAGAGACAAAGAAGGACACTATAAATCATAAAGGGAACAATCCAACAAGAAGATGTTGTAAATATTTAGGCACCCAACACGGGAGCACCCAAATGCATAAAGCAGCTAATAACAAACATAAAGGAAATAATTGATAGTAATACAATAATAGTAAGGGACTTTAACACCACACTTACATAAATGGATAGGTCATCCAAACAAAATGAACAAGAAAACATGGCTTTGAATGACACCTTGGACCAAATGGATCTAGCAGATATATTCAGAACATTCCATCCTAAAACAGCAGAATACACATTCTTTTAAGTGTACATGGAACCTTCTCCAGAATAGATAACATGTTAGGCCACATAACAAGTGTCAACAAATTCAGAGAGACTGAAGTCATACCATGCATCTTTCCTAACCACAATGCTATGAAACTAGAAACCAACTATAAGAAAAAATCTGAAAAGGACAGAAATACATGAAGGTTAAATAATTGGGCACTAACCAATGACTGGGTCAACCAAAAAGTCAAAGAGGAAATCAAAAAATACATGAAGACAAATGAAAATGAAAACACAACAGTACAAAATCTTTGGAATGCAGAAAAATCTGTTCTAAGAGGGAAGTACATAGCAATACAGGCCTACAGAAAGAAGCAAAAAAAAATCTCAAATTAACAACCTAACTTTACATCTAAAGGAGCTAGAAAAAGAACAAACAAAACCCCAAACCAGTAGAAGGAAGGAAATAATAAACATTAGAATGGAAATAAATAAAACAGAAACTAAAAATAATAATAGTAATCATTGTAACCAGGAGCTGGTTCTTTGAAAAAAAATAACAAAATTTATAAAAACTTATACACAATTCTCAAAAAAAAAAAAAAAAAAAGAAAAAGAAATACAAAGGACTAAAAGAGAGTATTATGAAAAAGTATACACCAACAAATTGTACAACCTAAAAGAAATGGATAAACTCCTAGAAACATATAACCTTCCAAAACTAAATCATGAAGAAATAGAAAATTGAACAGACTGATTACCAGCCATAAAATTGAGTGTGTAATCAAAAAATTCCTAACAAATCAAAGTCCAGCATCAGATGGCTTCACAGGTGAATTCTACCAAACATTTAAAGAAGAGTTAGTACCTATTCTTCTCAAACTATTCCAAAAAATAGAGGAAAAAAGGAAAGCTTCTAAATTTATTCTATGAGGCCAGTATTACTCTGATACCAAAACCAGATAAAGACACTACATAAAAAGAGAACTATAGGCCACTATCTCTGATTAACATAGATGCAAAAATACTTAACAAAATAGTAAGAAATGGAATCCAACAATACATTAAAAAATCATTCAGCATCATCAAGTGGGATTTATTCTAGGAATGCATGGATGGCTCACTATTTATTAATCAGTCAATATGATATATCTCATCAACAAGAGAAAGGGAAAAAACCTTATGATCATTTCAACAGACGCACAGAAAGCATCCAACAAACTACAACATCCATCCATGATAAAAACCTTAACAAAGTTGGTTTAGAGGGAACATACTTCAACATAATAAAGGCCATATATGAAAAACCCACAGCTAGCATCATATGCAATGGGAAAAAACAGAGCTATTCCTCCAAGGTCAGGAACAAGATAAGAATGTCCACTCTCACCACTGTTACTCAATATAGTACTGGACGTCCTAGCCACAGCAATCAGACCACAAAAATAAAAGGCATCCAAATTGGTAAGGAAGAAGTAAAACATGCACTATTTACCGATGACATGATACTATATATGGAAAACCTGAAAGACTCCACCAAAAAACTAGAACTGATGAGTGAATTCGGTAAGGTTTTAGATAGAAAATCAATATACAGAAATCCACTGCATTTCTATACACTGATAATGAAGTAGCAGAAAGAGAAATTAAGAAAACAGTCCCATTTACAAGTGCACCAAAAATAATAAAATCCCCAGGAATAAGCTCAACTAAGGAGGTGAAAGAGCTGTGCTCTGGAAACTATAAAGCATTAATGAAAGACATTGATGATGACACAAATGAAAAGATATTCCATCCCTATGGACTGGAAGAACACACATTGTTAAAACATCTGTACTACCCAAAGCAATCTACAGATTTAATACAAATCCCTATCAATCTACCAAAATCATTTTTTCACAAAACTAGAACAAACAATCCTAAAATTTGTAGGGAACCATAGAAGACTCTGAATAGTCAAAAGCAATCCTGAAAAAGAACAGAACTGGGTGTGGTGCAAAAATAATGAATACCGTTACGCTGAAAAAATAAAAAATTAAAAAAAAAAAGAACAGAACTGGAGGTTTCACAATCGCAGATTTCAAGATATATGATGAAACTATAGGAATCAAAATGGCATGGTACTGGCAAAAAAAGAGACACAAAGATCAACAGAACAGAACCGAGAGCCCAGAAATAAACCCACAATTATACAGCCGATTAATCTTCAATGAAAGAGGCAAGAATATGCAATGGGAAAAAGTCTCTTCAACAAATAGTGCTGGGAAACTGGACAGCTACATGTAAAAGAATGAAACTGGACCATTTTCTTAAACCATACACAAAAATAAACTCAAAGGGATTAAGGACCTAAATATGAGACCTGAAACCATAAATATCGTAGAAGAGAGGACAGGCAGTAATTTCTCTGACACCAGTTGTAGGAACATTTTTCTAGATTTGTCTCCTGAGGCAAGGGAAACAAAGGAAAAATAAACTATTGGGACTACCTCAAAATAAAAAGCTTCTGCACAGCAAAGGAAACAATCAACAAAACTAAAAGAACCTACTGAAGATATTTGTAAATGACATATTCAGTAAAGGGCTAGTATCCAAAATATATAAAGAACTTACATAACTCAAAACCAAAAAATAAACAATCCAATTAAAAATGAGCAGAAGACACGAACATTTCTCCAAAGCAGACATATTGATGGCCAACACAGGAAAAGATATGCAACATCCCTAATCATCAGGAAAATGGGAATAAAAAACCACTATTACCTGTCAGAAAGGCTTAAAATAAAAGACAAGAAACGACAAATGTTGGCGAGGATGTGGAGAAAAAGGAACCCTCATGCACTGTTGGGAATGCAAACTGGTGCTGTCACTGTGAAAAACACTATGGAAGTTCCTCTAAAAATTAAATTAGAATTACCATATAATCCAGTAATTCCACTACTGGGTATTTACCCAAAGAATACAAAAATACTAATTCGAAAAAATATATGTACCCCTTTGTTTACGGTAGCATTATGTACAATAGCCAAATTACGGGAGCAGCCAATTGTCCATCAATAGACACATGGATAAAGAAGAGGTGGTAGATATACATTACTCAGCCATAAAAAAGAAGGACATCTTGCCATTTGCAACAACATGGATAGATCTAGAGGGTATAATGTCAAGTAAAATAAATCAGAGAAAAGCAAATATCATATGATATCACTCATATGCAGAATTTAAGAAATAAAACAAATGAACAAAGAAAAAAGAGAAAAACCAAAAAATAGATTCTTAACTATAGAGAACAAGCTGACGGTTCTCAGAAGGGAGGTGACCGGGGGTAAAAGCGGTGAAGGGGATGAAAGAGTGCACTTGTCATGATGAGCAGCACTGAGTAGTTATGGAATTGTTGAATCACTATATTGTACACCTGAAACTAATATAACATTGTATGTTAACTATACTGGAATTAAAATAAATTTAAAATTAAATCTAAAAAATTTTTTAAAAACAGCATGCATAGTAGAAAAATAAACAAGATCCATCTATATGGAATATTACACAGCCACAAAAAAGATGGCATCATGCCACTTGAGACAATATGGAAGGACCTACAGGATATTATGCTAAGTGAAATAAGACTAAGACACATACCATATGATTCACTCATAAGTGAAACCTAAAAAAACCCTCAAATAAATGAATTAACAAAAAGCAGAATCAGACCTATAAATACAGAGAACAAAATGAAGATCGCCAGAGGGGAGGGCTGTGGGGGGGGGTGGTTGGGCAAAATGGGTGAAGAGGCTCCCAGTAATGGAAAGAGTAAGTCATAGGAATAAAAGGGACAGCCTAAGGAACACAGTCAATGGTACTGTAAGAGCAATATAATGATATGATGGTAGCTACACTTGTGGTGAACACAGCATAATGTATAGACTTGTCAAGTCACTATGTTATACACCTGAAGTAATATAACATTGCATTAACTATACTCAAATAAAAAATGTAAACATGAAGTTAAATGTTTTTTTTAAAGAGGTAAAGCCCAAAAGAGTGTCTATTGTACGCTACCCTTCATGTTAGAGAAAAGGATACAGAAGAAAATATACAGGTATCCATTTATTTGTGTAAAAGAAATAGTCTTTTAAAAAAGAGTCAATTTTGCTATAACATAATATATTCATCCCTAAAAATCTCTACATTATGCAAAATTCCACAATAAAAACCAGAAGGTTTATGGGGGAACATGGGGTACAACACTCAGTAAACCTCAGACACACACACGCACAGAGATAGGAACCTAATTTTAAAAAAAGCAGCAACACAATTTTACAACATTAAATAGTTAAGAAATATAATACAATAAACATGTCACTTTACCTAGAAAAAGCCTTGAAGTTTGCTTGTGGAATGGTGATCAGGATGGCTATAGCTTGTGAATTGGTGCAAAGGGGTAGAAGGCTGTAGTCCCAGGTATGGATGGGCGTGACTTCTAAGAAACTGGTGAACCAGGGGGACTCAGAGATGTCTACAGTATGTGCATTTTACATATTCTTACCCAGCTCAGGTCAGCTGGGTATACTTTCTGGGTTCACCTAGAATTTCGCATGCATGAAACTGTCCATAAACAAACACGAAATACTCATGAAACTCCAACTGTTCTCTAAGATATATCAATCACAGTGGCACAAACCTGCTTTTTTAAAACAAGCATTACTGCAAAACTATACAAGAAAGACAAATCGGAAAGTAATGAGACTGATTTACCAACAGGCGGTAAGTGGGAACAGACTAGCAAGAATGGGGGATGGGAAGGAGGTAGTAGAGTCAAGGGAGTGACACTTCTCTGAGTATATTTTTGGGGTAGGTCTAACTCTTAGAACCCAGGTAATGTTTTACATACTAGCCCCCCCAATAAATAAATAATATGAATCAGAATGTGAGGAGAACCCCAAATGGAAAGCAAACAGCAACAAATAAACCTAACTATATTTCAAATGAATATCATAATCACACTGAAGGAGGTGGGAAAGGAAATAGGTAAACAAGTAACTCTGGAAAGAAGTATTTTTGTTTTGTTTCATTTTAACCAAGAATATTTACTGATGGATTGATGAATATAATTTTAAATAGAATAAGAAGGCACAACCATGAATTCAAATAGTATTCAAACACCAAAAGAGGGAAAAGCCATAAACTTAGGAACTTAAAATATTCAAGTCAAAGAGCCTCTGAGGTACTGAATAGATAAGTATCAGACAATTCTTCCCTTTTGTATGATTCCTGTATTACATCACTTGATCACAAAGCCAGAATGGTACTTCCGTAGAATTTCTCATTCGTTTATACCTCAGCCATCCCACCTGACTGCTCCTCTGTTCCCCATTCCTCTCCCTTTCCTTTGCAGTGATATTCTTCAGCCATTCCCTTCAATTCCTCCCCAAGGAATTGTGTGCACATCTTCCTTCCAAAGCAAGGAAGCAAGCAAGCAAGTGATGAGTCAGGGGAAGTGAGCCATGGGCAGATATACGAATGAACAGATTTGGACATTAGGATGGCGACTGCGTGATTCAATGAGGTCTTTAAGCTGACTTGAGCAAATAAGCTGCTCTGGCTTGCAGAAAGGTCCATAATGCCACATCGTATTGTGCTACCAATGCCAGATCCCATGTTTCTAAGAGGTTAACAGTAATCTACACAAGGAGATACGTAGTCAATGTAACCAGGCAGCTAATGGGACAATACAGTCAATGCTTTGGACCTCCTAGCGTGATCATTTGGCAACCGCAAAAAACTTCAGGATCCTGAGGTCAATCTCTAAATCTCTTGGACAGATAAATTAGGCATAAACCATGTGGCAGAGATGGGAATACAGGAGGCATTTAGGGTGCCCTAGCTCCTTGTTCAGAAACCCATGAGAAGGTCCCCAAGCATACTGTCAGAGAAGCCACTCTGGTGATGACTGTGCCTCCAAGCTGAGCAAACTGCAGGCATGTGGCTATTTTCTGAAGAGGAAGAGTAGCCATATAGGTACTCTGGGTGTGGAGAATCAGAGGCCAGACGTTGAGGGAACTGGGAAAACCACCGAGAAGTTTGGCTTGACACCTTTGACCTTTTAAGATGAACATCTCCATCCAGCAGTCCTTTGATGACAGAGCAGACTGCAGGGGACCAAGAGATGGTCATATTCTCTGACAGAAATGCTGATTCCCCAAAAGTTCCTGGGGATATAACTTCCCAGAGGCTTATTTATGAGCAAAAGTAGATAAAAACTACCAGACCATAGAACAATCTTGCCAAGTTAGATATGTATTTAACAGGCATAGCTTGGGGTGCCAGGTAAAAAAAGAGGAAACTCAGGCATAATAAAAAGCAGG
>NW_019154136.1:10554-45477 GCF_002288905.1 Enhydra lutris kenyoni | reverse complement strand
TGAGCGGCGCCTGGGTGGCTCAGTGGGTTAAAGCCTCTGCCTTCGGCTCAGGTCATGATCTCAGGGTCCTGGGATCGAGTCCCACATTGGGCTCTCTGCTGAGCAGAGAGCCTGTTTCCCTTCCTCTCTCTCTGCCTGCCTCTCTGCCCAATTGTGATCTCTGTCTGTCAAATAAATAAAATCTTTTTTTTTTTTTTTTAAAAGCAGGAAGACTGAAAGATCAAGTGAATGGTATGCCGGGTGACAGAGAAGCAAAGGACATGGAAGAGTTCGTAGGAGGATGCTGAAACTGAGCTGAGGGGAAGGCAGCATGGCTGCAGTCTACACCCAGGGAAAGCTAGCTTGGCCGGTTGGCCAGAGTCCTTCCCTCCCTCCCTCCCTTTCTCAGACAGGATGGACAGATAGCATTCGGCAGCATAACTGGGGGAGATGATCTCTGTAAATGGGGAACAGCTGAATGGATACTGAAGAGAAATAGGCTGGATGTGCCATTCTGTCATGTCCTGTTTGACCCAGAGGCAGGTTTGTGTTAACAGAGCACACGTGGGGCTGTCCTGCAATAGCAGTGGTGTCTTGGCAGAAAGGGGGTGATAGGGTGGAGGTGGGGCTGGAAGGAGGACTCTCAAGTTCCAGTTTTTAAATACTAGAGAACGAGGAACTTTTTAGTCAAGAAACTGGATGCTTTCTGTTCTATGCCGACTTTCTCCAAAACCCTAACAAATTTTGCAGACGATATGGCACCATCCCCATCCTGATCAGTCTCCTGGATGGTCCTGTGATGCTGCTCAGTTGCTTCTCTGGGAAATTCACTCCAGCCATCATGCATAGCCTCTGGACAGCTCATTGTCATCTTTATCCAAATCATACGGCCGAAAAGCAAAGTATAGTTTGTTGCTTCAAAGTTGAGTGGTTCTGGTCCATTCCCATCTTTGCTCTTAGCACTATATTAAGTGGGTTGGAAATGAGCCAGTTTTTATGAATCAGTGGAAGTTTACCTGGTCTTTTCCCTCTGGAAAGAAGGCACTAATGAGCCATCTCCCAGTGGGTTGATGACAAGTTCTGGCATCAACTGGAAGTCTTCCCAGCTGAGGGCCCCATTCTCACCTTTGTCCGGGCTGGTGAACTGGCTGTAGAGGCAGGTGATCTGACTGTGGGAAAGGCTGGTCTCCTTGATCTCCTCTAGTTCTTTATTCCACAGTAACGTGGACCCCAAGTGGGAGCTCCCCTAGGAGCAGCTGTCCCTGAAGCAACAGTAGAAAGCTAAAGACAAAAGGAACTGTAGACAAATATTGTACTCTCGTGGAAAATTTATTCTTCACAAGAGAATGAACTAAAAATTCTGAAACTACTTTATGTGCAGGATAGGACTGAGCAAATATGTTGTAGATAATGACAATGAGTTTGTTACTGCTAGAGAAAGGAGTTACAAATAAGGAATGGGGAAAGTCTAGAATGAATCCTTTGGTATTAGATTATATCTAATATATCAGTATAAATTCATACATATTTTCTCAAACACATAGAGAGATATACACATGTATCTGCAGACGGATAGGCATAAAATAAACGTGTGTCTATGTGCATGTATGAGTATACAAACATATTTCTTAGCTCTGTCATCTGAGAGGGCCTTAGAAACAATGATACTTTGGTAACCCTGAATACATCTACTGCCCACATCTTCTTTCTTTCTTTCTAAGATTTTATGTATTTATTTGACAGACAGAGAGTGAGAGAGCACAAGCAGGAAGAGTGGCAGGCAGAAGGAGAGGGAGAAGCAGGCTCCCTGCGGAGCAGGGAACCTGATGCAGGGCTCAATCCTGGGACCCTGGGATCACGACCTGAGCCAAAGGCAGGCACTTAACCGACTGAGCCACCCAGGCGCCCTGCTTACATCATTCTAAATGCCATTCTCTAAAAAGATAAACCAGGGATCCTTGGAGAAATTTATTCAAGGACTGGGCCAGGGGAAATGTGAGATAAGCCTAGAATATCTGAAGATGCTCAAAAGTAAGAAAGTGCTCAAAAAATAATAGGAAGCATGTCGAAAGGGCACAGAAGCCAACCTGAATGAGCTCCCAATAGCTAAATCTGGGACACTTTGAGCAATAAAATAAAGATAGTAATGGATTATAACTCAGAAAATAAAGATCTGAGTCTATACTGCTATAAGGAAATTGGGATAAATAAATACATGTATGGGGGGTAGTTCTTCCTTACAGAAGAGTTCTAATGAATAAATGTAGAAGTATTGATACAAATTTTAAAAATCACCGTTAGCCAAATATGATAGTAATAATTTTTATGGGCAATAATCATCGATGAATGCTAAAATTAGTTGGGTGAAATTATGAGAAATAGGATGTGTGCATTGTCTCAAAGTTTCTCCCCACAAGATACTTGTTGATGACAAACAGAAAATAGTAATTTTAGCTGCAGAAGCTGACAGCCACCATCTTAGCCAAGTGATCAAAATTAACATCAGTAGCCATAGGGCACAGCTGTATATGAACCTCCTGATATAATGCAAAGAGATGACACTTCCGTGGAATTCTTGACAAAAATGTTTGACCTCAATCTAACCATAAGAAAAATGTCTGACATCCTTAATTAAGGAACATCCTAGAAAATCATCAGCCAGCACTCTCCAAAAGTGTCAAGGTCATTAAAGCAATGATTGAGGGATTACCACAAACTGAAGGACACTAAGGAGATTTGACAACTAAGTGCAATGTGGGATCCTGGATTGGATCCTGGACCAGAAAAAGAACATTAGTGGGAACTGGTAAATGCCAAGTAAAGCTAATAAATTGGTAAATAGTATTTATCAATTTTAATTTTCTGCTTTCAATAAATGTACTGCGGTTATGTAAAATGTTAACATTAGGAAAAGCTGGACAGAGTATATGGGAATCTTCTCTACTACTTTTGCAACTTCTGTGTAAATATTCAGTTATTTCAAAATACAAAGTTAAAACACACACACACACACACACACACACACACACACTTAGCCTTAAATATTCCACAGTTCCTGAGTTGGGACTTGTACCCAGTGCCTATGATAGATATATGGCTTCTGGAGAAAGTAAGTTCAACCAGGACAAGATTAGTTCATAATTTCTTTTCTTTAAATAGCAAAATTCAGAAGACCACAGAGAATCTAATCTAAGATAATTAGAAATTGCTATGGTATATCACACTTTAACCCCTAGGGCCCCCTCATGGCATAGATTCCCATTTGAGGGTGAGCTGCTACGACGGACTGCACAGGGTGTGCAGTCCGTCGTCGGAGCTCACCCTCGTCCTCTGCTGAATGGGCTGTCCAGCTCATCTGTTCTCATCAGTAAGTTATGTTGGTATGGGCCACGAATATTCAAGACATTTACCTGCTCGTCCCCCATGCAAGTCTAAGGCAGGCATTCCCGTGAGATCACAGCCAACCTTTCCCACACGGTCCAGAGAGCTGACTGACCAGAGTCAGCACCTGAGCTGAAACATCTCCTATCGCTGCTTTCCGCTTGCAGTCAGGTCCATGGGGACCCTTGGAGTCTAAGTCCCTGCTTAGATTCTGAGGTTTAGATGGAAAGGCATGGAAATCATCCTTCCTCAAATGTGGTAAGATGCTCCAGCAATTTCACCAAGCGTCCCTCTCCAGCTTTTGTCAGTGGTCCGGGGCCAGAATATCTAACAGTCTCTGTGGCAGTGGACGGCAAAGCTTGACATGAGATGCAGCGCTGTGGCAAAGGTTGATCAGGTTCCCGAGGAACACCGAAGCCTAAATCCTAACCATCAGGATGACAGTTAACTCATTCCACCATATGGTGTTAACAATTATCCTCTGTGTCAGGCTTCATAAAATTATCCTGGGAAGAATATCAGGGATTCTTTGTCATTTCATAGCCTGATAGTAGTTTTCTAACTTATCAAACTATGCATCCAGGGATTTTAAAGTAAAAGTCTGTCAAATCACTTTTCTTCTTACCAAGGAGGTGCATCAGAAAGACGGGACATTCCAACGGCCTTACTGGGAAGTAAATGAAGGCAATCACTCAAATGAAGACCCAGACCCCCTTGGTCTTAGTCCAGAGCTATAAACAATGACCATGTTCACTCTTCCATTTTCTATCAAGAAGAAGAAAATAGGGGCGCCTGGGTGGCTCAGTGGGTTGAGCCGCTGCCTTCGGCTCAGGTCATGATCCCAGGTCCTGGGTTCGAGCCCCGCATCGGGCTTTCTGCTCAGCAGGGAGCCTGCTTCCTCCTCTCTCTCTGCCTGCCTCTCTGCCTACTTGTGATTTCTCTCTGTCAAATAAATAAATAAAATCTTAAAAAAAAAAAGAAGAAGAAGAAAATAGGTCTTATGAGAAAGCAGCTTCTGAGAACAATGAAACTGTCTTACAGAAGAATGACAAGACTGGGAGTGGAGTTCTGAGCCAAGAGAGGGCTTAAAGACTAGAGTTGGCAGGAGGGGCATTTCAGCTGTATTTGACCTGCCCTGGGATAAAGACCTTCTCACTGCCTCACTCTCTCTCCCGTCCCCAGTTCTATCTCCTCTCATCCAGCCTCTCCCCTCCTTCTTTCTCCATGAGTCCTCACTGGAGATTTCTCATATTCTATTGGTTTACAAGACCGAGACTGAGAAATGCTGACCAAGCTTTTCCTTTGTTGTAAAAGAATTACACATACCACAGTGTCCTAGACAGGTCGTGTTTTGGTTTTATAAAATATCTTCATAGTTTTGCAAGCTCTCTTAGAAATATTCTGTTGTTTTATGGCCTGTCTCAAAATGGTTCTATCCATCCAATTAAGTCTCTCTTGCCTCAGTCTAAGTGCTTTCCTTTATCTCATCCAGTTTGCTCCTTTAAATCAATTACAAAAGATTCTAACATTGGTACGAGAATTTTTGACATAAAAATTCTTCCCTAATCCTGAAACCTTCAATTCCTTCATTCTGCCTAAAGAAATAAGTTCAAATCCTTAGCCCATCTCTCCAGCCTCTGTATGATCTGGTCCTAACATACCTTTCCAGATGGACTGCCCACAAATCCGTTGCACAGACCCTAGACCTCAGCCTAACCAAACTACATGTGCTTCTTGAGAAAATATCCTGCACTCTAAAAACGATATCTCCACTTGGAATGCCCTCTCTCCCACTGTGGCCTCTTATTTATTCATTTTGAAGAAAATTAACTGACTCAAAAATGAGAGACATAATTTCTGCCATACAGAGTACATGGGATAGTAGAGAAAATTGTATATTATTAAGTATAAGGTTTTAGCACCTAACTGGTATGTGGTGTTAGAATAGGGCTGGATGTTAGGATTAAACTTCATGGTAAAGGGAGCATCTGAAAAGGCCTTGAAGGATGGGGTGGAATTTCCATGTGTAAACTGGGAGGAAAAGGATTATAAGCTGAGGAAACCATGAGAGCAAGCTCACACAGGCAGGAGAAAATGAAGTGCATATACATAAATTCAAATATTTTGGTTTGGCTGCAGTGCTCCAGTAGACCAGATCTTGAGGACCTTGAATGTCAGACTAAAACGTCTGAATCTATTACACAGACATGGGAAATTAGAAGAGTTTTGAGCACAGAAATAACATGGTCAGAAAGAGCAGTGCTTTATGAAGATACCACGCCATGTGTGTATAGGGTTAACTTCCTCAATTTCTAGAGGTTTCTTCTTGGTATAGTAGGGTTGGAAGAGCCTGACATTAGTTTCAAATGTAAGACTACAGGAGTGGTGATGCCTGTCACATGCTCCATTTAACTCAGCTGTCAGCTCTCACAGACTGGCCGTAAGTAACTTGTGACTTTACTCGTAGCTGCTGTTCTGATATGGGACTCTCCTTGGGACAAGTCAGCACAGCACCTACGACATGCAACTATACAGCTACTGACCCCGGCAGATACTCCTCCCCCTCTATACCCATTTTCGAGAATCACCAGAAGCAATTTGCTTTTGAGACGCCATCAGTTCTCCTGTTCCCTGCCATAAGATGCAGGCATCATTATGATCTTGACGTCCCACGGACCATCACACCGGTTCCTGTTTTCCTCATGGCGTGAGGAAGCAGAGGTAGCAAGTACTTTAGATGCCTTAGACACAAGCAAGCCAGGGGTGAAAGCCTGGTACCCCACACTTCAGCAGTCAGGGTCCAGCCAGGAACACAGACTGATCCACAGCAGTTATTTTAACACACAGAACTCAGTACCGGGAAGGTACTGCAAAACGGACGTATCAAACGGGAAATGGAGGCAACAGAGACAGTAAGTGCAGAAAGGAGCTGACACACCTAGGACAGAACCTAACAGGGAGCAGCTGGTGAGAGAGAAATGTTATTTTCAGAGTCCCGGCAGAGCGCGGAAGAATAGATGTGCAGCTGACAGACGACAGCCGGACAGGCAGCACAATAGCTAATGACAGCATTAGCCCACGAGCCCCGTTAATATCAAATACTGTGAGAAATAAAGAAAATTCCTTACTGCAGAGTTTAGTTTTGGAATTCTTTCTTTTTAAAACATGGGCCTGGCTGTGGAGCAGTGAATAAAATTACTGCTTTGTACACATCGTTCCGGAATATGCTCAGGTTCACGTTTTCTTGCACACCTGAGACATTCCGCTGCTCTAAGTACAAGCAGACAATGGAGTAGCACTCACAGTAAGACAGAATGAATTACTGACACACACAACAACTTGGATGGATCTCAGAGGCATTATGCTGAGTGAAAGAAGCCAGTATCAAAAGGTATGATTCCACTCATACGACACTTTCAAAAAGACAAAACCATAGTGATGGACAACAGGTTCTTGGTTGCCAGGGGCTAAGGGGGGGGGGGGGTTATGACTCTAAAGGGATAGCACAGGGGACCTTTTTGAGGTAATGGAAATGTTCTGAATCCTAATAGTGGGAGGGTTACGTGAGTCTAGGCATGTGATAACACTCAGAGCTATACTAAAAAAAGAGTCAATTAAAAAGGAGGGAAAAGGTAAAAAATAAAGGTGGAACATGCATGGCTTGTGCATAAGAAGGTTTTATCTTTTCTTATTTTTTGAAAACTTTGCTGTGGTAAGGTTAAGTAGGACCCTACTGAGCTCTTGCCACGACTGGCGTGAGTTATAAGGGAAAAGTGTCCCTTGGAGTGAGGCCAAATCTACGACATGTCTTTACTGCACACCTTGGAGCCTCCAGCTGAGGGCAAGGCAGGTGGGCGAGGGAGGAACTCTCCCCGCACCGATGGGCCATTGTGGGACTCACGCTGCCTGCTCCTGTGATTTGGGTGAGGGTATTTGTGCCATCTGCAGCAGTTCAAAGCCTTCTTCTTCCCTCCACTTCAAAGCCCGGCCTGCCTTTTTCCCACTCATGTCTTTTATTTGGTGCTAGCAACCTTTGAGGACTGATACTGAATGGCCCTTGGCAGTGACCCCACTAGTTGGCAAAGCTGGCCACAGGGGATGAATAAGACACTCACTGGCATCAACATCACACTGATCATGGTCCAGTGGGCCTTGTTTTGTGTTCTCCTTGACAGTCCAGAGCAATTCCTGTGAATAAATGACTGAGCAGCAGCAGGAAGTGGTCTCCCTCCTGGCCTCCCTGGAGCCCTCTTTTCCATTCACATGGGGACTACCGTCCACACAGGCTTCAAAGTAGAATTCTGTTATGCTCAGCACATTTAAATCACTTCATTAATAGAACACCATTAAACAAAGTGTTCCTGAACTTTAAAATACATAAAATCATTTTGCATTCCATCACCCAAAGAATTTTCCTTTGGTTTCAGCTGAGATCAAAAGGAGAGAGAGATTCTTGGCGGCTACATGCTGTCTTTCACAAAGACTCTCTCGCGGTGGAAACTGCGCCATTGCCACTGCATTCAAGTTCTGCTCACTACGGGCCGATCTCATACCCAAGACATTATCAGACCATCAAGAGGGTAGGATTCCCTTTTGAGTGAACGAGCACATACTCTTTTGTGTTTGGCTTCTTTCACTCCACATACTTTTTTGAGGTCAATGTTGCATGTATCAATACCGTGTTCTTTTTTATGACTGGGTAGTACTGCATTATAGGAATATGGTAGTCCCCAATTTGTTTATCCATTCTCTTGTTGGTAGATAATGGAGGTGTTTCTAGTTGTGAGGACTTTGGGGGGGGTCTTTTACAAATTAAGTTGCTATGAATATTTTTGTGCAAGGCTTTTTGTGGACATACTCATTCTTCTTACCTCCGTATACCTGAGAGGGAATTAGAGGGCAGACATATGCTTACGTTTGTTAGATACTGCCAGTCTCTGAAGTGGCTAGACCATTTTACATGCACCCCATCAATTTATGAGAGTTCTAGTTGCTCTTCCTCTGTGCCAGCACTTGTTATTATTGACCTTTTTAAGTTTAGCCCCTCCAATACACAGCAGTATGTGACTGGGGTTTTCATTTGAATTTTCCCAACAAGAAATGATGTTGAGGGCTTTTGCATATGCTTATTGGCCTTTTGCATATTTCCTTTAGCCAAGTGCTTCTCAGGAGAATTGAGGAAGTGGTGGTGGCAATATCTGGCAGAGAAGAGAAATAAAGGTATGATTTGGAAAAACAGACTTATCAATGATAAGGCAATTTTTCCCAGTCCTGAATATTTCTGCATTTTGGTGTTTTAAATAGACAGTAATATATAAAGTGGTTAAAAGAAGAACCCAGCCAGCACTTGTTCCTGAATATCTCCCTCTCGGCCTATAACCACTATTCACAATTCTGCCTCAGTGATGTGTTCCTTTGGTCTTCTCACTAGGAGTTCTCAGCACATTAATGTGAATGCATCTGTGGGCTTCTGTCAAGCCTCACAGCTGGCTGGGGGTGCAGTGGGAAGGGTTTGGGCACTTGGGGGTGCTGCGTTCAGGCCCTCTGGGGAAAGCATGAGGGCCCTAGTTTTCCTGGGAGAGTGGTAGAAAAGGTAACACCAGGAAAGGGAAGAAAGGCTTAGGAGAGAGAGACACAGGAAGCACCCTAAACTTTTACTTACTTCATTCTGTTTTCCCACAGTTACTCACTTTGGTAAATGTTGGAGCTGAGGAGAGAGGAAAGGGAGAAGCACAGTATGAGTCAGAAACGATGTTATTAAGCATGTTTGGAAGAGCACAATGCCAGCCAATAGGAGGCTCTGGGACAGTGTCATGGAAAGAAAGTGCTATGTAACTGCAGCAGGAAGAGTGCTGAGTGAAGAAGGTATCGCCAGCTTCCTTTAAGCCTTCCAGAAAGATCGAGGCACTTTCTGTTTATGTGCAACACATTCACACACTCCAGTAAGAAGAATCTGAGGCAGACAAGGTCTCCTCCATCTCCTAGATAGGCCGTAACCTTGTGCAGAAATGCAGGGACCTGGTCTAAGGACAAATGGGCCCCAGGGTGGAATGAAAGTAAGGTCCCGGATCACCTGACTAAGGAACCCACGTGGCTTGTAATGGGCATCTTTGCTCTAAAGTTTTATTCCTATATTCAAGCATACCGCAGCATCCATTCTCTAGTGAATATTTCTCATGTTTAAGACAGCATGATAGTAATGAATGAGCTCTGAAAGTCAGCTGCTATAAATGCCATGTGTTATCAGTTAGATCACACACTAAAGCCGAATTTTCAAAACATTTTCTGCTGAAATACCCACAACATTTTAACAGATGTCTTTTGGAGAGTCTAGAGGCAAAATAAGCTCCCATCAGCATATAAAATAAAACCCCAAAGAAAGTAAAATGCGGAGGGATTATATTTTTCTTTTGGCAGTAAGAGAAAGGTTGGGGAAAATCTTGAGATGTTTGGAGAAATGCTTGTTCACAGCCACAAAACTGAAGAAATGAATAGTGTCTATTATTTCTTGTTCTGAGCACTGACCCTAAGTATGTAGCTGTAACTTTCATTGAAGCAGTTTCATGGGCAGGTAGGGAAAGGATCTGAGAGTGTAAATTATGGGCCAGCAGGGACAGAAATGGGGTGAAAGCATCAAAGAAGCATCTTTTGTCAGCGACGGATGAGCAAGACCAGTAGTGGCTGATTCTAAAATGATCTCATCTCGGAGTCTAAGGCCTCTTAAAATCAGGGGTAAGAGGGCCAGAATGGGAGCCTGGAAAAATAAAGAGACATTTTTATGTGTGTGTTTTTCTCCAACATTATGAAAAAGTCTGAAAGTACAGAAAAGTCAAAAGAAGGGGGGCAGGGAGAGGGTGGTTGGGTGATGGGACACTGGGGAGGGTATGTGCTATGGTGAGTGCTGTGAAATGTGTAAGCCTGACGACTCACAGACCTGTACCCCTGAAGCAAATAATATATTATATGCTAATAAAAAAATTAAAAAAAAAGAAAAGTCGAAAGTACTGTATAGTGATGAGAGAGAGATCATTTTTCATGTGACACTTTGGTTCCCCGGGTGCTATCTTTGACCTTCAAGAAATGTTCTTGAATGAATCAATGAGTGGTCTAAGAGGCTTCCCACATACTTATTCCGGGGAAGCCAAGGTTGTTCACTGCTACTTCTGCATGGAGTGGTAATTCCAAAAACAGGACACCCTATGGCTCTGCTTCTGTTCTACCTATTGTTTTGGATGCTCCTTGCTCATGCTGTCTTGTCTCCCCCTTGCCTTGTTATCTTTGACTTTGTGCTGGATGTTGTGCTGCAAAATTGTATGTGGAGACAATCTGACATTATTTCTTTTGAGAGGATTTTTGTTTGCTTGGGCCAGGCACGTGGGGGTACTAGCTAGCAGTGCAACAGATTTTACTCAAGCATTACCAAGGCAGTAGGAATACAGTTATGAACAAGAAATGGTTTCTGCCCTTGTAGGTCTTACTAAGAATAAGCAAAAGGATTCATTTAAACAGAGTCCTTAAAGGATAATTTAATTCATACAAGTCTGGTCAGCATGCAGCTTTTCCTCACCTTATCCATGCGCACAGGTTAAGGACCGGCATGCTGGGCTGTGCAGAGATGCCCGGAGGCAGCAGTTCTCTTTCAGTTTTATTTCTTAGGTAGTTTTAGAAAAAAAAATCCTATGAACTGATTATATCACCATATAAAAGTCGAATCAGAAATAATCAGAACGGTTTTACTTCCTTTGACCAAACACCCAGGAAAGAGAATGCTTTAAAACACTTCACTTAAGCAGGTACTAATTTCATGGCAGAAATGGAACCAAAGTCCATTTCAATATTATAAGCTTAACTACTCTAAATCAACAGATCATCTAGAGGAGCTCGAGTGCTTTTGTCGTGGTGGTAAAACCAAAGAACAAATTCCTTCCACACACAAGCTCCAGAGCACTTAGTTTCAGGCCTAACGAGCTGGAGGCTGGAGCTCCTATCAAAACAGCGGAGAGGCGGATCAGTTGAGAAGGAATCTTCAGTGGAGTGTAACCTACAGAGACCCTGACCTAACGATGGTTGACCAAAACAGAACAGTCTCTCTCTGGACTTGGAGTCCTTAGTCATTTCCAAATGTTACCTCGTTACTTATTTAATGGCATGGCGGGGCGGGGCAGGTTCTCAAACTGATGAAAACTAAAAACCACTCCTCATCCCTCACTCCTGGAAAAAACACTCAGTAGGAGAGTTGACTTAGAAGGTTAAAGACAAACTACCAAAATTAATATATTAATATCATTAATATGTTTTATTCCCTGCAGTTTTCTGCTGTGTAATTCTTTAAATTCTTTCATGAGACACCAGAGCCTTTGGTTTCTTGGAAATGGGTTCCTTCGCCATACAGGCTTTGTTTTCAGGCTCCCTTTCTCCTGCTTCCATGATTTTGCTCTCTACTTGGCATACCCCAGGGTCTTACTTGAGACCTACACATCACTATCTGTGATGGAGGCTTAGGAGAGAAGCGGGGTAATGTCTGAACTCAGGCCACATACAGCACATCTGTCAAAATGATCATTTTCAGTGAGGGAGCCACAGACCCTACGAAATCATTTGTCTTAAATAACATCTAGATCAAAGTTAACTGGGCCTGAGGAGATGGCATTTGCTTTGCTTAAAAATTAATGAGCAACCCTGTCACTTAAAATTTAGAAACTCAGAAGAGAACCAGACCTTGAGTGCTCCACCTCCAAAACAGAGGTCTGCCATAGGCTTAAGAAAAATCAGAACTGGAATACTGAGCCTCTGATGGAACCAAACGTGGCTTGTGGTTTCCTCTATTTTTTTCACCTACTTGCACTAAAATGATCAGTGCCCTTGGATTCTATGGTGTCTGCTTCCTCCTGATATCTTGACCACAAACCTTACTCTTTTGGAGTTTCTCATCACTATTAAAATACACAAGGCTCATATCATTCAAGTGTACCAATAATTTTTTGAGTTCCTACAAGGAGGAGCCACTTTGCTGGCATCACGGAAGACTGAAAAGAAAATCAGATGTGGCTTCTAACCCCTAAGAATTTATAACCTAATAGAAGAAAAAGACACATCCAGGAAGAACTCAGGTTACGTTAAAGCAATGCTATAGGGAAAGTGCTGTAATAGAGGCCTAACTGAATCTAAAGCTGACATGGTTTAGAGTTTAAGAGAGTTTCAATATCCTACTCAGTAGATCCTGAAAAGGGGATTCTAATTACCTGATTATTCTCCAAACACGACTGGCTACATGATTCGTGGGGCCCAGTTCAAAATGAAGACGCAGGGCCCTTTACTCAAAAAAGCATGGTGTCCTTCTGAGTGTGGGACCCTGTCACATGCCCTTAAACCTGGCCCTGTCTTCAAATACAGTCTGTGAATATGGGGAAGAGGCAGATTTTAAGCAGCCTGGATGAAGAAAGTGCACACAGGGAATTTTCTTCCAAGTAGTTCACCGGAAAATAAACTCACTCTGAGGAAAGAAAAGAATTCTGTCTTTCCCAAATTAACAAATGGGACTGGGCTCTAAAAGAAAGTTACCATTTGCAAAGTCGATGTCACAGATATGGCACAGCTACATGGTAAGGGTAATAATGACCGTAGCAGTAGCAGGGATAGCTGCTGACAGACGTACAAACCTTATTAAGTGCCACCATTCTTCACAGTCAATTCTGTCGACTTACTGCTCATTTAATCCTCAAAACAGCCCTGGAGGGCAGATAGATGCTATTATTTCCCTATCTTACAGATGAGGAAACCGACCTTAGAAAGGCTGAGTCATTAATTGTCCCTGGTCACACAGTGAATAAATGGTAGAACCAGGATTTCAAGTCAGACAGTCTAGCTCCAAAGTCTGTGCTCTTAATCTGTCCTTGAAATAAGGACATATATGGAGGGAAGGAAGGGAGGGAGGCATCCTGGTATACTCATTCATTACTATCTTAGATTTGACTTAACCAGGGTATACTGTGTGTTGTGTGCATGTTTTTAATTTTTGCTTTTTTTGCATTTCATGTTCATAGTTTAACAGCACCCGTTCGCCCTCCCCCACTGAGTGTTGCCACATGACCCCATGGAGTAGAAAGGTACTGGTTCTGAGAACATTACATCACAGCCCTATCCCATTCTCTCTAGACATTTTCTTCTCTCTTTTAACTATGGCAAACTGTTCTTTCTAACTAACAGGTATTCTTTTAAATCCACTTCAAGAGTGATATTTTCCTAACTTGAATTAAATAAAATGTAATTTCGACAGCCCTGTCATTGGCTTTCTTTCTCACTTACCTTCCCCCTCTAAATTACAATTAAGGCTCTGTTCAAGATGGGCATCACCTAATGCCACTCCTGGACCTTAGACTTCGAAGGAGAGAAATTCCAACTTGCCCTGTATTTATTAGAACTGTAAAGATTCAGCTTCTCAAATCAAAAAAGAGAACAGGACAAAAGGATTCTCTGGCAGCCAGTAGTCCCTGTCGCCATTAAATAAAACACTCTTTTGGCTGCTGGTCAGAGCCTATAGTCAGGTCACTATTCTGTCTTTGTTCCCCAGTCCATTGTTATTCAAGGAAGGAATCGCCTACAAAATGTGGCCTCTGATGGTGGGGGTTTCTCTCCAGCTCTTGCTCTTTCTCCCTCTTTTTCTGTCTCTCTTTTCGAATGCACCAAACTTTTTTTTTTTTTTTCTTTTTGGAAGTTACCTAGGAAACAAAGTCTTTTGTGCTCCAACTTTATTTGAGCTATTCGCTTCGCTGGGAATCTGCACAAAAGCTGAAGAGAAAAGAAGGTTGCTATGTTTTACTAAAATGTTCATGCCGAACACATTTTTCTCAGGGCGGGGTGGGGGGAGTCATATCCTGTTGGGTGTGTTGGGGGGCTTTGCAGATACCTCTGACAAGGTAAGCAAATGCTGGGGGGTTAACTTAAACAAATGGCTCTAGAATCTTCTCTTTACGAGGACCTGAGAGCAGTTTGACAATATGTGAATCCTGAGTCAGCAGGACATGATGCTTCCAAATGTGAGGATGAGAAATTTTTTTTTCATGATTTTAGGACAGAATATTATTAAAACTTAACTGGAATAAGAGGGGGAAATATTTATTTTATACAGACACTCACCTTCCTCCAAATTATGGAAAGAAAGAAAACTAGGGTCAGTGGTGAAAACTGAGTCTTTTAATAATCTGGTTTAGAAGCCCAACCCCGAAATCAAAATCGAAGTGGAGCCTTTTTAATAATCTGGGTTAGGAGCCCAGCCCTGAAATAAAAGGTGGACAATACTAATATCTACCAAGGGCTTGGATGGAGAATTTTCAAATGTCATACTGAAGTCAAGGCCTCTAACTCCACAGCTAGAAGAAAAGCTTCCCACTGCAAAAGCCGAAAGAAACTAAGATCCTTTACTCTTCCGAATTTGAAAAAGAAAACCTCTTGGATCTTTTCCACCATCAACTGCTTTTGTATTTTCCACTATAGTAAGTGGGGGAGAGGGGCTGCTTTTCCATGTGCACACAGTGTTGATGAAACTGCATTTTTGAAATGTTATTCACAAATGCCATAGTCCTACAGTAAAATTAACTCCTTGTGATTTCATCCAGCCTCTCAGAGTAGATAGGCTTGTCCTTCGGGTGATATGTTCTGGAATGTTTCCTGACTCTAGGTTTTCTGGCACATTTTCCGAACCTTTCATAGGCATCTAAATCATCTGCTCCCTTTGATTCCAGTCATCTAGGGCTCTCAAGCCTTTCATTAGGAATATACAGGGAGATAGATATCCAGAATCTACCTGTCACTGGGTTAGAAACTAAGATTTTCCTTCAGTTTCAAGCGGGGGGACCTATGGCTACCCTGTCTCTCCTCTTAATTCCATTTAACCTGAAAAGCATGCTCCTTAAGTCCATTTTTTCTTCTGTGTCGCTTGACTGTTGAAATTGTAACTTTCAATTAGTGGTGCTTACTAACTATTTCTAGGAATCCTTCCTTTGACCTAAAAGCTTATTTGTGACCTCACTGTTCTTAACTAAACTGAAATTCCTTGATATGTTGCTTACATATAAACCATGCTGGCTAAGTTTGAATGTACTTCATTTGCAGTCCCATCCCCCGGAGGATGAAGATACAGATGTCATGTTAGGGCAGAGGCCAAAAAACCCAGTACACAATATCCCCTCGACACTGGACAAGCAGACCAACTGGAGCAAAGCACTGCCTCTCCCAACACCAGAGGAAAAGATGAAACAAGACGCCCAAGTGATTTCTTCTTGCATTATTCCCATCAATGTCACTGGTACCGTTCTGTTCTTTTCTTAGGGGCAGTCGGGTCACAATATTCTGTGTTTTAAATATGTTCAAAACCTGTGCTGCTGGGCGGGCCAGTTAAGAATACCGCTTTGTAAACAAGCAATACCTTTTTCATCAAAATACAACCCAGAAGATGTTCAATATGCTTTTGTCAGGTTTTGAACATCCATTTGCATATGTTCTGCTAGGCCGCTTGTTATGTAAATGATGGACAGTTTCTTTTTGAAAAAAGTCACCAAATAGCTCTTTGGTCATAGCCGACTGAAATAATGGAGAAAGCGGCAGTGATTAGTCATATGATAATGATGCATGGCACAGCAAAAAAGAAAACAGCAAACCCCAGGTCTCTCAAACTGCAAGTAATGATCCTGTAGACCAACTATAAAATCTGTTTTCAGGCTTCTTTGGATGAAGGTAGGCTTGTTTCAAAGATCGTTTAGATTTCCGCACTGATTTTGGCAATTTCTGACCTAAAAATATGCAGATTCAAAGATGAAAGCTGAATTCTATTCTAATCTAGCCAGCCTGGCTTACATTCCTCTCTGCCTTCCTCTTCTTGTGTACTGAGGGTTTAAATGTTAGCCTAGGTCGAACGCAAGCCTGTCCAGACTTTTCTTGAAAAGTTTATCTGTAGTGACCGTAGATGCCAGGAAACAATCTACTAATCTTAGCTGCAAGTGAAATAATGTTATGAAATATTCTCACTTTCAAAGATAGAAAATAATCTATCCATTGAGCTTTCTTTAAACAGCTCTGATAGTTATGTTTTAATTTATTTGTATATTGAAGATGTCACAATGGCCATGTTATTACTTTTATCCTGGTACCATGTGACTAAAGACGGCATGTCACTCGAGATGCATTTTGGACATGGCTACTATTAATCCCACTCAGATTTCTCTCACATACAGTGGGGAGCAAATGGTGACCAGATATCTGGTATAGAGATATTATTTCCTTCCTGAAAAACAGGAGTTCTGGTTGATCAGCTGGTTATGAGCTAGGAGAAATTTTCTTGATGACCTACTCAACTTGCAGAAGAAATTATTCTAAGGATGCATACTTTATCTGATCTCCATAATCTAAATGGGCTGGGGCTGGTATATGTCAAAATGTATCATTTCGGCATCCTCTTAAACTAACTTTCCCTTCTGGGAACATTTGATTATAAGCAGCACCTGCTTTCTTCACAGCACTGTAAGTAAATTTTGTTTTCAAATTTAGTTCTTTGATTATGGGTCTTGTGATTCAGGAAAAGGGAAGATCTTTCCTTCTGCTTTATTTCAGGAACTCTCAGACTAAAGCCCAGATTATATGTTGATTTCAAGAGCTTTAATGAGAAAGCTAATTTTGTCCATATAACATAAAGTGTGTCTGTGTGCCATGTGTTCTGTAATTATTATGAGTAGAATGGAAGATCTTAATTTTTGGTTGGAGCTAAGAAAGGAAAATTCCATTAGTATGAATTCTCCAATAATATTATAATTATTCATCATGTGATATCTCACAGATTTTTTTTAAAGTGAGTTCTAGAAACTGTTGTCACTCTGATGCTAAGCAGAACTCAAATTGCTTCGTTTTATAGCTAAGCCAAGGTTTAACACGCCAACCTATTCTGTGTATAACAATCAGGATAGATAAGACAACCAGATTCCAATGCACTTTGGGCATCCTGATTTTGAGGCAAAGCTCACTCTGAAAAATCCATGGCACATGCCTGTGACAGACAGGAGTGTGAGTTCCTCACCTCCTTTCTCACCTTTCTAGTTTTGATAAGACTACATGTAGTGTACCGATACGGTGATTATGGAGAGAGAAACAAGCGAGCCTCATGGTTTGGCCCCTATATTTATAAAAGCAAACAGACACGCATTGTAAAGACTGGGAATTCCAGCTTCATTTATAGCTGATAGTGAAGGTAGATCCACTTAAGTAGAGAACTGAGGACTGCCTTGTATTTTTATTATATATTGATAAGACACTGGTGCCATACCAAGAAGTGTCCGACTGAGTCAGTAGAAGAAAGTAGAAAGAGTTACATGATCATTTAAAAACAAATCTCTAGGCTATTTTCTCCTCGCGGGAGAGAGAGAGAGAGAGAGAGAGAGAGAGAGAGAGAGAGTGTGTGTGTGTGTGTGTGTGTGTGTGTGTGTTGTGTTGTGTTGTGGGTAGGGTTGGGGTGTAATGGAGAGAGAAAAAAACCTCACAAAGATGTTTTTAATGAAGAAACGGGTCAGGATATGTCCGCTGAATTAATTCAGGTTAACATCTTGGCTCTGGATCTACTATGCAAAGACAGCTTCAGAGAGCCCAGAAATAGACCGGTAGATAGTAGTAACTAAAGGCTGTAAGTCCTTCAGGAGCTGTTTCTGTGCGAGAGTAATTCTTTGATGTTATTTTTCTCTCCTCTTTCTTTTGATTTTCCTTCTTTGCTTGTTACTCTTGGCACTGCAAGCTGTCGTGCAGAGCTGCATTTAGAAGTAAAGCTTAATGTACTGCAGAGTAATTTAAATAGGAGCTGAATAAGGGCTCCCTTATATTTATTCACAGGCTTAATCCAAACTCTTCCTTTACTTCCAATCAATAAATATCACTGTGTTCCAAGCAAATGAAAATTTGTTTGCCATTTCTAAAGGCTAATGAGACCTATTTGTGGGTTGCAGGAGTTGGTTTTGACAGAGAGGCTAGTATACGCTGCTCTCTTGTTCATTCACAATCCGTACTACAGCGGAGACGAAAACTGAGGAGGAGGAAAACCATCTCGGGTATCCCCAGAAGAGTCCAACAAGAAATAGGTGTAGTATAAACTGTTAATGGTTAACATTCTGTTGGGTGTCAATTAGAAGATGAAATGGAAGCTGGCCTTTTCATCAGCTTCCTTAAAGACAGTGTTGTAACTTGTAAAGGTTTTGAAATGGCATGTACTTGTTCTGTGTTCAGCAGGCCGGGTGGTATTACTTTTTGAATCTCTGTTCTTGACTGTGAAGATTTAACTTTAGGGATTTAGGTATACATGTTCAGGTTTATGGCTGAAATGTAATATTTTGGAAATTTTTTTAAAAGTTTTATTAAGATGGAAGTAAGTAATTTTTTAAAGTTTTTTTAAAATGGAATAAAAAGTAACAAGATTCAATGAAAGATTATTTTTAGAAAATTATACCTTTACTTGAAGACAGATATACTTTTATGGCATTAATTATTTTAAAAAGGTAAATTTTAAGCATATTCAATTAAATATTAAATATTGATAACATGTTACCCTTTATATGACTTTTTTCCCATTTTTTTCTGTTCCATGTGTTTAGGAATCTCTTCCTGTTTTCTTATTCTTATTCTTATTACTATTACTATAGCATCTCTTTCATTACTTATAATGAATTTTAAGTTTCATTTTGCTGAGGATATATTACAAAATAAAAAAGAATAGTGACCAAGAAGACAAAATGCACTTTAATTTAAAAAAATAGTAGTCACTTATTGGGGCAAAGTAATTTGATAGTGAAGAGAGAAAATTCACAAAAGATCTAAAAACATCTTCTCTTACTATATACATACAAACTCACACACGCACCTGCACCTGTGGATATGTGTGTATGTGTGTAGAGACAGAGACAGAGCAGCAAAGGGACAGATTCCCTAAAGCATTTTAACTTTCTCCTAATTTTATACACTGATTTTTTTTCCCTCAAAGATCCATCATGCTACCACCAGGTTTGTGGATATCTCTCAGAATGTCTGTTAGTCTGCTGATGTATGAAATATCTCACTATGCTTTCCATGTGCCCTAGATTCTGACGAATCCCCTGTGGCCAGGGAAAGGAATGTGATCGTGCACACAAATCCAGACCCTTCCAACACTGTCAATAGGAGGTCTGGAACCAGGGACTCCGAGTGCCAAACTGAAGATATTCTGATTGCTGCTCCATCCAGAAGGAGAATCAGAGCTCAAAGGGGTCAAAGCATCGCAGCTTCCCTTTCTCATTCTGCTGGCAACATCTCTGCACTGGCAGACAAAGGCGACACCATGTTTACGACTGCGGTGAGCAGCCGTACAAGATCTCGGAGCCTTCCCCGGGAGGGCAACAGAGGTGGGGATGCTGAGCCCAAAGTTGGTGCTAAACCCTCAGCATATGAAGAGGGGGAGCCCTTCATGGGCGACCGAGAAAGATCATCAAATGATTGCAGTGAGGCCCCCAGCAGCCCAAGTGCACAGGAACACCAGCCTGCTCTGGGCTTGGCTTGTTCTCAACATCTTCACAGCCCTCAGCACAAGTTAAATGAGAGAGGGAGGTCACGCCTGTCCCGAGTGGCTGCCGACTCTGGCAGCTGTGACATCTCCTCCAACTCAGACACCTTTGGGAGCCCCATCCACTGCATCTCCACAGCTGGCGTCCTCCTCAGCAGCCACATGGACCAGAAAGATGACCATCAGTCATCCAGTGGCAACTGGAGTGGGAGCAGCTCCACATGCCCCTCACAGACCTCAGAGACAATCCCTCCTGCGGCTTCTCCTCCCCTAACTGGCTCTTCACACTGTGACTCGGAGTTGTCACTCAACACAGCCCCTCATGCTAATGAGGATGCCAACGTCTTCGTGACAGAGCAGTACAATGACCACCTGGATAAAGTGAGAGGCCACCGGGCAAACTCCTTTACCTCCACTGTGGCAGATCTGCTGGATGACCCCAACAACAGCAACACCAGCGACAGTGAGTGGAATTACCTACACCACCATCACGATGCCTCCTGCCGCCAGGATTTTAGTCCTGAGCGCCCCAAGGCAGACAGCCTGGGCTGTGCAAGCTTCACAAGCATGGCCACTTATGACAGCTTTCTGGAAAAGTCTCCATCAGACAAAGCAGACACTAGCTCTCACTTCTCAGTGGACACAGAAGGATACTACACTTCCATGCACTTTGACTGTGGTCTCAAAGGCAGTAAGAGTTATGTCTGTCACTATGCAGCTCTGGGCCCAGAGAATGGCCAGGGCATTGGGGTTCCTCCTACTCTTCCCGACTGTGCCTGGCAGGACTACTTAGACCACAGGAGGCAGGGGAGACCAAGCATCTCTTTCAGGAAACCAAAGGCAAAGCCCACCCCACCTAAACGTAGTTCATCACTGAGGAAGTCTGATGGAAATGCAGACATTTCTGAGAAGAAAGAACCAAAGATAAGCGGCGGCCAGCTCCTGCCTCACAGTTCCAGGGAAATGAAGCTGCCTCTTGATTTCTCCAACACACCTTCTCGAATGGAAAATGCCAACCTTCCCACCAAGCAAGAATCTTCTTGGATGAACCAGAGTGAGCATGGGATTAAGGAGCCTCAGTTAGACACTCCAGATACTCCGCCATTCAAAGATGAAGGTGCTGAATCAGCTCACTATGCGGATCTCTGGCTTCTGAATGACTTGAAAACAAATGATCCTTACAGATCTTTATCTAATTCCAGCACTGCTACGGGTACCACAGTTATTGAATGCATCAAATCTCCAGAGAGCTCTGAATCCCAAACATCCCAGTCAGAATCAAGAGCGACCACCCCATCCCTTCCTTCTGTTGACAATGAGTTTAAATTGGCCTCACCAGAAAAGCTGGCCGGCTTGGCATCTCCATCAAGTGGCTACTCAAGCCAGTCTGAAACACCAACTTCCTCTTTCCCTACAGCTTTCTTTTCTGGCCCGCTGTCTCCTGGAGGTAGCAAAAGAAAACCGAAAGTCCCAGAAAGGAAATCCTCACTACAGCAACCCTCTTTAAAAGATGGAGCTCTGTCACTGAGTAAAGACCTTGAACTTCCAATTATACCTCCTACCCATCTTGACCTAAGTGCTCTTCATAGTGTCTTGAATAAACCATTCCACCACCGACACCCACTGCATGTTTTTGCTCATAGTAAGCAGAACCCAGTAGGAGAAACACTGCGGTCCAACCCTCCACCATCCCTTGCGATTACACCAACAGTCCTGAAATCTGTTAACCTGAGGTCCATCAGCAAGTCTGAAGAAGTGAAGCAGAAAGAGGGCAACAATACAGATCTCCCCTACTTAGAGGATAGCACTCTCGCAATGGCTGCCCTGTCTCCAGGTAAGATTAAGCCACATGCGGCTAAGAAATCAGTATCACGTCAGTACTCCGCTGAAGACACCATACTGTCCTTCTTAGACTCCTCTGCAGTTGAGATGGGACCAGATAAACTACAGTTAGAGAAAAAACGTGCTTTTGATGTAAAGAACCATTGTGACCCAGAAACGGCGACCTCAGCTGGTAGCAATCTTCTAGATTCGAGTGTCACAAAAGACCAAAAACATATGGAGAGTGAGCCTGTTCCGGAAAATACAGCGAGTAAGAATTTTGACTTTCCCACAGAGGGATTTCAGAGGGTGTCTGGTGCCCGCCCAAATGAGCTGGATGGCAAAGTACTACAATATGGAGCGGGTCCAGACGGGGCCCTGGCACAGGTGCAGAAGCCATCCTCTGCAGATTGGGAGGAAGCTGCGTACCCCGAGTCTCTCGATGCGCTCCCGGCTCAGTCAGACTCGCCAACCAGACCCACAGACATAAGCAATCCACTCAAGCCTCAACCTGGGGTGAGCCGCCACCATGACAAAGTGCCTGGGAACACCAGCTGTGAAGCGGAGCTATCATCTGCAAATTCATGCCCTGAAAAATGTTCCGAGCAGGAAAATACCGCTTCAGGTGTTTCCACCAAAAGTGCCTCTGACAACAGCGGAGCAGAGGAGACCCAAGGAAGTGTGGATGAGGTTTCACTGAAAGGTCAGTTGTTGATGGCTTTGTCACAAGTGGAGAGGTGTCTCACGGCACTTCACTATGTTTTTTTCTTATGTTCCCCGTAACACAGTGCAGCCCTGGGTATTGGTTTCCCTCCTCCCCCCTTTTTTTCACTTATTAAAACGAGTGAGATAACAGTTTTTGTTTTTGAGGGACTGACTGAGCTGCGACAGATAATCTCTCTTCTTCTTTTTTTAAAAGATTTTATTTATTTATTTATTTGACAGAGAGAGAGATCACAAGTAGGGAGAGAGAGAGAAGGGGAAGCAGGCTCCCCGCTGAGCAGAGAGCCCAGATGCAGGGCTCGATCCCAGGACCCTGGGATCATAACCTGAGCCGAAGGCAGAGGCTTTAACCCACTGAGCCACCCAGGCGCCCTGATAATCTCTCTTCTTAAAAACAGCAGTAAGGTATCTGTTGATCGTTGCTGCCGCAAGCCAGCGCAAGACAGCGGCGTGCCTGCTAACGTCTTGTTAAAGATGCTTTTGTTCTCCATTTAAGAATCGTCACCGAGTGATGACTCTATGATTTCACCGCTTAGTGAAGACTCTCAGGCCGAAGCAGAAGGTGTGTTCGTGTCTCCAAACAAACCTCGTACAACTGAGGATTTGTTTGCAGTCATTCACAGGTGAGGCAATTAATACCAAACGTTTCGCTGCTTTTAGTGCGTCTCATCCAATGCAAATGCGGGAAAGCCTTGGGTACTTGGGGTGCCTTCAGCAAAAAAGAAAAAAACAAAACAAAACCAAAAAACCCAAAAACCTCGTTTTCCAAATCAAACTGATAGACTTATATTTCCGTTAGGGAACGTGAGCCTTTCTATGTAGCTCGACCTCACCTGAGGGCCTTCCGTAAGAACTGCGGAAGGGACCGGGGTTTCCCACAGGAAAGACATCCTGGAACAAGTTGTCGTTTGAAAACAATTTGTGGTTAAGTAACTTAGAGGGAAAGCTCAGAGTCTGTTGTAACCTCTGACTGAAATAATTTCTTGAACCAAAGGGGAAAAAAAAATGCTCACAGCCGCAATCCTCCCCTAGCAGAGACACAAGCCGCGCCACTGAACAGTCAGAGCCCGAGTTTGAGACAAGACAGTGTAGGAACCTGCCTGTTTCATGGCTCAGAACTAATCACTGCTCCCCCCCACCTTCCTAAAACTTAAACTTCTTTAATAACACTGGTCCTCTCTAAAATTAGTACTCCAAATCCCACAAACAGAGGATGTCCTCTGGGCTATTTTTGCAGGACACTGTTGTGTCCAGGCTGCCCATTCACATTCTCTCACGCGCCCCCTGCCATCAAGGGCCATGTCTGCAAGAGTACGTCCTCTTTGCAGTTTGTGACTGACAAACAGAGCAGGAACTCGCACGGACGCGAACCCAGATTGGACTGAGCGAGCCAACCGTGCTGTGCCTGCTCCTTTCACAGCCACGCCTACCTTCTTCCACTAGGCCTTGGACCTACATGGGATTCCCAAGGGACACAACTTGCAAACTGCCTTTTCTACCTTATGAAGTTATACTTTTTAAAAAGGATTTTATTTATTCATTTGAGAGAGAGAGAGACAGAGAGAGAGCGCATATAGGCAGGGGTAAAGGGAGAGGGAGAAGCAGACTCCCCATTGAGCAGGGAGACCCTGGGATCATGACCTGAGTTGAAGGCAGACGGTTAACCAACTGAACCACCCAGGCACCCCTGAAGATATACTTTTTTGAAGCAAGTTTTTTGCAAGAAGCTTGCCATTTTTCCTGGAATGCTACTTTTTTTTTTCTTTTTAGATTTATTTATCTATTTGAGGGAGAGAGGGAGAGAGCAGGAGCGGAGGGAGGAGCAGAGAGAGAAGGAGAAGCAGACCCCCTGCTGAGCGGGGAGCCCAACACAGGGCTCGATCCCAGGACCCTGAGGTCATCACCCGAGCCAGGTTAAACAGCTGCTTAACCAACTGAGCCACCCAGGCGCCCTGGAATTCTACTTTTAAAGGGAACTTGCATTTTCTGTTGATGTGGTTTTCCCATAAAGAAGGAGCACAGCTCTTCAACAGCTTTTTTTTTTAAAGACTCAATCAAAAACCCTTTCTGTGTGTACATACCTTACCAGGCACACCTCACCACTCAGAGAGTGAAGAATCAGTTTACTTTTTTCTTTGCTCTGTGTGTAGTCTAAGATCCAATTATACTTCCCACCCCCCGCTTTATCTTAGGACAAGTTACTAAAATGCTACATAAGTTAAAGAGTCAAGTCCTTACCCCAAAGGACCAAATGTCAGTATCTGGAATAGTGGACAGAACATAAGTAGTGAAGTCAGAATCATCTGGAATTGAATCTCAGTGCTACCACTTTGTATCCAGTCTTGTCAGTTAAAACCTCTCTACCCATTCCCTGACTGTTAGTGGAAATACCTATACTCACATATTCAATTTTGATGCTAAAATAACATTTTAGTGTCTAGACTATGGTAGATGTTAAAAGCAAATGCTAGTTTGGAATTCCTACTGTACTGGAGTGCCAGACACTGGCCTATGCGATCTAACCACAAAGGTTTCAGTGAACAAAAATGAGGCTGGTCTCCAACTGCAAAGCTGAAATTTTCTCTACTCTATGGATTTTTAGGTTGGTGAAAGAGCATGCTTCCAATATTTATCAACATACTGAATCATGCAAAGATTCACTAAGTTTACACCTATGTACTTATCAAAAGAAATAATATGATGATGGATCCCTATGTTTGGTGGACTTACAGAGCTTGGTAATCTTAGATTTGCATTTGTATCGGATTTATTTATGTGTAGCACAGTGACAAAAATGACCTTGCCTTTGTGTGTATGTGTGTGTGTGTGTGTATGACACTTTTTTTTTACCTTGTTTTCTTGAGGGTTTACAGTATATAGAGCTTTAAGAGCTCCAGAGGCAGTCTAGGTCTTTAGCTTCTCACAGAAAGTTGATTTACTGAGTCATAACACTGCTGTTACTAAGCAGCTACAGAAAATTGTCTTTACAGCCAAAAATGGACTGACTGATTTAAAAAGTCATGTAAGAAATTTTTTTATAGAGAGAAATTTAAAAAGTTGACAGAACAGTATAACATACCACCCCAGACACACATATCCGTTACCCAAGCCTGTCCACCATCAACCTATGGCTAATCCTGTCTCATCCACACCTCTATCCGCTTTGCTCTTCTGGTACTCACTGGAAGCCGAGCCCACACATCAGAGCATTTAATATGTAATGTGGAGACAGATTTAATACGAGAAAGCTACAGTCCTTCACTGCCTACACTCTAACCAGAAGTCAGACAGCAATATCTTCTCATAGTCTTGTAAAACATCCCAGTAAGTCCTCCTCTATTAGCGCCAGCCTCCACATGAGTCATTATGTGAGATGGTCATTTACAGAACCTAGTTTCAGTCCACTGGTTATTGGAGAATTTCCCTCGGGCCGTGAGTGCTATAAGGGCAAGGAACGTATCTCCCTCCTCACCTCCTAATGCCACCTAGCCAATCAGATAGGGCCCACCAAACTGCTCTTCAAGGACAATGCATGAATGTGACTTAACACTTCCAGTTTCAGAAAAATGTGTGCGGACTGAGGTTTTTCCTTTTCTTGAAAGGTCTAAGAGAAAAGTCCTTGGAAGAAAAGACTCCGGGGATATGTCGGCTCGAAGCAAATCGAGGGCTTCCCTCGGCAGTAGCAGCAGCAGCAGCAGCGCTGGTTCTGGTACTTTGCCCAACAGCAACGTGACCACCCCAAACAGCCAGAGGTCCCCGGGCCTCATCTACCGAAATGCCAAGAAGTCCAACACGTCCAACGAAGAGTTTAAGCTGTTACTCCTCAAGAAAGGAAGTCGCTCGGATTCTAGTTACCGCATGTCTGCTACTGAGATCCTCAAGAGTCCCATCCTGCCCAAACCTCCTGGAGAGCTCACAGCTGAGTCCCCACAAAGCACCCATGAGGCTCATCAGGGGGCCCCTGGGGCCGAGGCCCTGTCCCCACTCTCTCCCTGCTCCCCGAGAGTTAATGCGGAAGGGTTTTCCTCAAAGAACTTTGCCACCTCGGCCTCCTCGAGGGTTGGCCGCTCCCGAGCACCCCCTGCAGCCAGCAGCAGCCGCTACAGCGTCCGCTGCAGGCTGTACAATGCGCCCATGCAGGCCATCTCTGAGGGCGAGACAGAAAATTCTGATGGGAGCCCACATGACGACCGATCCTCCCAGAGCTCAACATAGGTGGCCCGGGCCAGGCTGGCTGCCAAAGGCCAAAACCCTTAGTCGTATGAGGATGTAGGAACAGAAGAGAGGACTGGGGAGAAGTCAGCACACCATGGGGTACCATCACCGCTTACCAACGAATTCCTAAATATTGGCTGGGGAAATGGAAGATGGTCCTTCTTGATTATTTTCCACATTTTTAAGTAGCTGCACTGTCTTTCATATTTTTCTTTAGCTTAGTTTGATTTACCCAATCTCATTCCTTTTGATAATATAGAATTTGAAAATGTCTGCTTTTCATGAAACCCAGACAAAGTTTTCCCAGAGCTGCCTATTCAGAAAACAAAGCCCTCACTGTCATAATTCTTAAGATGATGAAATTACTCTGGAGGTTTGGTATTTTTTTACATTAAAATGAACTAAAGCAAAATTCAGAAGAAAGAACTACACACATGTAAATACCATATTTTTGATAAAAATGTGTAAATAGATTTATCAATGACGAGTGGACATGTGGCCAATTATCTACCACACACCAACTGTTTATAGAACACAACAAATAAAGTGTAATAACTGTATTCTGTGAATACCATTTTCATATAAAATACCATATTTAAATGTCCACCAATATGATTTTCTGAGTGATAGATAAACCTCAATTATGAATTTTAAACTGGTGAAATAAAGAAAATCTTGAGGTCATATACTGAAATGTGATTAATTTAAAATAATGAATTCAGACCTAGCCATTTTTGTGACAAATTGCAGCACCAAACAAGTGAATAGTAACACATGGCTATGATTTGCCATGTGGTAATTTGGACAGAATGAAAAGCATGCTTTTGATTTTTTTTTTTTTAATCAATGAGAAAAATCAACATTCTCAACACAAAGCCCTGAAGAACATTTGACAGTGTCTTTTAGATTTTTAATTTTTCAGTGGATTGCTTTAAAGAGAATGAATAGGGAAAACAATAGTTAATTTAGGTTATGTTTTATATTAGGCTACTGGGGACATAAACAGTCATCATCTAATGACTATAAACTCCTTAAACAGTTTAGTAATTAGCTCCAGTTTCTTTAACTAACAAAAATAAAACATAAGCATGCCACAGAGCTATTGATTTATCAGTAAGTACCTGCAATGAGTTTTCAGTGAAGCTTTCTCTCTGTGCTGATGAGATTCATGCTACCTAAAAAAAGTAACAGAAATGACACTGTGAACAATATAGTTGGGAAATAGGTATGTGTATAGGCATTATTTATATTCACTGTTAAACTGGGAATGGGGAACAGCTCTGGTTCACAATGCTACATACAAATGAGTTTTTGTCTGATTTTACTATATCTGCTTGATGGCAAAAGGGGAGGGTGGTGGGTGGGAAAGGAAATGTCAGGGTGAGTGCTCTGATACAATGAAGGCAGGGAAACAAGCTGAATTACTTGAAATTACTTGAATTTTCTTGTCTTAAAACTGAAAAAAAAGTAGTTACAAGTTGAAATCTGTAAATGATTCTTACACCTCTGATTTTAACGTGAACTGATACTAATGTATGAAATATGTCAGAAATATAAGCAGCTATGTACTTAAAATATGTTTTGAATGGGACAAGGTAGAAAGTAGAGAGAACTAAGAAGGGATATGGCCTATAAAAGAATAGAATGTGATTAGAATGATAGAACAGACCAGAGTTACCAAGAAATTGATAAGCAGCTGGCTTTAAGTTTATGCAAGTGGTATTTGGGAAAGTAGGATGTGTGAAAGGGGGTTTGTGGCTTTGGTTTAATTCATACCATATGAAGGAGAAAGCCTGGTCTAAGAGGATGCTGTCTTTCAATAGAAACACTTTCTAAGGTGTTATAGATTGAGAATTAGAGAATCTGATTGCTGTTGGGTTTTTGTTTGTAAAGAAAAAAAAATGTCTGTCTCCTACTATTTGTTTTCACTATCAAATTGTATTTCTTAATTTGTCATCCTTGTATGTAAAATATGAGCTGGGGGTGGTGGGGTAGAGGAGGGAGAACGTGTGTGTGGATGTGTGCGTGTGTGGGTGTGGGTGCTTGCGCTGGGATAGATAAGCTACCTGGTAAAGGGTACATTTGAACATTTACAAAGTGTTATACTTTTTATTAAAAGAAAAATGTTTGGGGGTTTGAAAAAAAATGGACCATCATTTCTCATTGGAACCCATTAGTCAAGAAAACCAGCATGGTTTGACACATGGGAACATGAATAACTTTTTCTCATGCTTTGAAAAGTACACTTGGCAAAAATTTTAAAAGAAAGTTTTTAGACAAATGCGATAAGAAACCATCATTTCCAGTCACAATAGGTGATCTTTTGTAATTTTCATAAAAGCAGTTCGTTTGCAGTATGGCTTTTGTGTAGTTAGGGGTTTTTTAAGCATAAAGAAAGGTATGTGGGCTTTAAAGTGATTCTAAATCTTGAATAGGAAACACATGAATTGGCTTTAATAAATATGTCACCTTTTTATTATTGACATCAATTTAAGTAATGGTACCATATATTTTTTAAAATACATACTGACTTGAATTGTGAGGCAATAAGATTCCTTCTATATGTAATGATCACAGAACTAACCCTTATAATATAGTTTTACTTATTTTGTTTACTCTAAAAATCTATAGCAGAGTTTCTCTATTTTATATTTCATAGATTTAAAAAAAACCCAAGTAATGATGGATTTTAAATTCACTGTGTTAAGAGTATTGAGTAACAAACTGAGTAAAAAAAAAAAAGTAAGGAATTCCTTATTAATCTGGAATATTCTACATGGCTTTATTACATAGCATATAAGACCAAGAATTAGAGGGCTGTCTTCAACATCACTGCCGTTTTGAAGCAGGGTACACACATTAGGTATTGTGAAAAACATCAATCCAAACTTTTCTTCTGTTGTTTGCACTGATGCTAATTTTTTGTTCTTTTATGTTTATGCAACATGTCTATGTTGTGTGGGGGAAAATTTTTTTCCTTTTTGTTTTTTTGTGTGTTTTGGGTTTTTTTTGTTTTTGGCTAAGTAGAGGACATGGACTAGTTGTAGCAAACAAAACACACTGTTTGCTCTTGCCAAAGGTCAGTGAGTGAGTACATTTGCTGCAGAGATGGCCGACTTAGAGAATTAGATCATGACAAAGATTTAAAACTATAAAGAAGGTTACAGTGTAACTATTTTGGTACTAGAACCAGTTCGTGCTGGCCAAAAAGACAATGGTTTATGGACTTGCATCCATTTTGTATTTTTGTAATATTTGTAAATATGAACTTTTTAAATTGTTGCAGAAATGGTTTCTTTTGTAAGATGTTTTCAACGTTTACATTCAATTCAAGCCTTTGTATATTTTAGAGCTGTGCAACACTTTAAGTCTTGTATTTATTTTTAGTAAAAATGGTGACAGTTTCATTGTGAACCCCTCTCAAAAAAATGTACCAGAAAAGTTTGATTACCTAGAAAGTGTGTATAGAAACTGCAAATAAACGTGACTGCAATTAAACAACCAGTTTCTCTTGGATTATGTAATTGTATTCTTGGGGTTTCACAAACAGCAAGGGTTTTTATAGGGAACTGGACATAAAGGAAGGTAACTGCTATAGCAAAAGTAGGTGGAAAAAATAATAAATAATGTATAATGAGCTCTAGTCTCATTTTGGGTTTTGGGTTTTTGGTTTTTTTTTAGATTTTTAAAAAAGTAATCTCAACACCCAACGTGGGGCTCCAACTCACGACACAGAGATCACGAACACGCTCTACTGACTGAGCCAGCCAGGTGCCTCGCTAATCCCGTTTTGTATTTGAGAGAAGAATAAATTTCCAATAGCTACTATACTTTCCTTGTAGCTCCTCTGTGAGCCAGGAGAAAATTTATGGCTTTAGTTTACAATACTCACCTGCTTTGCTTCTAATAATTACTCAAGACTGTGCCTTGTTCCGAAGATGGGCAGCCTCGATATTCATATTACAATACGCCACTAAATAAATGTCATGTGCCCTTTATTACATAGCAAATTTATGTCCTGGACAGTGTTCTAAGTGCTTTGCTTACTCAAACTCATGTACTCCCCACATTGTGCCCATTTTACAGACGGGGAAACGCAAGCTCAGAGCCATTACCTGACTCTCCCAAAGCCATGGAAAGACGAAATGTTGGGGCTGGGGTGAACCCCTGTAAATCTGGCTCCAGGGTCTATGTTACCTCTCCACGAGGTAACAACTTTTTAAAATAACTTTCCCCTGTTTGTACCAAGCCTCCACAACTAAGGCCCCATCCCGTCTCCTTCGAATTCCAGCAAAGACAAGCACACCTAGGACAGAGCCAATGTCGACGTCTGTGATGGGAAGGCGAGAGACAGAATTACATTTAAAAAACCAAAATTTTCGAAAACCAACCAATGACAGTGGGCAGGCCGGCACCCGACAGCCTCACCCTGCAGAGCCTTCTCTACGAAGCGTCTCCAGCGCTGGAAGGAAAGCCCGCGCGTGCGCGCCAGCGCCCCTGCGCAGCCGCAGAAACACCTCTCCGCATCGGAGGCTCGCGCCTCTGGTCTAATGCCAGGTCCCAATCCCACCAGCTTTTGCGAGCGGAAATCTGAACTGACACGCCCAGCTACAGACGCTCGGGGGCGGGCACTGCCGGCCGCGCAATGGGAAGCAAAGCCCCTCCCCTCGGCTGTCTCCCTAGCAACGTTCCTCCCCCCCCGCCCCCGCCCAACCGTTGCGCAGGCGCTTGCCGGATTGGTTAAGAGCCGTGTGAATGGCATGAAGCGTGCCGCGTGCTCCCGGATGCGCGCGTATTCCGGAGCTTCCGGGGTCCTCGAGGTAAGCGCCTCATATGGTCCAGCGCGACTTCCGGTGGGAGGACGGTTCGTGAAGCTGTCGAAGTTAACGGTCTTAGGCCGTTGATACTCCGGAAAGCTGGCTGACATTAATCGGGCCCCGGGCCCTTCGGCGGGCAGTGTGGCGGGTTCTGATGACAGAACAGGTCTGTTTAGTGGCACTTTTTCCTCCCTTGAACTTTCTTGTCCCTCGGTTGTGCGCGAAAAACCGCTGAGGTACGGTTTGGTTTGACGGTTGGGAAGCTCCGGGGCGGAGCGCGCGGAGGGCGCGGTGGGGTCCTGACAGGATTTGCCTTGAGGGAAGGAAAAGAACTTGATTTTCGGGATCGCGCAGAGGGGGTGGTTGAGGGTGGTTCCCACCTCCTGTCCCGGAGAGCAGCGGCTCTGTGCTTTTGAGATTTGGCCGCTGAGTACTTTGTGCTGACTTTCTGAGAGAAGTAGTTCGTTTTCCGTCGGTTCGCTGCCTCAGCGAAGGTGTGTTGGGCGGGGGGCGGGGCGGAGCGCGGAGCGAGGAACTACCAAGACTCTGAGACTTTATATAGAATTTTGAGTTTAAAGAACTGATGAACTAGCGAGTTGATTCGTTGGAACATTTTTTTGAGATTGAAACGTTGATTTTGAGGCTTTGTTGGTAACCTCGTTTGATCAATGACAGTGCAGTCTTCCTGGTTTATTGTATATAGAATATATATATAAACGCCGAGGCAAAAGAAAATAAAGGCATGATTGTTTGATAACTTCGTTAGTGATCGCTTCATTCCCGCCTCTCGGCTCTCCCCACATTAGGACTGCTCTAGAGTTTTAAACTACATTAATATTTACAAACAGTGATTTTATGAGCAGCTTTTCTTCATGGCGTTCCATAAAAACAGGGCATGGGCTCCATTCAGGGCTGGGTGCTGGGATACAGTTTGGGCGGCATTATCTTCCATCGGGCAACTTTGTGGTCGCTTAAGTTCGATACGGACAGTAGAGTAGTTTTCGGGTGAAACGCTGTTTTCAGCCTTAACATTTTCGGTCAGTTGATGAGATAAGTGAATGCTTTGGAACCTTGGAAGCTGAATCTTCAAATGACTTTTTTGAAAAATGCCTTTGAAATGCCTTTTTAAAAATGCCTTTTAAAAAGCCTTTGAAATGCCTTTAAAATGCCTTTTAAAAAGCCTTTTAAAAAATCAGATGGCTTCTTGTTCTTATGTTATCAAGAGTTTAGGTTTTCTGTGGTAAAATACAAATGAGCTTCATTTTAAGTAAACTCATTTTGCGGGATTTTGAGTTTAATGAGTTATTTTAATTAGTTTTGCATAATCCAGTCATGATTGGGCTCTAAGAAATTGTTGCAGAAACTTTTATGAAAAGAAGGGAAAGGAACTAAAATTGATGCTATGCTTGCTGTGAACCAGACATGATACTCAGTGCTTAACTGTATCATTTGGTCTTACACAGCTCTGTGAAGTAGATATTATTCCAACTTCACGAGTTTAGAAATTGAGGCACAGAGAGGTTAAATACCTGCTTGAAGCAAAATAGCAAATTTTGCAATTTGGATATGGATTAAAGTATTTTTAAAGTCCAGTTCTTTGCATTATGTCCTGGTGTTTAAAATTTGTTTACCAGAAATGGTTGCTATATCTGCAGTATACAGGTGCAATGTGAATGAAAATTACATGTTTTGACCCTGAGTATTTATTGTCCGTGTGCTCCATGACAAATAGTTCTGTTGGGAGGATGTTATGAATACCCAAATAATGAAATAACAGTTGCGAACAGTGGGTGCCTTTGCTATGCCGGCTGTGATGGTGAGCACTTGACGTGTATTAATTCATTTAATCCTCATAACTCCGTGTGAGGTCCGTACTATTATCGCCATTTTACAGATTTAAAAAAGAAAAAAAAAAAAAGCACAGGGAAGTCACGTAACTGATAAGTGGAGGAGCTGGGATCTAAAACCGAGGTATTCTGGCCCCAAGCCTAAGGTCTTTAGGCTGTTTGATGTTTCCTTTTCTGTAATGATGACCTCAAAAGCATTACTGTGTGAGTGTTCTGGTACTTTGGGGAAAGCAGTGTCACTTTCGGATGGGATGACTTAGCACCTTTTGCTTTGTGGAGATGGAACTTGAGTTGAGCTTTGACGTTGAATAGGTTCTCCTAGGTGGAGAACCAGCAGGGTATTGTGGGTAGAGGTCATGACAGGAGTGAGAGGTTCAAAGAGTGCAACATTGGTGATTTATAAATGTGCCACAGAGGTATAAATATCTCGTGTCTAGTCGTGGATTCAATGACTGCTGCATCTATGTCTAAGTACAGCCAAGTTTGGGCTGCAGTGTAATTATCCAGTAGAGAATTGTCTGATTTTAAGAGTCTATAACGGTGGTGGCAAACTTTGTCTATAAAAGGCCAGAAAGTAAATATTTTAGGCTAAGAACAAGGGGACAAGTGGTAAAAGGTGATCTCACTTGAGGGTGTGGAGACTTCTGACTGTGTAAGGACCATGTAGGCTATTGTAGGAGTTCGGGTTTTATTTTTGATAATGTTAGAGAAGGGATTCCAGGTGGTTTTAATAATGAGTAAGTAAAGCCCATTGATTCTGGAGCCAAACTGCACCAGTTACTAGCTATGAGACCTGGATAAATTATTTAAACTTGCTTAGCCTCAATTTTCTCTTAAGAAAAATGGGGATAAAATAACAGAGCCTGCCCCACAAGGTTGTCAGGAATACTAATGAGTTAACAATTGCTTAGAACCTTGCCTGGCACAGGGTCGGCTATAAAATCTGTTCGGTATTACTATCTGTACCTTGTGGTATATTCTAAATTTTCTATAGTAAAACATATGTAATGAAAAATTACACATATAAAATATCAAACAAAATTGTTAGAAATACAATGAGATTATAGGAAATACTATCAGAGTTGGGAAATTTGAATTCAATATTCTTACTCCTTGAGAGTTCAAGTAGAGGTGCGAGACTGCTCCACAGTGTTCTTTGTCAGATATCTGTTAACTGGGGACTGCTTACATAGATCATGTCCCATCTGCAAGATAGAAAATGAGAAACTTGTTAGAGTGACTACAGTATATCTAAAGGTATTGGTTTGGGAAGACTTATCCCACCATTGATTATTTTTGCCTGTTTTTGAGCTTTAGATCAATGGAATCATATAGTATGTTCTCTTTTGTGTCTGACTTTTACTCACGTTTATGGTTGTGAGATTCTCCTCATGTGTAGGAAGAGTTGGTTCGTTCTCATTGCTCTGTAGGCTTCCTTCGTATGAAAACACAACAGTTTCATTATTTATTATTAGTCTTATAATCAGAGTAAAACAAATGGTTTAAAAAACAAAAATTGAAGTTATACCTGAAATTGGAGGTTTTGGGGGTTTTTTTTGAGAGAGAGAGCATAAGT
>NW_019154136.1:0-10544 GCF_002288905.1 Enhydra lutris kenyoni | reverse complement strand
GGGGGGGGAGAGAAAGAAAGAGAATTTTTTTCTTAATTTTAAAGATTTAGTTATCTGAGGGAGAGAGACAGACAGCACTGGGGGGGGGAGAGAAAGAAAGAGAATTTTTTTCTTAATTTTAAAGATTTAGTTATCTGAGGGAGAGAGACAGACAGCACTAGCGGGGGGAGGGGCAACGGGCGAGAAGCCCAAGCAGACACAGGACTCAAGTCTCACAAAGCTGAGATCATGACCTGAACTGAAACCAAGGGTCCAACACTCAATTGAGTGAGCCACCCAAGTGCCTCTCAGTGCCTTGCGAAAAGCAGTTAGGAATTGTGCTCTCTTGTTCATTTTTTCCAGCATTTACTCTGTAGCCTTTCAGTTGTATTTACTTCACAATTTAGATTTTGTGCGTGATCTTGATCCTTATATCTAGGTGTGACAACATAGCTCTTCAGTTTTTAAAGGTTTATTCTAAGTCACTACTGGAAGAGTTACTCTAAAATTCAGCCAGGACTCCGGTTCAGTTTGAGTTGGCATTTGGAGAACATATCCCTATTAAGTTGATGATGGTAATGTGTGAAGTAACTTTTTTATGTCTTGCTTTTTAGGAGTAGGTGGTTTAGCAGCCCTGGGTGACCAGGGAATTTCACAAATAAACCCACCAGCAAGTTTAAATACAAGTAGGGCCCACTCGGAGGAGGTGGAATGCTGCTGTTGCTCAAAAAAGATGTCTAGCGGCTCCAGTGAAGCTGATGTGGTTTGTATTTCAAATAAATCTGTCTTTGTTCTTTTCACTGTGCTCTATTTCTTTTCTAAATGGAATTTAATTTCATTGAGTGGAATTCAGAAATAACAACTTCATGAGCTTTGACAGTGGTCTATAAAGCTGTGACAAACATTCACGTACAAGTTTTTTGTGAACTAGCATTTCTATCGGGTAAATACTCAGGAGCTGCACTGCTAGCTCATAGGGTTAATTTAAGTAACTTTATGAAAATCTTGCCAAACAGTGCTGTTTGTTTGTTTGATTGTGTTTGATTGTGCTGTTGTACAATTCTGTCACATTCTGCTGTTTCTTGATTCCTGAAGGTAAGTAAAAATATAGATTATTAAATTATATATAATTTGGCTTAACAGAAAAAGCATTTCTTTACTTAAATAAGGATGTGGGTATTAATGCCACCTAAGTGCTGTGGGCAATTCTCTTAACTTCTGTCAGCCCCAGTATCTTTTCATTTTTGGACATAATGTTAACTGCCTACTGAGAATTGCTTTCTGACATAAGTATGTGAAAGAAGTTTGAAAAGCATAAGGCACTGTACATGTTGGCATTTACCAACATGTATAGTGTTGGCATATACCAATATGCATGGTATATTTTTATAAGAACTAATCTATAGCCCTTTCCATATTGTTTTGGTTATGCTTTTTGAAACAAAGACTACATAGCTTCTGTCTTTATTTTAACATTATTCCTATAGTTTATAATTCATTCTTAGAATACTGTATTTAAATGAAATCTAATGCTTATTTGTTGTATATTCATTTATTTATAAACTGTCCTATTTAAAAAAAGTTTTAAGGTGATCAATTTATCAAGAAAAGTAGGTGCTTAAGTGTTTCTTCTTTCGTCCACAGAGTGGCACTGTTGGATTATCTAAAAATCAAAAGCCACGAACCCTGCTTCCTTGTTCATGGTTAAAAATACTTAGGTTTGCAGCAGTTCTGGTGCCAGGTTCCTAGACTAGTCTTTCAACCCTGAGTTACACAAGAGGTTAAGCTCAATAGAAAATGATATCTTAAATGTAAATGATATCTTCAGTGATACCTTAAGTTCAGATAATGAGAAAACAGTTTTGCAGGTACATCTTTTCATGTAGTCATAGTGTTTACAGTGGACAAAGGTCCTTTGATATTCACCAATAGCTTTTGGAGCATCATAAAAGTGAAATTGAAGTCCTCAGTGTTTCTTTCAGTTCTATCTTTCATCTTTCCTTTTAATTTGTTAATACATCTTCCTTAGATAAGAACACGAATACCTGCTTATGATGATGATAACACTGTTCTTTATGCATATGAACCAAACACTGCATATGTCAATAATGTAAGTAATGTGAATTGCCACTTGTCAGATACATTAACACTTAACCATTTTAAAGAAAAATGTTTAAATTCTTCATATACTGTGGAGTTCCTCTAAACTCAAACCCAAAGAATATTGGTCTTTCCTGAACTTGTTTGCTTCCTTTCATTAGGTAGTAACCATATAACCATTTTACTTCCCTTTTCCTTAGGTAGTAGGAAGTTCAGAGCAGTTTATACTCATTTTCAGTACAAAACTTTAAACCTAGGTCCTTCTGATATAATAAATTCTTATTTCCTCTCTCAATTAGCAGTTGTCATTTTCATTTTCGTATTAATGTGAGCTTTTATTTTGTTTCTGCTTGAGATTAAGACGTCTGGATCCTTTTGAAAAGTTGGTGACAAATAAAAACAATTTAAATAAATAAATGTAAAGTGTTTTTTTCCTCCTGGTGTTGAATTTGGCTCTTATAAAAGTAAAGCATTAACTACTTAACTTTTAAAATATTAGCAGGAAACTGTGATGTCTGACACATCCTACAACGAAGAACAACAAAAAACTGTTACGGATGTCCTCAATCATTGTCAGGTACAAAATTCTGTTTCTCAAATGTAGTTTACTGAAATACTAAGTTAAAATTCCCATTATCTCATGTAAAAGTGTACAATTAATTGAAATTTTGCTATATCAAATTACCTAAGATTATCCCCTCATGGTAATAATTTTTAATAATTTCTAGTTAGAATAGCACCTCCAGGTGAAAATTTTGAAATACCAATATGTACGTTTTATAGCTTTGTTTTAAAAGCCATTAACTGAAGAAATGTATGTTCTATTATTTGATATTGATTAATTTTCCCTACAAAATCTTTGAAAGAAATTGATGTAGAAAAAAATTAGTATGTGTCTAAATACATTGTTGAGATTTCTCAATTGAAAAAAGGGCAGCATACTGTTGTTTTTTAAAGAGTATATCTTACGTAGTTTTGAGGGGATTTTGTAAAAGTTAGCATGCTGGTAAAGATTGATGGGGGTAATTATCAAGGATTTTGTGAGCTGCATCCTCTAGAGGTAATGGAAGTTTATTTTTTCAAAAGTAGTTGTTAACATGCAAAGTTTGTTGGATTAAGATGAGCTACCCTGCCTAAGTAAAGCGTGTTTAGTGAGTCTTTATCACTGTTACTGAGAACAGAAGTGGACTGCTTCAAAGGAACGTAGCAGGTCTTTGGGGAAGGAGGTACGGAGGGTGGGCGGTGAAAGGGGGGTTTCTGATTTCCAGCGGGGCCATTCCCGGCCTGCCTCATGTAAGCACCCACAACCCCCTGGGCTGCCACTGCTCTGCCAGGGCCTTCTTTCTGAGCGACAGTGCAAGATGTGGTGAGCCAGAACGTGGAGGAGGATAAGTGCCCAGTGTCCCGTCACAGCCCCGAAACGGACCATCGGGGATCCTCCCCGTTTCTCCCAGTGTGCGAGCTCTCTCCTTTCTTCAACCCCTTCCCTTACCGGTCTAGACCAGTCGCTGCACACTTCCATCTTTTCTTCTTCTGTCCTTGCCCAGTGTCCTCTTTAGGAAGATTCCAGCCCTGTGCAGGCTGGGAAGCAGAGGGGGCGGCTGCCAGGATCCCTCCACTGTCCCGTGGCCCTTCGCCAGCACTCTGGTCAGCTCCCTCTGCGTCCCCCACAAGCTCCGGAGGGCCCGGCCCTGGCTTCTTATTTCAGGGAGGCCAAGGTGGGTTGGAGCGTGAGGCCCAAATCCCTCTGAGTCGCAATTCCTCTCCCCACAGCCAGCCACTAGGCTGGGATCTGTCCTTCGGGCATCTCCCTCTATAAGGCTAAGGCGGTGCTGTTTTCTGCCTCTGAGCCTCTTTCCCTGTGCCGGGACGCTTCCCTTCATCAGTGGCCACGTCCTGGCCCTTGGGCTTCCGTCTCCGTCACTCTCCGCATCCCCTCCCACAGCTTCACCTCCACTTGGGGCCTCCCATCCCTCTTTCTGTCATGCCTTCTCTCTCCTTCCCTTAAAACACCCAGCTCTTTGAACGTCATTTATCTTCACTGTCTACACATCTGAATTCTGTGTTCTCTCTGGGTATTTTGAATCTACTGTTCCTTCTGCCCTCTCTGCCCTTCATGCATCTTTACCTGGTGAACACCGTCTTGTCTTTTAGTCCTCAACGGGGACATCTCCTCTGACAACACTGCCACGACTGCCAGCCTGGGTCAGGTCCTCCTGTTCTGTGCACACGTGGCCGCCCATTCTTACGTGTGTCGTAGCCATCAGAGTCCCAACAATAATATGACTATTGATGGATGGTTGAGCACTACTGGGCGGGTTGTCATGTAGTATTGTTAGGATGGGAGTACTAACATCACACCACAGCGCCTCGCTTTGTCCTTGAGAGAACTCTGAGATTCTCATCTGGATTCTGTACATGAGGAAATTAAGGCACAGAGAAGTTAAGTGACTCGCCCAAGGTCACACAGCTGATAAGCGGCAGAACGCTAGTCTTTGCGTCCAGGTGTGTTCCCCTAAAGCCTGCACGTTCACCTCAGTGCTGTCGGTCAGTGGGTCACTTGATCATGCACCAGAACCACCCGGAGGGCTCGTGAAAGCAGATCGCTACCCGTGCTCTCAGAGTTCCCGATTTAGCAAGTGTGGTGTGAGTGATGGGGCATTTCCGACAAGCCAGTAGGAGACATTGATGCTACTGGTCCAAGACCACACTTTGAAAACCACTGCTTTAGGCTGCCCATCACTTTACTGAAATCCTCTCTCCCCAACTCACCTGGCCGTTCCTTAGGGCAGGCTCTCGTTTTCCTGTTTTCCTTTCTGTCCACAGTCCCAGCGCCTAGCAAAGCAGTTCCAAGAGGTAGTAAGTAGGCCCTCAGTAAGTGTTTGAGTGAATGAATAAGGAAATGGTCCTGGCCTCCTGTTTAAGTGTATTTTTGGCCTGAATAAAATTTCTGTGTATTTGAAAAATTCTCAGGTTTTTTTAGTCACAAACCTGGTTGGCCAATAGGGAACATCTACTGGAAGGTTTTATAAGGTTAATTGTTGATTACCTTATCTTTGAAATACTTTGAAGCCAAAAGTCACGTCTGTTATATTTGGCTCACTGTTCTTTCCAGCACAGAATGCTCACTGCCTCTGAATTCTCGGCATGGTTATATGGAAAGAGGCTCTTTGGCCTTTTTAGCAGATTTGAAGCTTTCTTTCCTAAAATAGCCCCTTCCTTGATATAAAACGACTCCATCATAAATATGGTGGCTTATAAGAATGGTGGTACATTTACTTTCCAGTATTAAAGCTTTTTAAAATGCCCGCATGGCCTGGAGTTGCTGAGTAGGAGGTTGGGCTCCTTATCTCCATCAGCTCCTCTCTGTGTCACCAAAACCAGGCATCTGGTTCTGACAGCTTGAGAACTTTTCTTTGTTTCTAGCAGTCAAATTTTGGCTTATTGGTATTCTTATGTTACTTTTAGAATAGAAACTATTAATAGCTTATATTATAATAGGTCATCTATGATGCTATTCAAAACCTGGATAAGAAATTTGATGTCATTCATGGAAAAGTTTCAAAAATCCACCGTTTTCGTGTGAAATCACTGTGGCAGAATCGCGTGAGTGTTAACAAAAATATTTTCACAACTGCAATAGACCTCTTGCTTCTAAAGATGCCATTGAGTTAGAAATGAGAGAGAACTATTAACTATGAGATTAGCAAGGCCAAATTGATTCTTGCTGTAGCAGCAGATGGGAGACTGAAACTTGTTGGGAAGATGCTTAAGTTTAGGTTTGAGAAGTGTATGACAATGAATAGTTTTACGTTTATAAACACAACGTATAAAATTCAGTTAAAATGATAGGGTTGAAGAGGAACAAAAATCATATAATTAAAATAGAGCATATATATTTAGTAATGTAAAGCGGTGTTTCCTGAAAAAAAAATTTATATTTACTACTTATTTTATTTCCTTTTTTACTCACTGACAGTTAGTTTATGCTGGGTTTGTGTCATTTCAGAAGCCACTTGGATATGCTTATAAAAATTATAATTACCTGCTTTCCAGAAAGATCAGATTGCAGAAATTGAGGAAGAAGGAACCTCCTTCTTCATTCTCTTACCCTGAAAGTTATAGCCCAACTATGCCAGTGGAAAGGCCCCCAGATGATTCCCCGAGCAATCCTATAGGATCACCCTACCGTTCAGAGGAGGGGTCCCCAGAACGGGATCCAGAGTCATACCTCCCTGAGCAGGAGCCGAATCTGAGCCAGAGTCCAACACTTCCGTCCATGTATTCTTCACATTCATACCAGCCATATTTCACACCTGATGATCCGATTCAGGGCTCCTCTACCATCGTGCCCTACTGTCCCAGCCCAGGGCCCAATAGCAGCCACATGTTCTCACCTACTCGAGCTTGTACAGTAGCACCCGGATCCATTCTGGGTCAAGGTGAGCCCAGTCCGACGCATAACCCTGAGATGATGACTTATCCAGCTCTAATGGAAAATAAGTGCCTCGGCCATACTGCCTCATCTCTTTGTATCCCGCCCAACTTTGGTGAGTGTGAAATGACACATGACAAGTAGCACTATTTGATCTATAATCCTCAACGTCCTTGATGCAAGGGCATTTCTCCCTACCTAACATCTCTTCTTTTGGGATAATGATCAGGTCAAGTTTGATTTGTCTTTTTCCCCCATTGAAGCTACAAGTTCACCAATTGGAACTGACCCAGGTATCCTAAAACAAAGCTTCTCGGATGACCCTTCAACCTGGTCTGTGGAGGAAGTGATCCAGTTTCTGAAACAAACAGATCCTCAGACATTCACATTCGCCATCGCTGACCTTTTCAGGCAACATGTAATGTATATTTTGATTTGGTTTTCCTGCCATAATGCTTCTTTCTTTCTCTCTTTCTTTCTTTCTTTCTTTCTTTCTTTCAGTAAGCTCTACACCCAAGTGGGAGGCTTGAACTCACAATCCCAAGGTCAAGAGTCGCATGCTGTAGGACTGAGCCAGCCAGGCGCCCGTGCCATAATGCTTTTGAATGACCTCTGTCTAGGCCCTTCAGTTGGGTACTGATTAGTGTGGATGGTGGGGGAACCCTAGCAACTGATTTTCCATATGTGAGAAAGGTTACTTGGCCCAAAGTTAGCTCCTTAAATGGTAGAGGCTGGATTTAAATAGGAACAGTGTGACAGGGTGTCCTTTTTGTTATGATGCCCAATGAAGCCAGCAACTGATCCCGTTTGGCTCAGTTCTGTTAACCTTATATGGTTGTTGATGGTTTGGGATGCTGATAGCCTCATGCCATTTACAAAGTAACATCATGGGTTACATTTTTTATAAGTTCTAATTTTTATTGTACTTAGTAGGAAAAGTACAGAAAGTGCCTGAGAAAGGCAGCACTGTAAGGGGTTTCAGGTCTTTTCAGACAGTACGGTTTTATTTTTAGACCAGAACTTGTAAAAACCAAGTAATGTGTTTCAGCAACATCAGTCAGTCTGTTAGTAAAGAACTTGAGGAGGATGCCTTGTGACTATGAAGTCATGTTTTTGTAGTGTTTCCTGATGAATAAAATTAGTAGCCATACCCTCTTTGATATGGCAAGAAAATAGTTTTTAAGCATCTAATCAACTTCAGACAGCTAACTGATTAGCTTTCAACATCAAGACAGCACTCTATAGCATGTGTACAGTTCGTATGGATGCTAACACCCTCGTATTCCAAGCTGTTCTAAGATAACTAAGGGCCATCTGAAATCCATTTCTACCATTCACAGTTTTTACTCTGTCATAGATATGCAGTATTTTATTCAGCACAATATTTAAAGGTAGGTAGTTTGATGCTTAGGACATTTTTAAGATTTTAGGTTGGGGGCGCCTGGGTGGCTCAGTTGGTTAAGTGTCTTCCTTCGGCTCAGGTCACGATCTCAGGGTCCTGGGATCAAGCCTTGTGTCTGGCTCCCCTTCTTGCTCTCCCTCTGCCCCCCCCTACTTTGTGCTTACCCTCTCTCTCTCAAATAAATAATACACATTTTTAAAAAGATACTAGGTTAAATTTTCTTCCTAAAATTCAAGGTAAATTTATAAATGATCAAACCATGCTTCATTGTACAAATTATATTTTTAATAGTTTCCATCAAGCAGGTGTATACTCGGAGAATATACATCTGGAAGGAGCTGCTCTATTATTGGTATCACATGTTCATATAATATGAAGAAAGGACCATTCTGATAAAATATGAACCTATCAACTAATCACTGTCCTTTCCTTCTGTCTGTAGGACATTGATGGAAAGGCTCTGCTACTACTAAAGAGTGACATGATGATTAAGTACATGGGGCTGAAGCTGGGGACAGCCCTGAAGTTGTGCCACTACATCGATAGGCTTAAAGAAGAAAAATTCTTTGTCAACTGAAAACATGTTTGTGTCAATTTAGCTCGATCTTCATTCAGGGGAGACCAGTGCCATCTTGGTGTAAAATCATTTTTCTGCCCTTAGAAGTTTTTGTTGTGTAGAAGGTTCTTCTAAAACTATGTTCTGTCCAGAATTGCAGAACTCCATTATAGTCTGGTCTGCTCTTTGAGAAGCCATCTAACATGTGAGCACTGGCGGTTTGTTAGATTGGGAGTTTTTTCGTTATATCTTTTTATTATTTTTATTGCATAGTTTACAGTTGTACTTCACAAAGGAAACAGAAACACCTCTAATTTCTGTTCATCTTTATCTAAGGAACCAAAACAGCTGAATCCCAAAGAGAAAATATCAGGGCCTGAAAAGTTCTCTAGTAAATCCATGGATTTTCCTTAGAAGAAAACTTAAAAGATGCAACTATAGATAGCATCTTTCTAAAATCTTTTATGTTTGTTACTGCAAGCTTCTGTTCATGTTCTACCAGCTTCCCAAAAGGGAAAGCCATATAAAGTATTTTCCTTTCTATTATTATTTCTATATATGTTGTATTTGTTTCTATTTAAAGAAAAAAAGGCAACCTTACAAGCTTTCTTAAAGTATTTTTACCAATTTTTAGATAAATTGTTAGAACGGTCATTTTATGCAAGAGATACTTAGTTTACAACTTAACATATTTTACCTAAGCTTGGACATTTCACTAGGCACTCATTGCTCCCATCTCTCTATAAAGATGCCTATGTCCAAATTTTTGAAAGATACATTTTTATTGTCTGTGTTCATAATGATACTGTTTCATATTTATATTTTATTCTATATCTGAAGTATACACATAAGTAAGTCTTCTTTTTGAATTTAAGGATAGCACTTTGCACTTCACAGAGGTAAAGATGAACTATATCCAGTGAGATGTTTTTATTCTGTTAGAAATATTCACATCATCTGCCATCACTAGTACCTCTCAGCTGACTCTTCAGGGTTTCCATACAGGGAAGCTCTCTGTCCTGTGCAATGTTTCTAGTTCATTTGCTTTCTGAGCCATTTATCCTACTAAACTTTGAAAAATACATTAGCTCTAATTTGTCATTTTGGACTTTATTTTAAGAACTAGAAAATTAGAACATTCAAGTGAAACCTGTTCATTGTTTTATTTATTACCTTGTTATATTATATAACATTTGATATAATATTTATAAGCTGTGAGAATTGGTGCTAAGTGTATTAGCCATTTGTTACAAATGCCAATAAAATGTTCACCAGGGGCAAAAATATACATCTTCCTTTTCAAAAGCCAAGTGTGCTTTATAAACAAATGCAATTCTTTACTGGGCATATGTGACTTAAAAGGTGCTTTTATTTATGTTACTCATTTATGTTGTTTCTTGTAAGACAAGATTCTATTTTAAACTTGATCTTCTCTCAAGTTGTGTGAAGATGCTGTGCCCAGCTGAACAGTCCTCAGGTGTTTGTATGAATACTATGTTTTACAGTTTCAGATTTTAAAATATAATAAAGTTTTAAAACCACAGTAATGTCAAGGCCTCAGATTTGATTTTGCTTGCTTTCACTGCATGACATTAATGTACGAATTTATTAGAGTTGATAAAGAAACGCTATACCAAGCTTGTGGTTGTCTGTGTGCACGTCCAGATAGTCGAGTGTTAACACTTGCCCTCATTCTACAGATAAGCAGATCACTAGCTGCGAAGGGCTGATGTCCTGTAGGACCTTAAATGAGCCCCCCCGGGGAGCAGCACGAAGTTCCATCCATGAGCTGTGTCTGTGCTCAGCACTTGCCGCTCGCCGTGGTACTGAGGATGCGAATGCACTAGAAGAGGCCAGGGCCCCCACAAATCTTGTCCCCGTCCCCAAGCTCCTACGTCTGCCTGTGGTTCTGGCTGCTCTTCTGTCACCGGGGGCCAGGAGCCACACTTCCTTTCTGCCTTCAGCTCTCCCAGCTTACAGGGTGCAAAAGCCTTAGAGGCTCAGGACGGGGGCTGTGTCGCCTTTGGCACCTGACTCCTTGCCCCTGTCGGCTACGCCAGGAGCTTCTGCTC
>NW_019154135.1:13719299-14080046 GCF_002288905.1 Enhydra lutris kenyoni | reverse complement strand
CTCTGAATGCCGACGTCCTGGAACAAGCTGCAGGACGGATTCAGACGCTCGTTTCCATACTTCAGGTCTCGTGGAGCCAGAGCGAAGAAGGGTTGTCAGGTGCGGTTATGGAGGCGCCTCCCACCTAAAGCCTACACACCTGCTCCGATTCCTGGGTAAAGGAGAGACACATGCTTGTTTCTTAAGTGGTCATTCACTTCCTTCTCAAGCCGGCCGACGCCCTTGTCCTTTTTGGAGAAGCAAATAGACTCTTCCAAACAGACACTCAACCCCTCGGTTCCAAACGCACCATGGGTTGAATTGGGTTCCCCCGGCTCCAGACCCCCACCGGGAGGACCCTGCTGAGCCATCCTGACAGCACATTCCCATCAACCTGGGGCAACGGGGCACAGTGCCAAGTGGGGGCTTGGCTCTAGCGGTTGTGACCACCACTCTTGAGCCTGGGGAAACAGAGTCTTCAGCTCGACACTCCGTCCTGTAAAACAAGCTGCCGTGCCTCACGTTTCCGGGTCTCTCACCCAGACCTCCCCACTGCCCTCAGAGCCAGCAGGCTGCACAGACTCTGCCTCTGGCGTTTCCCATGGCAGCTCGCCACTGCCTCCAGTGGTGGCAAGCAGCATTGCACCCCTACATGCTCTCTCGCACCACAGCGCACCACGCCCCCCAGTGGTGTGAATTGGCACTGCCGAGCCTTCCACAGACTCCTAATGCAGTTCCCACACCCTCCACAGGTCTAAAGCCACCCTGGCACTGTCCCTCCAGATTGGGACCTCTGGGCCACACCCCACAAGTCTGCCTGTCACCCAGGAGGAAACCGTGCCATTCGAAGCTATGTAGAAGCCTAGGAATGGAACAACCCGCATGCCTCCCTGAGGACACCCCCAACCTCAACCACTCCCCCCCAGTCACAAACTCACAGCCTGACGTGCTTCCTGACCCTTGTGCTCGACTCAGTCCCCAGGGTTCTTGACTCAGCACTGGAAGATCGGGCCTGGATACCCTTAAGCCCTAACCCAAACCCCAGTTTGTGTTTTCAGGCTTCCGCGCCCAGAGATCTGGCCAACAAGCCCTCCACATTGGGAATCCCTGAGCCACACCTAAGGACTCCTCCTGCCATCCAGAAGGAAACCCTTCCGTTTGGAGCTGCCCAGAACCCTCAGACCTCGAGAGACTCGCATGCATTCCTGAGGCCACCCTCACCGCAGATGGCCCACAGGACAATGAAATCCAGTGCCCGATGTTCCGCTTGACTCCCATTCTCAATTCAGCCCATTACAGAACCCACCTCAGTACCAGCAGATTGGGTATGCCATGCCCCTAGGCCCTAATCCTAACCCTACATTGGCTTTTCAGGTTTCCATCCCCAGAGAACTGGCCCTGAAGCCTTCCAAATTGGGGATACCTGAGCCACACCCCAGGACTATGGCTGCCACCCAGGAGGAAACTGCCCATAGGGGCTGCATGACACCCTCAAAGCATGAGAAACATGCATGCCCCCCTAAAACCACCCCAAGCATCAGCGGCCTGGGCCATAAGCCGGATTCTGCCTCAGTGCTAGAAAAATGCACTCAACTCAGCCCTGAGGGGAGCCCGCCTCAGTGCCAGCAGGTCAGGGCTGTTATGCCCCTAGGCGCTGGACCTAACCCTCGGTTGGGTTTTCAGTTGTCTTTCCACAAGGCCCTGTACCTCTAGCCCTCATACTGGGGAACCCCGAGTCACACCTCGTGAGTCTACCTGCCACCATGGAGGAAACCATGACTTTCAGAGCTGCGGAAAACCCTCAGAGCAAGAGAAACCTTCATGCCCCCACTAAGGCCACAACTTTCCCCAACTTTCGGCGCCACATCGGGCTGAAACGTCAGATGCTGAGGCCCAGCCTCACCCCTCCTTCAACTCTGCTCCGGGAAAGCTCCCCTGCACCGGGCCCCCGGGTGGGCCACGTCATCTCGGCACGTTTTCCCGGTGGCTGCGACATGCCCCGAGCGAGAAAGGGCCCTCGGCCATGGGGGACAGGTGGTCCACAGTGCCACCCAATGCCAGCCAATTCTCACAGGCTTTCTGCCCAAACCGACATTGAGAGATGAGAACTGGCCCGTAAGAATTGGCCTGAAAGCCCCGGTGAACTCTCTTCTGTCGGCAGGGGCCTTCAGGGGTGCCACCTGGGATCGTTCCAGGGTCCCACATACTGTCGCCCTAAGCCTATGGGAAACGCTCTGAAGGGCGGGTGCATGCGTGGCTCCCATTGCCTCCAAATGCCGGCCAAATCCGCCCTCTACTCAGGCCCCCGGGGAGTCCGCCTCAGCATGGGGGGGTGGGGGACTGCCATGCCACTAGGTCCGCACCCTAACCCTGGGTTGGGTTCTCAGACTTCAGTCCCCATAGCCCTGGCCTTCAAGCCCTCCAGATTGGGGGCCCCTGGCCATACCGCAGATATCCGCCTGTCGCCCAGGAGGAAGCTGTGCCATTGAGCTTTGGGAAACCCTCAGGGTGGGAGAAACCTGCGTGCCCACCTCAGGCCACCCTCACCTTCAGCGCCCCCATCTGCCAAAAAAGTCTCGGGCTCTGACCCCACCTCAACTCTGCCCCTGGAAAGCTCGCCTCCATGGGGGCCCACAGGGAGCTGCGTGGGCCAGGCTCACGGTCTCACCCAGCTGCATCACTCACCAAATTAATGTGGATTTGGGCAGAAAGCTCATAAGAATTGGCCAAAAACCTCCAGCCAACTCCCTTCTGGTGCTGGGGGCCTTCAGGGGAGGCACCTGGGCCAGGCCTGGAGTCCCGCATGGTTGCAGCCCAATGCCTGGGAGCAAGCACTCCAAACGCTGTGTGCAGCCTGGTCCGGACTGACTCGGAACACCGGCCAACCCCACCCTCTACTCAGCTCCCCAGGGGAGCTCGCTTCAAGGGTGGCAGGTGGGCCCTGCCAGTCCCCTAGACCCTCACCCTAACCTGGGTTGTGTTCTCTGGCTTCCGTCCCCAGAGGCCTGGCCTCCGAGCCCTCCAGATTGTGGACCCCTGAGCCACCCTCCAGGAGTCCGCCCGCCACCCAGGAGGAAACCGTGCACTTTGGAGCTGCACAGCACCTTCAGAGCCGCGAAATCCTGCATGACCCCTGAGGCCACAGCCACCTTCAGCAGCCCCCCGGTCACAAACCTGCAGCCATACACCCCGTCTGATGCCCGCGCTCCACTCAGCCCCCTGGTGATCCTGCTTCAGTGCCGGCAGATCGGGCCTGCCATGCCCCTAGGCCTAAACCCTGGCTCTAGTTTGGAATTTCGGTGTTCCATCCCCAGAGGCCTGGCCACCCCAAGCCCTCCAGATGGGGGACCCCTGAGCCATACCGCAGGACTCTGCCTACCACCAGGGAGGAAACCGTGCCTTGGCAGCTGCGTGAAACACTGGAGCCGGAGAAACCTGCATGTCCCCTTCAGGCCACCCTCGCGTTTGCCACCCCATTTGGCAAAAAACACGGAGGCTGACGCTCAGTCTCACCCCCCTCCCTCAAATCTGCCCCCGAGAAGCTCACTCTGTGGGGCCCTCAAGGAGCCGCGTGGGCCCAGCTGCCAGTCCCCCATGGCCCCAATACACACCTAGCAAGAAAGAACTCCCAGTACGGCTCTGGTACACGGCCAGTATCACCACACAGCGCTGGCCAATTTTCATGAGCTTTCTGCCCGTGTTGATTTGGGCAGAAAGTTCATGAGAATTGGTAAGAAAACCCTGGCAAACTTGCTTCTGGGGCGGGGCGGGGGCCACCAGGTGAGCCACCTGAGCCCGGCCCAGGGTCCCATGTGGCGTCGCCCACAGCCTGCGATAAAGCACTATAAACACTGGGTGCACCCGTGGCTGAGATCCCCTCTGAATGCCAGCCAACACCACCCATTACTCAGCACCCCGGGAGACTGATACAGCACCAGCAGGTGGGGCTTGCCATGCCACTAGGCCTGATCCCAAACCCTGGGCTGGGTTCCCAGGCTTCCTTTGCCAGAGGCCCAGCACTCAAGCCCTCCAGATTAGGGACCCCTGAGCCACACCTCAGGAGTCCGCCTGCCACCCAGGAGGAAAATGTGCTCTCTGGAGCTGCACAGAACCCTCAGAATGGGAGATACTGCATTCTCCTGAGACCACCGCCACCAATGGCAGGTCCCCTGGCCACTAACCTGGAGGCTGACACCCTGTCTGATGGCCGCCCTCCACTCAGCCATCTGAAAATGCCACCTCAGTGCCGACATACTGGACCTGCCATGCCCCCAGGCCCTAACACTAGCTCTGGGTTGGGTTTGGGCTTCCATCCCCGGAGGCCTGGCCACCCCAAGCCCTCCAGACAGGGGACCCTGATCCCCACCCAGGACTCCACCTGCCACCCAGGAGCAAACTGTGCCCTTGGGAACTGGGCAAAACCCTCAGAGCTGGAGAAACCGGCATGCCCCTCTCTGTCACCCACATTTTCAGCACCCCCTTCAGGCCAAAAGCCCTAAGCCTGACACCCTCACCCACTCCCTCAACTATGCCCCTGGGGAGCTCGCCTCTGTGGGGGCCCTATGGGAGCCACATGAGCCTGGTTCATTCCCGAACAGCCCAAACATGCACCTAGCAAGAAAGTGCTCCCAGCACAGGGCCGGCAAGCGAACAGAATCGCTGACCAATGCTGGCCTATTCTCATAAGCTTTCTGCCCAAATCGACATGCTCGTAAGAATTGGCTGGAAACCCCCAGTGAACTCGCTTCCAGCGCCCCTCTGGGGGAGACTCCTGGGCCTGGCCTGGGGTCCCGCATGGTCGTGACCTGCAAGAAAGCCCTCTAAATGCCAGGTGCAGGCCTGGCCTGGATCACCTCTGAACGCTGGCCAACCCTGCCCTCTACTCAGCCCCCAGGAGCCCAATTCAGTGGCAGCAGGTAGGCCCTGCCAGGCCCCTAGGCCTGAACCCCAGCCCTGGGTTGGGTTCCCATACTTCCATCCACAGAGTCTTGGCCCTGAAGCCCCCCATATTGGGGACTGCTGGGCCACACCCCAGGAGACCGCCTGCCTCCCAGGAGGAAACCATGCCATTTGGAGCTGTGCAGAACGCTCAGAACGGGAGAAACTGCATGCCTCCCTGAGGCCACCACTAACTTTGGAGGCCCCCCAGCCACAAATCCAGAACCTGATGCCCCGTTTGCTGTCCTCCACTAGCCCCCCAGCAATCCCACCTTAGCACCCACAAATCGTTCCTGTACTCCCAGACTCTCATGGGACTCTTCATGGGGCATATTCTGGGAACAAAGGTCATGTAAGGGCCAGAGAAACCTCTGACACTGGTTATAATGAGACTCTGGGATGTCAATGGAGTCCAAAGCCATGGGCCATTTCAGAGTTTGTCTGCAAACATGGTTGGTGGGAAGCCCACATGCTGACAGAGGGTAGAGGAAGATGGAAAAAGCTAGGCTTTTCCATCATGACTGCACAAGTGGCCTAGGCCAGGCCCGTGCCAGTGCCACAGAGGGCCCAGGAAGCCAGGTGCCCCATAACATTGCTGAGGGCTGAATCACATTCATCCTGAAGCCCACACATGCTAGATCCTCTGCTACCTCAGGAGAACCCCCAATGTGCCCATGGTCTTGGCCTGAACAAGATGACCACCTGTGTGGTATATAACCCACAAGATATACCAACCTGGTAATGGGGCCTTACCCAGCCAAAGAGTACCTACATGGAATTCAACCTCAGACAAACCTGTTGGGGGAAGCTCAAGGACTACAGAGAAATGGAGGGGGGGGGATTCCTGAGGCCTGAATTGTTGCCAATCTCACTATCATCTTTTTTTCCTTTCAAGTGCAGGATCTGGGGTCAGGCAGGATAGATCCCAGTGTCTTCCCACTCCACCATTGGAAAGGAAGAGCCCCCTCCTGTATCATCCATCGTGTTGCAGATCTGTGGTGTAGAAAACTACCACCCATGGGCAAAATGGGATCTCCCCCCATATTCTCGAAACCAAGGGTATCTGGAACATGAGTTATGGACAGTCTCTGGCTGCCATCAAGCCACAAAGCAAGAGTGGAGTCACTGTCAGAAACAACACATGGACTGCAACACCTAACAGAAAATCTTTACAGAAGACATTACAGAAAAGTCTGTTCCAAACCCTGGTCTCAAAGATTCTAGGATCACATCCTTTCTTTAAGTAGAATGTAGCACTTTCTGGGTCAACTCTAATTTCTTCACAACCAGAGGCAAGAACTTCCATCCTTTTAGCCAGAACCCCATCTCCATCCTCCTCTATTTAAACCTTGAAAGGCACGTCTGCAGGTCTGCAGCCCAACAGGAATTCACTGTCGTTTCCATGCTCGTGATGCTCAGAAACGGAGGTGTCAGTGTGAACGTGTGAGGGTGAGCATGTGTTTCCTCTTTGTTAGCCACAGCGTGCAAAGAGAATACAACACAGTAGCATGTTTTCTGTCCCACAGGAAGGGCCACGCAATGTGGTTGCACAGTGATCTCAGAAGGAAGCCACCTTCATAGAACATGCTTCATCTGGGAGGACTCCTAAGTCCCTTATCCTGGACACTAGGTTCCACTGAGGCTGGGGGCACTCAGAGGGACAGAGACTCCCCCTGCCCATCAGGATTTTGAGGGATGCCTGCTGCTCTGGGACAAAAGATCCCGACACCATTCATGGGCCTGTCATCCAGCCAGGTGTCTGGGAGAGAGACCTACTCCAAGCAAGAAGGACAGATGGTGAGACAACTGGAAGCCTTGTGTGAAAAGTGCCACAACAGGAGACATTCAGGGGGACTGGAGGTGTGCAGGGTTGGCCAGATGGGGGACAGGGAGACCGGGAGTGCTCCGGGAGAATGTGGCAGCTGTGCCCTTGTGCGGTTACATGTGTCAGTGTGACTGGGGATTGGCCAGACCAGAAATGACAGCACCAATGAGGGAAGGTGTCCCTAAGTTGTCTTCTGCAAGGCAGAAGTTTGGTAATGAGATTTCTTTTTTTTTTTTTTTTAGATTTTTTTAATTAATTAATTTATTTATTTGACAGACAGAGATCACAAGTAGGCAGAGAGGCAGGCGGAGAGAGAGAGAAGCAGGCTCCCTGCTGAGCAGAGCAGCTTCAGCTAGAGCTGCAATCACCCATTTATCTTTCCTGGACTCCCTGACTCCCACAGGACTTTTCATGGGGCCTATTCTGGGAACTAAGGTCATGTCAGGGCCACAGAAACCTCTAACACTGGTTGTAATGAGACTCTGTGATGTCAGTGGAGTCCCAAGCCATGGGTCATCTCAGAGTTTGTCTGGAAAAATATGGCTTGTGGGAAACCCATATACTGACAGAGGGTAGAGGAAGATGGAAAACTGGGGAAAGAAGGGTTGCTCATGTCCCATCTGGCCCCACATGATACGTGGTGTTCAGCAGTGTAAGCACCCCAAATGTCCCCCAGCAGCTTCACAGAACTCAACCCTGAGTTTTGAAGCTGAGCTTCATACATGGGTCATGAGCATCCCGGCTAGTCCATGGAAGCATGACACAGGACACAGTGAAGCCACCGCCTTGACAGATGTAAGTCATGGAGCAATAGCTTTCTCCAAATATATTCTGATATGGTAAAAAAAAAAAAATTCATTGATAAAACATGGATATTTTTGATTAAAAAGAAAACCATACTTGTTGAACAATAAGTATTTATGGAGTATCTACTTAGTGCAAATAGATAGCTCTAGTCTTACCTGGGAGCTTGCAAAGAGCATGGGATGTAATCAATAGATCAACAATAGGAAGGAATGCAGGCTAAGCACTAAGAGAACCATTCCATTCAGAGACGCCCATTAAGGAAGCCCACTGGGAAGATGCTTTTAGCCAAGACTGGAAAGACAGGGCCAGCAAATTCATCTGTGAGAAGAGTCACAGAGCAATTGAATTTTTAATTATTTTGATGATAAAACATAAATGTCAAAAAATATTGTCTTAAGTGTTGCTTTGAAACATTTCATTCTTCTCTGTAACTATTTGGGTTCCATGCTAAACTTTACTCACTGTAAAATACTCTAAGAAAATGTCTTATTTAAGCATGGACATCTTGTATTAAAGGCAAATAAATTAACCCTAGCAAACTCCTAAACCCTAACCCTAACCCAGGACCCTAAATCCTAACCCTAAACCTGACCATAAACCTGACCCTTAGGTTGGGCTCCGAGGGGTCTTTCCTCAGAGACCTGGCTGGCGCCCCAGTCCCAGGGACTGGGGACATCTGAGCAATTTCAGAGGACTCCGCCTGCCATCCAGAAGGCAACTGTGGTGTTTGGAACTCCAGAAATGATTCAGAGCAGGAGAAATCCGAATGACGTCTTGAACCATCCCTGCCTATTTATACGTCCATACCAGCCTAAACATAGAGCCTGAGCCTGAAACTCCCCTTAATTCTAACCCTCAATTCAGATGTCACTGAAGGTCTCCACACCTCAGCAGATCCCAACTTCCATGCTCCTGGGACTACCCCTTATCTAGCTTAAGACATGAGTGAAAACATGAAAACATGAACACACCTTTCTACCAAAGGACTTACAAGAGACCAAGAGACACACAAAAAAGTGCTCTGCATCAAGCCATCAGGGAAATACAAATCAAAACCACAATGAGATGCCACCTTACAACTGCTGGCATGGCTAAAACTGAGGCAGGAACAACAAATGTTGTCGAGAACGTGGTGAAAGGGGAACACTTACACTGCTGGTGGGAATGCATGCTCGTACCACATGTTATCGAGTTTCTTCAAGAACTTAAAAATAGAGCTACCCTATGACCCAGCAATTACACTACTAGGTATTTACCCCGAAGGTACAGATTGTGGGGTGCCTGGGTGGCTCAGTGGGTTAAGCCTCTGCCTTCGGCTCAGGTCATGATCTCAGGGTCCTGGGATCAAACCCCACATTGGGCTCTCTGCTCAATGGGGAGACTGCTCCCCCCACCCCGCCTGCCTCTCTGCCTGCTTGTGATCTCTCTCTCTCTCTCTCTGTCAAATAAATAAATAAAATCTTTTTAAAAAACACAGATTGAGTGAAAAGTAGTGGCACCTGCCCCCCAATGTTCATTGCAGCATTATCCACTCTAGCCAAACTATGGAAAGAGCCCAGATGTCCATGGACAGATGAATGGATAAAGAAGATGTGGTTCATATCTACAACGGAATATCATTCAGCCATCATAGAGGATGAAGATGAACCATCACATCCCCTGGCTGGAACTGGAGGGTATTATGCTGAGCGAATTAAGTCTATCAGAGAAAGACAATCGGCACATGGGTTCACTCATATGTGAGACAGGAGAAGCACCAGAGAGGATCAGAGGGGAAGGGAGGGAACGTTGAATGGGAAATCATCAGAGAGGGAGAAAAACCATGGGAGAATATATTGCAGAAACAGAGGGTTGCTGGAGGGGAGGGGGATGGGGGATGGGGGAACTGGGCGATGGGCATTAAGGAGGGCATGTGATGCAATGAGCACTGGGCGTTATACACACGTGATCATCAATTATTGAACATTACATCTGAAACTAATGATGTACTATAAGTTGCCTCATTGAATTGAAGTTAAACAAAACAACAACAACAACAACAACAAAAACTCAAGGAAACACTCCTAAAAATCTGTATGGAACCACCGAAGATACTGAGCAACAACGCAATGTTGAGAAGAAAACAAATCTGGAGGAGTCACAATTCCAGATTTCAAATTCTACTACGAAGCTGCAGTCATCCTAACACTATGGCACTGGCACAAAAATACACACTGTGACCAAGGAAACAGGATAGAGGCTCAGATATAAACCCGCAATTATGTGGCCAATTAATTTTCCACAAAGCAGGCAAGAATATCAAAAGGAAAAGGACAGTCTCTGTCAATACAAACCGTACTGGGAAAACTGGACAGCTATGCACAGAAGAATGCAATTACTCTGCTTCCTTCTGCCATACAGACACATAAGCTCAAAATGGTTTCAAGACCTCAATGGGAGACCTGAAACCATAAAAATCCTACAAGAGGGCACAGACAGTAACTTCTTGACATGGACCAACGCAACATTTTTCTAGACTGTCTCCTAACGCAAAGGAAATAAAAGCAAAAATAAACTACTGGGACAGCAGAAGAACAAGGATGAAGTAATAATAATAATAAGACAACCTACCTAAAGAGAGAAGAGTGGTGCCTGGGTGGCTCAGTGGGTTAAAGCCTCTGCCTTTGGCTCGGGTCGTGATCTCAGGATCTTGGGATCGAGCCCCACATCAGAATCTCTGCTCAGTGGGGAGCCTGCCTCCTCCTCTCTCTCTCTCTCTCTCTCTCTCTCTACCTGCCTCTCTGCCTACTTGTGATCTCTCTCTCTGTCAAAAAAAAATTTTTTTAAAGAGAGAGAAGATATTTGCAAATATCCTATGCAGTAAAGGGATGGTGTCCAAAATATATAGAATGGATACAATTCAACACCCAAAAAACAAATAATCCAGTTAAAAAATAGTCCAAAGATATGTACAGACATTTCTCCAAAGAAGAAATACAGATGGCCAGCAGTCCCATGAAAAGAAGTTCACCATCACCCAAGCCCAGGAAAATGCAAATCAGAAGTATAATGAGATATTAGCACATACGTCAGAATGGCTCCCATCCACAGCACAAGGAACAGCAGGTGCTGGGAGGATGTGGAAGAAGGGGACCTTCATGCACTATTGGTGGAAAAGCAACCTGCTGCAGCCACTCTAGGAAACAGTATTGAGGGTCCTGCAGACATTACAAACAGAGCTACCCTGGGATCCAGCAACCACACTACAGGGTGTTTACCCATAGCACACAAAAACAATAACTCAAAAACATACATGCACCCCTATGTTTCTTGCAGCATTATTTACAAGATCACAATATGGAAGCAACCCAAGTGTCTGTGGATAAAGTGATAAACGAGATGACAGATGTGTACACACACACACACACACACACACACACACACACACAGTGGAATATTACTCAGCCAGAAAAAGAATGAAATCTTGTCATTTGCAGCCACATGGATGGATGTAGAGAGGATTATCCTAAGCGAAATGAGTCAGTCAGAGAAAGGCAATGCCATAGGATGTCACTCTTGTGTACAGTTGAAGAAACAAACATACATAAATAAAGGAGAAAAAAAGAGATAAACCAAAATAGAGATTCCTAACAACAGAGAACAAACCGATGGTTACCAGCGGGGTGGTGGCTGGAGGGATGGGTGAAACAGATGAAGGGAACTGAGAGCACACTGTCCTCGATGAGCACTGAGTGATATAGAGAGTTACTGACTCACGCCATTGTACACCTGAAACTCATATAGCACTGTATGTCAACTTGACTGGAATGAAAATAAACAATAAAAAGATTTTTCTTTCAGTAACCTATTTGAAAAAGCTTTGGTAACAACGTTCATATGCCCTACTTGGGAGTATTTCCTCAACAATATTTATTCACTCTATGCCTGGAGTTCAGATTTCACTAAATTCTTCTATTTTCCCTGTTAATCCTAGCCCACAGGAGCCATGGTTCCTTTCTGTCCAGGATCAGCACCTACGCATTCAAGAGGGTGTAAGTAGAGATAGAAGCCACGTCATAATCCAGAAAGCTATTACTGTTTGTTTTAGAATGAGATGGTCACAGAGTGAGGGACAGGTTTCAGAGCAGGTTTGTTCTCTCTCCTGGGTCACTAATTCAGTGGTCGTTCCCTGGATCCATTTGGCAAATAGGTTCCCTGTGGACGAGCTTGCTTCCAAGCACATCCATGGAAACACAAAGGTGGGTGGGCTCAGTGTGGGATAGGAAACAGGTCAAACACAGACAAGGGTACGATCCCTCCCCTGATCCAGGAACTGCTGTGGGTTCGGGTATGGGAGACAGAAGCAACAGGAAACCACCGAGCTCACCAGCTAAATGCAGGAGGCACAGGTCAAGGCATCTCAAGATGTGGGATGTGAAGGCTGCTCTAAGCTACCTCTGGGAGGGAGGCAGGGGAGTAATGAGAAAGAGAAACTGCCTGCACCTGGCCCATGCCACCTGCCCACCACTCCTGGCACACATCAGTCTACCCTGCTGGCACAGCCTGGGCTCAGGATGGGCTGGTTCGTGTCCCTTAGCACTCAGTGGGGCAGCTGGCTCCAGAGCTCAGGGACATGCTGAGGTCGGTGGCAGGGAAGGCTCCCCTCCCAGATCATCACCTCTTTGAGCAGATAGCCCTGCAGAACAGCTGAAAACCCACTGAGAAGTTCAAAAGACATGCCATGGATGAACTAAGGCATGGAGACACGGAAAACAATATTGTTATTAAGGTCAGAGCTGTCAGCTCAAGAAGTGGGGACAGCTTCCCTGAGGAGGACTGAGGGGAGGGCAGGCCAGGCAGAAAAGGGAGATGTGGCTCTCCTGATTGGGGACCTGCAGTCTCCTTCCAGGGCAGGGCACCATCCTCACCTCACAGGGGACGGATGGAAGTGCTCCATCTGGGGACTGACAGTGCTGCCTCTTGAGAAGCCTGCCCTGGCATCAGCTTGCACAAGGCAGAGGATGAGGGCCACATGGAGGGAGGGCAACACCCCAGGGGCCATGGGGCAAGAGCAGAGGCTCATGACCATGAAATGATGAAAAATAGGAGGCAGCAGCATGGGAGCCCCTGGCGTGAAAGTGCCATGGGCACAGCACCCACAGCTACAGTGACTGGGCGCCTTCTGTGCCAGGCACGGTTCACGTCAGTGGGCTCCAGTTTAGTGCTGACCACAACCCTAGGGAGTGTGTACCACCACAGCCCTCCTCTCCCCGTGCTGGTGCTAGAAATCACAGTCACCAGATCCCAAAAGTTTTCATGGAAACTGAACAGTGCTTCCCACCACACACTGCCCCTCTGGTGGTGGTCTAGTGTGACCCTCGTGCCTGGCCAGAGACTGCTGTCTCCCTGTCTCCACAGGTTCTGATGAGACAGATCCACAGGCCCCACTTCCCCACCCACCACCAACCCCCAGTGGGTCACTCAGGACCTCGGCTATTGTCATGAAGCTCACCATGCTCTGTTCCTGTCACTTCCAACAGAAAGTCGGGTTCTGGTCCCCCAATTTACCATACAACCTGGTTGCTGACTTGGGGCCATGCCATGAACCCACATGGCAGCTTTCTGTTAGAGAAGGCCACCCTGCACCTCCTGGAAAATGTTTCTAATGAAGTGCATGCCCATCAGGGCTACGTGTGAACAGTGGCACACAGGCTGCATGGTAGTGATCAATAACCTAACAAGGGTTGGCGACCTCCTCCAGTCTCACAAACCCCCCCTCTGTCCCCATGGAAGTCCTGGTCTGCCCTCAGAAAATACCCCCAGGAAAGTAACTTTAAACTGAATGCTCCCTTCACGCTCTGGTTCAAATCTTGTCCAACCACAATAGTATGAAAGTAGAAATCAGGGGGATCAGGTCAAGATGCAGGAGCAGTAGCAGCTGAGATGACATCAGGTAGCAGGAGATCAGCTAGATAGCTTATCAAACCATTGTGAATACCTACAAACCCAACAGGAGATCGAAGAAAAGAGCAGCAATTCTAGAAACAGAAAATCAACCACTTTCTGTAAGGTAGGATGGCGGAGAAGTGAATCCAAAGCGGCAGGAAGATAGACCGAGGGGGAGGGGCCAGCTCCCAGCAAGCGGCGGAGCAGCGGAGCACAAAATCAGGACTTTTAAAAGTCTGCTCCACTGAGGGACGTCGCTCCAGAGGCTAAACTGGGGTGAAGCCAATGTGGGGGACAGCATGGTCCCAGGTCCCACAGGGTCACAGAAGGATCAGGGGTGTCTGAGTGTCGCAGAGCTCGCAGGTATTAGAACAGGGAAGCCGGCTACAGAGACAGAGCCAAGAAGTGAGCTCTCAGCTCGGGGTTATCTTAAACCGGTCACAGGCTGGGTGAGCTCGGAGCATGGCTGGAGACCAGGGACACGGGAGTGACCAAGCGCTTTTCTCCAAGCGCGGCCGGAGGCCAGGGAGACGGGAGTGATTGAGCGCTTTTCTCTGAGGGCACACTGAGGAGTGGGGCCCCGAGCTCTCGGCTCCTCCAGGCCGGACACTGGGAGGCCGCCATCTTCATTCCCCAGAAAGCGTTCAGGGAACAAAAGCTCCCAAAAGTGAACCCGAGCGGATTACTTAGCCCGGCCCCGGTAAGGGCGGGGCAATTCGGTCTGGGGCAAAGACACATGAGAATCACTATAACAGGCCCCTCCCCCAGGAGATCAACAAGAAATCCAGCCAAGACCAAGTTCACTTACCAAGGAGAACAGCGGAATTCCAGAGGAGGAGAACGCAAAGCATGGAATTCATGGCTTTCTCCCCATGATTCTTTAGTATTGCAGTTAATTAATTTTTTTTAATTTTATTTTATTTTTTTCTTCTTCTGTTAATTTTTTTTAACTTTTACCCTTTCCTCTTTTCAAGTTTTTTTAACTAGTTTATCTTAACAATACCTTTGACAAAAAAAATACTAATAATAATCTTTTTTGAACCTTCATTATTATAGTCATATTTTATCCTTCATTGTATCTAACTTTATTTTTTGTATACACATAGGGTTTGTTCTTCTAAAACATTTGGGGTACAACTTCTCCTAATAGATCAAAATATACCCTAAATCTAGCACTGGGCTTTGTTCTAGTCTCCAGCCTGAGCAAATTCTCTCCACTTTCTTTTTCTCTATCCTCCCAACCAACATATCAACTCCTTTTCTAGAAATTTAAAAAAAAAAAAATTGTTTTCATCTTTGTAGTCATCGAATTTACCCTTATATATGTTTTTCGCTCTTTAAAATTTTGGGAGGTAGCTTCTTCTAAGAGACCAAAATACTCCCAAAATTGAGTGGGTGACCCTGTTCTAGTCACCAGTCTAATATACGTATTTTTCTCTTTTATACTTTTTCTTTGTTTTTTTTCTCTTCTTTTTTTTTAAAGATTTATTTATTTGACAGAGAGAGATCACAAGTAGGCAGAGAGGCAGGCAGAGAGAGAGAGAGAGAGAGAAGGAAGCAGGCTCCCCGTTGAGCAGAAAGCCCAATGCGGGGCTTGATACCAGGACCCTGGAATCATGACCTGAGCTGAAGGCAGAGGCTTTAACCCACTGAGCCACCCAGGCGCCCCTGTTTTTTTTTGTTTTTTTTTTTTCTCTTCTTAATATTTTTTTTCTGAACTTCTTTTTCCCCCTTTCTCCCTCTAACCACAATTTGGAGTGTCTTCTGATTTGGTTAAAGCACATTTCCGTGGGGTCTTTGCCACCCTTTTAGTATTTTACTTGCTCCTTCATATATTCTTATCTGGACAAAATGACAAGGTGGAAAAACTCACCACAAAAAAAAAAAAAAGAACAAGAAGCAGTACCAAAGGCTAGGGACCTAATCAATACGGACATTGGCAATATATCAGATCTAGAGTTCAGAATGACTATTCTCAAGGTTCCAGCCAGGCTCAAAAAAGGCATGGAAGATATTAGAGAAACCCTCTCCAGAGAGATAAAAGTCCTTTCTGGAGGAATAAAAGAACTAAAATCTAACCAAGTTGAAATCGAAAAAGCTATTAATGAGGTGCAATAAAAAATGGAGGCTCTAACTGCTAGGATAAATGAGGCAGAAGAAGAATTAGTGATAAAGAAGACCAAATGACAGAGAATAAAGAAGCTGAGCAAAAGAGGGACAAACAGCAACTGGACCATGAGGGGAGAATTCGAGAGATAAGTGACACCATAAGACGAAACAACATTAGAACAATTGGGATTCCAGAAGAAGAAGAAAGAGAGAGGGGAGCAGAAGGTATATTGGAGAGAATTATTGTAGAGAATTTCCCTAATATGGCAAAGGGAACAAGCATCAAAATCCAGGAGGTGCAGAGAACCCCCCTCAAAATCAATAAGAATAGGTCCACACCCCATCACCTAATAGTAAAATTTACAAGTCTTAGCGACAAAAAGAAAATCCTGAAAGCAGCCCGGGAAAAGAAGTCTGTAACATACAAGGGTAAAAACATCAGATTGGCAGCAGACTTATCCACAGACACCTGGCAGGCCAGGAAGAGCTGGCATGATATATTCAGAGTACTAAACGAGAAAAACATGCAGCCAAGAATACTATATCCAGCTAGGCTATCATTGAAAATACAAGGAGAGGGGGCGACTGGGTGGCTCAGTGGTTAAAGCCTCTGCCTTTGGCTCAGGTCATGATCTCAGGGTCCTGGGATCGAGTCCCGCATCGGGCTCTCTGCTCAGCAGGGAGCTTGCCTCCTCCTCCTGTCTCTCTCTGCCTGCCTCTCTGCCTACTTGTGATCTGTCAAATAAATAAAAAAAAAAATCTTAAAAAAAAAAAAAGAAAATAGAAGGAGAGATAAAAAGTTTCCAGGACAAACAAAAACTGAAAGAATTTGCAAACACCAAACCAGCTCTACAGGAACTATTGAAAGGGGTTCTCTAAGCAAAGAGAGACCCTAAAAGTAGTAGATCAGAAATGAACAGAGACAATATACAGTATCAGTCACCATACAGGCAATATAATGGCACTAAATTCATATCTCTCAATAGTTACCCTGAATGTAAATGGGCTCAATGCCCCAATCAAAAGACACAGGGTTGTCAGAATGGATTAAAAAAAACAAAACCCATCAATATGCTGCCTACAAGAAATTCATTTTAGACCTGAAGTCACCTCCAGATTTAAAGTGAGGAGGTGGAAAACAATTTACCATGCTAATGGACACCAGAAGAAAGCTGGGGTGGCAATCCTTATATCAGATCAATTAGATTTTAAGCCAAGATTATAATAAGAGATGAGGATGGACACTGTATCATACTCAAAGGGTCTGTCCAACAAGAAGATCTAACAATTTTAAATATCTATGCCCTTAATGTGGGAGCAGCCAACTATATAAACCAATTAATAACAAAATCAAAGAAACACATCAACAATAATACAATAATAGTAGGGGACTTTAACACTCCCCTCACTGAAATGGACAGATCATCCAAGCAAAAGATCAACAAGGAAATCAAGGCCTTAAATGACACACTGGACCAGATGGACATCACAGATATATTCAGAACATTTCATCCCAAAGCAACAGAATACACATTCTTCTCTAGTGCACATGGAACATTCTCCAGAATAGATCACATTCTTGGTCCTAAATCAGGTCTCAACCGGTATCAAAAGATTGGGATCATTCCCTGCATATTTTCAGACCACAACGCTCTGAAGCTAGAACTCAATCACAAGAGGAAATTTGGAAAGAACCCAAATACATGGAGACTAAACAGCATCCTTCTAAAGAATGAATGGGTCAACCAGGAAATTAAAGAAGAATTGAAAAAATTCATGGAAACAAATGATAATGAAAACACAACGGTTCAAAATCTGTGGGACACAGCAAAGGCAGTCCTGAGAGGAAAACATATAGTGGTACAAGTCTTTCTCAAGAAACAAGAAAGGTCTCAAGTAAACAACCTAATCCTACACCTAAAGGAGCTGGAGAAAGAACAATAAAGAAATCCTAAACCTAGCAGAAGAGAAATCATAAAGATCAGAGCAGAAATCAATGAAATAGAAACCAAAAAAACAATAGAGCAAATCAACGAAACTAGGAGCTGATTCTTTGAAAGAATTAATAAGATTGATAAACCCCAGGCACTCCCAGCCAGGGCCAGTGGGAAAATCTCAGTGTGCGATCACTGCTTGGAACCTCTCTGGCAGTCTGGAGCTGCCCAGACAGCCGCTGCTGCCGTGGTTTTGAGTACAAGCAGAAGATCCTGTGTCCCCAGGGACCATGACTCAGAACCTGCTCTGCCAGCAGCAAAGGGGCAATTTATATGGGCTCTGCAGCACCCACAGGGGAGCAGACTGAGGCTTCTCTCTGAGAGGGAGGTCGGGGTGCAGTTTGCTTTCCTCTAAACCTCCAAAAACCATCAAAAGCGGTCAAGGCAAGAGAAAAAAAGTGAACAAACATAAAAACCTCCAGAGAACAAAAGCCTGAAAAAACTGGTTTCCTCAGAGCCCACCCCCTTGAGAGGGGTGGGAGGACTTAACTCAGGGAACATCATTGACTGAAAACCCACGTGGCAGGCCCCTCCCCCAGAAAACCAACCAAGGGGGAAAAAAAAAAAGACTACAAGAAAACAACCACCACTACTTCATAGATACAACTTTTATTTTTACCTCATTCCCACTATTCTGGTTCATTTTTTAATTTTATTTTTATTTATTTATTTTTATTTTTTCTTAAAGATTTTATTTATTTATTTGACAGAAATCACAAGTAGGCAGAGAGGCAGGCAGAGAGAGAGAGGAAGGGAAGCAGGCTCTCTGTTGAGCAGAGAGCCCAAAGCGGGGCTCAATCCCAGGACCCTGGGATCATGACCTGAGCTGAAGACAGTGGCCTTAACCCACTGAGCCACCCAGACACCCCTGGATCTTTTTTTTATATATATAGATAATTTTTTAACCTATTTGCCATCACAGTGAGATGTCTAGTACATCAAATTCCATAATAACCTTCTAACCTGAACTCTTTGATACATACACCTGTGTTTTTCTTTTGCATTTCTATTTTTAAATTTTTTTTAAATTTTAGTTTAATCTAGTTTATTCCTTTTTTGTTTTCATTTTCTAATATTCATATAGGGTTAAACTTCAAGGTAATCCCCTTTCCCCAATCAATGCTACCCCTATAGGTAAACCAATTTTTAATCCCCCTTTATCTTAGGAAAGTTGAGTCCTTTAACAAAGATATCAAGATACATCCAGGAAGAATCAAAATAACCTTCCTCGCCCACACTGAGAATTTATACCCACTCTCCCATCTTTTTCTTCTGCCAGTGTTTCTGTGTTTTTGTATTTGTCCTGATAGTATATAAATCTTATACTTGGGGTTCTTTTTTTTTTTTTTAAAGAATATTCTTTTTTTTTTTAATTTATTTGACAGAGATCACAAGTAGGCAGAGAGGCAGACAGAGAGAGAGGAAGAAGCAGGCTCCCAGCTGAGCAGAGAGCCCAATGCGGGGCTCGATCCCAGGATCCTGAGATCATGATCTGAGCCGAATGCAGAAGCTTTAACCCACTGAGCCACCCAGGCACCCCTTTGGGGTTCTTTTTGACGATGTTCTTCCTTTATGTGCTTATATTTTTTTTTCTCTTGTCATATACTTTTATCAGTCTTTTTGTTTGTCTGTTCTTGTTTGTATACTTCATAAATCTTACCTTGGGGCCCATTTGGGCTGAACCTTCTCTTTTATCTTCCCTTTTTTTCCTGTATCTCTCTCTCTCTCTCTTTTCTCTTTCTTTTCTTTTTTCTCTCGTTTGGGTGGGGAATCCTGATTGCTCGGAAGCATTCCAGGATGCACCTTGACTGAACCACGGTCAATACATCTAACTACATCCGTTCAGTCATCCCTCACCAAAATGACTAGGAGGAGGAATGCCCAACAGAAGAAAAATACAGAGTCTGGGCCTTCTGCAACAGAGCTAACAGCTATCAACATAGACAATATGTTGGAAAGAGAATTCAGACTAACAATTATCCAGGAAATAGCTAGGTTGGAGAAAGCCATGGATGACCAAACGGAATTGATTAGGGCAGAACTGAAAGCCACCAGGGATGAGGTTCACAATGCTCTCAATGAGTTCCAATCTAATCTAAGTTCTCTCAAAGCTAGGGTAACTGAGACAGAAGATAGAATTAGTGATCTGGAGGACAAACAGATAGAGAGAAAGGATCAGGAGGAAGCCTGGAACAAACAGCTTAGAAGCCACGAAAACAGAATCAGGGAAATAAATGATGCCATGAAACGTTCCAACGTCAGAATTATTGGAATCCCTGAAGGGGAGGAGAAAGAAAGAAGTCTAGAAGATGTAGTGGAACAAGTTCTTCAAGAAAATTTTCCCAATCTCGCGAATGGAACCAACGTTCATGTACTAGAGGCAGAACGGTCTCCACCCAAGATTATAGATTCCAGAAAAACATCAAGGCACCTGATAGTCAAATTGAGGAATCATAATTGTAGATACAATCTCTTGAAAGCCTGTAGGACAAAGAGGCTCCTTACATACAGAGGAAAACCCATCAGAATAACGTCAGACCAGTCCACAGAGACCTGGCAAGCCAGAAAGGGCTGGCAAGATATATTCAGGACACTAAATGAGAAGAACATGCAGCCAAGAATACTTTATCCAGCAATACTGACGTTCAAAATGGATGGAGAGATAAAGAGTTTCCAAGACCGGCAAGGCTTAAAAGACTATGCAACCACCAAGCTGACACTGCAGGAAATATTAAGGGGGGGTTCTATAAAAGAGGAAAAATCCTAAGAATAGCATTGAACAGGAATATAGAGACAATCTACAGAAAGAAAGACTTCAAAGGTAACACGATGTCAATAAAAATGTATCTCAATAATCACTCTCAATGTGAATGGCCTAAATGCGCCCATAAAATGACACAGGGTTGCAGATTGGATAAAACAATAGGACCCATCCATATGTTGTCTACAAGAGACCCATTTTGAACGTAAAGATACACCCAGACTGAAAGTGAAGGGATGGAGAAGCATCTTTCATGCCAATGGGCCTCAAAAGAAGGCCAGAGTAGTGATTCTCATATCAGATAAATTAGATTTTAAACTAAAGACTGTAGTCAGAGATACAGAAGGACACTACATAATTCTTTTTTTTTAAAGATTTTTATTTATTTATTTGACAGAGATCATAAGTGGGCAGAGAGGCAGGCAGAGAGAGAGAGGAAAGCAGGCTCCCTGCTGAGTAGAGAGCCCAATGTGGGGCTCGATCCCAGGACCCTGGGATCATGACCTGAGCTGAAGGCAGAGGCTTTAACCCACTGAGCCACCCAGGTTCCCCCCACTACATAATTCTTAAAGGGACTATCCACCAAGATGATCTAACAATTGTCAATATCTATGCCCCCAATATGGGAGCAGCCAATTACATAAGAAAACTGTTAATCAAGATAAAGAGTCATATTGATATGAATACATTAATAGTACAAGATCTTAACACGCCCCTCTCAGAAACAGACAGATCATCAAAGCAGAAAATCAATAAAGAAACAAGAGCATTGAATGACACATTGGACCAGATGGACCTCATAGATATATACAGAACATTCCTTAAAACAACAGAATACTCATTCTTCTCAAGTGCACATGGAACCTTCTCAAGAATAGACCACATACTGGGTCACAAATCAGGACTCAACCGATACCAAAAGACTGAGATTATTCCCTGCATATTCTCAGATCACAATGCTTCGAAACTAGAGCTCAATCACAAGGAAAAGTTTGGAAGGAACTCAAACACCTGGAAGCTAAAGACCACCTTGCTTAAGAATGCTTGGATCAACCAGGAGATCAAAGAAGAACTGAAACAATTCATGGAAACCAATGAGAATGAAGACACTTCGGTCCAAAACCTATGGGATACAGCAAAGGCGGTCCCAAGGGGGAAATACATAGCCATCCAAGTCTCCCTCAAAAAAATTGAAAAATCCAGAATACACCAGCTGTCTCTAAAGCTTAAAGAACTGGAGAATCAACAACAAATTAAGCCAACTCCATACACAAGAAGGGAAATAATCATGATTAGAGCAGAGATCAATGATAGATATACAGATAGAGATACAGTAGAACACATCAATGGAACTACAAGCTGGTTTTTTGAAAGAATCAACAAGATCGATAAGCCATTGGCCACCCTCATCCAAAAGAAAAGAGAGAAAGCTCAAATTAATAAAATTATGAATGAAAAGGGAGAGATCACAACTAACACCAAGGAAGTAGAAACAATCATCAGAAGTTATTATCAACAGTAATATGCCAATAAGTTAAGCAACCTAGATGAAATGGATGCATTCCTGGAAAACTATAAACTCCCAAAATTGAACCAGGAAGAAATGGACAACCTGAATAGACCGATATCTAGTAATGAGATTGAAGCAGTGATCAAAAACCTCCCAAAAAACAAGAGCCCAGGACCTGACGGAGTCCCTGGGGAATTCTACCAAACTTGCAAAGAAGAAATAACACCTATTCTCCTGAGCTGTTTCAAAAAATGGAAGCAGAAGGAAAACTTCCAGACTCTTTATGAATCCAGCATTACCCTTATCCCCAAACCAGGCAAAGACCCTACCAAAAAGGAAAATTTCAGACCAACATCACTGATGAATATGGATGCTAAGGTTTTCAACAAGATCCTAGCAAATAGGATCCAACAGCACATTAAAAAGGTTATCTACTATGACCAGGTGGGATTCATTCCTGGGCTTCGAGGATGGTTCAACATTCACAAATCAATCAATGTGATAGAACTAATCAATAAGAGAAGAGAGAAGAACCACATGGTCCTCTCAATTGATGCAGTTGCATTTCTTTACACCAACAACAAGAGAGAAGAAATTAAGGAGTCAATCCCATTTACAATTGCACCCCAAACCATAAGATACCTAGGAATAAACCTAACCAAAGAGGCTAAGAATCTATACTCAGAAAACTATAAAGTACTCATGAAAGAAATTGAGGAAGACACAAAGAAATGGAAAAATGTTCCATGCTCCTGGATTGGAAGAACAAATATTGTGAAAATGTCTATGCTACCTCAAGTAATTTACACATATAATGCAATCCCTATCAAAATCCCTTCAATTTTTTCCAAAGAAATGGAACAAATAATCCTAAAATTTATATGGAACCAGAAAGGACCTCAAATAGCCAAAGGAATATTGAAAAAGAAAACCAAAGTTGGTGGCATCACAATTCCAGACTTCAAGCTCTATTACAAAGCTGTCATCATCAAGACAGTATGGTACTGGCACAAAAACAGACACATAGATCAATGGAACATAATAGACAGCCCCCAGAAATAGACAAAGGCAAGGGAAGCAAAGACAAAAATGAACTATTGGGATTTCATCAAGATCAAAAGCTTTTGCACAGCAAAGGAAACAGTTAACAAAACCAAAGACAACTGACAGAATGGGAGAAGATATTTGCAAATGACATATCAGATAAAGGGCTAGTATCCAAAATCTATAAAGAACTTAACAAACTCAACACCCAAAGAATAATCCAATCAAGAAATGGGCAGAAGACATGAACAGACATTTCTGCAAAGAAGACATCCAGATGGCCAACAGACACATGAAAAAGTGCTCCACATCACTCGACATCGGGGAAATACAAATCAAAACCACAATGAGATACCACCTCACACCAGTCAGAATGGCTAAAATTAACAAATCAGGAAATGACAGATGCTGGTGAGGATGCAGAGAAGGGGGAACCCTCCTACACTGTTGGTGGGAATGCAAGCTGGTGCAACCACTCTGGAAAACAGCATGGAGGTTCCTCAAAAAGTTGAAAATAGAACTACCTATGACCTAGAAATGGCACTACTGGGAATTTACCCTAAAGATATAAACGTTGATCCGAAGGGGCATGTGCACCCAAATGTTTATAGCATCAATGTCCACAACAGCCAAACCATGGAAAGAACTTAGATATCCATCAACAGATGAGTGGATAAAGAAGATGTGGTATATATATATATACAATGGAATACTATGCAGCCATCAAAAGAAATGAAATCTTGCCATTTGCGATGACATGGATGGAACTAGAGGGTATTATGCTTAGCGAAATAAGTCAATCAGAGAAAGACAACTATCATATGATCTCCCTGATATGAGGAAGTGGAGATGCAACATGGGGAGGTTGGGGGGTAGGAAAAGAACAAATGAAAGAAGATGGGATCGGGAGGGAGACAAACCATAAGAGACTCTTAATCTCACAAAACAAACTGAGGGTTGCTAGGGGGAGGGGAGTTGGGAGAGGGTGGTAGGGTTATGGACATTGGGGAGGGTATGTGCTATGGTGAGTTCTGTGAAATGTGTAAACCTGGCGATTCACAGACCTGTACCCCTGGGGATAAAAATACATTATATGTTTAAAAAAAAATTTTTTTTAAAAAGGAAAGAAAAGAAAAGAAAGCTTCAGCACAGGAAAAGAAATCAACAAAGTGAAACAGCATCCTAGAAGTGGGAGAAAACATTTGCAACCAGGTATCTGATAAATGTATATGTAAGTACATAAAGAACACATACAATTAAATAGGGAAAAAAATTATCCAATTAATGAGCAAAGGACTTGAATTTGTAGGGGCCTATTTAACCAGAGCAACTCCATCTCGGTTAAACAGCCATTTTGTTGTTTGTGCAGTAAAACTTAACCTGAACTTCCCCCCGCCCCCAGAGGAACTTACTTAAAAGCAAGTCTGGGAAACCAGTAAAATATGGTCGACCAGTCCCTGATAACAGAGCCCAAATACAAGGACAGGTCAGGTCAGGTGGAGATAATAGATCCCAGAATGCAAGGACGAGTCAGGCCAGGTGGAGACAATCTCATTGGCCAGGCTCAACCACATGGCCTTTGCTCTATAAAAGTTAGTCTGTGAAGCCGGGGGTGGTCGCTCTCTGTGTAAGAGACGGCCCTGGCTGGTCGGTTTGATTTTCGGTGCTGGTGCGAAATAAAGCTTTGCTTGACCTTCACTTTGTATCAGTCTCGCTCCTTTGATCATGGAGCCCATCATTTGGGGGCTTGTCTGGGATCAAAGGACGAGACCTGAGCCAGCATCAGAATTTCTGGGAAAAGACTCCAGAGGTAAGATCTCGAGACCCCGGTCTTCGAGATCCTGTTCTGTCTGTCTGTGTGTTTACGGTGCTCTAGGGGTAGAGCCCACTGGGGAGAAACTGGACACAGTATTGCTCCCCAGGGCTGGGGTGGATGCGGGCATGCCCCATCCCTCTACTGTTAGATCGCCAGGGAGTTCGAGTCCCCCTAGGCAGTCAGGGGACTGAGAAAATCCCCTCCAGGGGCAGGTTGTGTTTTTGAGTTGGGATTATATCTTGCACACCCTTAGACTTGATATCTGGTCGAGCAAGGGCCACTGGGCCTGCGGTTGTCTGTTGTGTCTTTTTGTTGTCTGTTGTGTTGTTTGTTGTGTTTGAAGAAATGGGGCAAGTGGAGAGTAAGGGACCTGTGACATCCCTAAGTCTTATTCTCCAGCATTTCAAGGATTTTCAAGGTAAAGCCACCCAGTCGGGTTGACAAGATTTACCTGGGAAAACTAAAAACACTCTGCCAGTTAGAGCGGCCCACTTTCTCCACAGGATGGCCGACGGAAGGAATGTTTGCCTTGGCTCAAATCTACTCTACCCAGAGTAAGGTCTTTGATCTCCATCGAGACCAAATACCGTACATCATGGCCTGGCAATATCTGGTGAAAGAGCCACCATCATGGCTCAAGTCTCACCTTCCCCCTACTAACAAAACAATTTCTCTCCCTCTAAGGCAGGTCAGATCACCAAAACCAGAACAGAAAGATGAGGGGGGACCAGAGAAGACTGTCCTGCCTCCATCAATGTGAAGGACGTGGAATTTCCCCTCCTTATCTGTCCCCTAAACCTGACTCTCAGTCCTGAGACACCCTTACCAGTCCACCTCATACGTGGTCAGGATCCACCTATGAGACTTCCAAGCAGAAAGACCACCCTGATCCTTCCCCTTCCCTCTACTCCCCTCTGCCACCCTCTACCTCACTGGTTCCATCAGCGCCGATGCTGCCTCTCCGTGAGGTTGCTCCACTGGACGAGAGAGGGCGCCCCCACCTAACCTATATCCCTTTCTCCTCTTCTGATCATCTTGCCTTTACCAGTCAGTCAGCCCCAGATATAAGGAGGAAACTTCAGAACATTGAAGGATTTGAAGGGAAGAATCTGAGTTAGTGGGAATAGCAGAAATAGCTGCTGAGGACTATGAGTCATGTTTGCAGCAACGAGAGCTCTCTTACAGACTCTACAAGAAAAAGGGTATTGGGTGTCAACGAAGAAAGCACAGCTCTGTCAGAGCCACGCCACTTATCTAGGCTTTGATCTCCATGAGGGAGTGCGTTCACTGTCTGCGTCCAGGAAACAGGTGATCACCCGATACCCCTGCCCCACCACGCCCTGACAAGTGAGGGAGTTTCTTGGGACAGTGGGCTACTGTAGGCTGTGGATACCGCGGTTTGCAGAGATTGCCCAACCTCTCTACGAACTGGCTGAGGCAGGACTCACTATGGTAGAGTGGACAGCTGAGGCAGAAGGAGCATTTCGGGAATTACAAACAGCCTTGCTGAGTGCCCCAGCACTGGCCATCCCAGATGTTACCAAGCCCTTCCACTTGTATGTGGATGGAAAGGCAGGGGTGGCCAAAGGAGTTTTGACTCAGACTCCGGGGCTTTGGCAAAGGCCAGTGGCCAATCTTAACAAGAAACCAGATCCAGTAGCGGCTGGATTCCCCCCTTGCCTCCGCATAATTGCTGCCATGGCCCTCCTGGTCAAAGATGCAGGTAAATTGACTTTGGGTCAAAATCTCATCTTGACCACCACTCACGCTATCAAGGGCCTTCTCTGGACCCCACCAGACTGATGGATGACAAACGCCCATGTGACAGAGTGTCAGGCCCTCCTCCTCAAGGAACTAAATAAAAGTGACTTTCCGGCCCCTGGCGGTGCTAAACCCAGCCACATTGCTGCCAGAGGAGCTGGCTGACCACCCACACGACTGTGGGGAGGTCCTAGCCCAGGTCACAGGAATAAGGCCTGATCTCAGAGACACTCCCCTCCCGGATGCAGAGATGACTCTGTTCACAGATGGGAGTAGCTACATGGTCGATGGAAAGAGGTATGCGGGGGCCGGTTGGTCTGACTCGGTGCTGGCACGAAATAAAGCTTTGCTTGACCTTTGCTTTGTATCAGTCTCGCTCCTTTGATCATGGACCCCATCAAATTGACATTTTTTCAAAGAAAACATACAAATGCCAAGAGGTACATGAAAAGGTGCTCGGCGACACTAATCATTAGAGAAATGTTAATCTTAACCACAATGAGACATCACCTCACACCTGTCAGAATGGTTCTTATCTGAAGGGCAAGTGAGAAGTGTTGGTAGAAATATGGAGAACAGGGAACCCTTTCCTTGGTGGGGGGATGTGAACCAGCTCAGCCACCAGGGAAAACAGTACATAGGTCCTCCAACAAACGAAAAAGCTACCACATCCAGCAATCCAGCAATTCCATTTGGGGATACATCCAAAGGAGACAAACTCACTCAAAGAGATATCCGTACTGCCGTGCTCACCGCCCCGCTCCTCATGAGCCATGCAAGCAACTCCAGTGGCACTGGATGGATACGTGGATGAAGAAGATGCAATGGGACAGTCCTCAGCCATGACAAAGGAAATCCTGCCATTTGCGGCCCCACGGACGGACACAGCATTACGCCGAGTGGGACAAATCAGACAGAGAAAGACAACCACTGCTTGGTGCCATTTATACGTGGGATCCAAAAGCACTTGAGTATGTAGAAGATTCAAATGGGGGTCGCCAGCGGCTGAGGGCAGGGCAGAAGGGGAGATGCTGGTCAAAAAGGATAAACTTCCAGTTAGGATGAGTTCTGGGATCGGATATACGGAGGGGCGAGTGCAGGGAACACGTATCGTGCGCTCACAGCTGCTGCAAGAGGGCGTGTGAATGTTCTGACCACAGCGACAGTGCGGCGATAACTGTGCGAGCTGGAGCTTGTGTTCACAAATGGTAGTGTGGCAAACACTTCACAGTACGTCCATGTAACAAATCACCACACTGTACGCCTTAAACTTACCCGATGTAGTATGTCTCCAGCAAGCGGGAAAAATTAAAAATAACCTTAATGGTCATGAAGGCAAACCGAAGCTTCTCAGATGGTTTTGGCCTTTCCTCCAGCCACAATTGGCTGAACAAATACGGGGACAGGGTAGGATTAGGATTTCATTCAAATAGGATAATGATCTAGCCAATGGAATATAACCAAGGGAGAAGAGGCAGGAGTGCCAGGAGGGAGTGTGCAGAGCAATAACTACAAGGACTGACTGGGGAACCCAAGCTCAAGAGAGCAGCGGAGACAGGCCACCTTGGGGACCATGACAAACCTCCAGACACCAGCCAAGGGAGGGTCTGCAGGAGGGAGTAGAGAAGCATCGTTTGCATGGAGAGTGATCTGTCCAGAATTAGGACAGGCCCTCCTGGGAGAGGGGCTGAGCCAGTGACAGAGCAAAGGCAGTGAGAGCCACAAGAAGGTGGCAGTGAAGGCGGATGAAAGGAGGGTCAGAACTGAGGATGACCTTGCCAGACCTCAAGCCCCTCCCACAGACAAGGACTGTCTCCCCCATTTTCATACTGACCCCAAAAGTCACTGAGGTCATGCAGCTGCTCAAGGTCCCTCATCCCCAGAACAAAACCCTACACCACTATGCTAGGAGAACAGGGGCTGGAGAGGAAGCCAAGGGCTGCCTCTGGCCTCCACGAAGCCAGGGACACACCACCCTCGAGGGCCTTTCCCTCCAGAATGTTCCTCTCCTTGCCCTGGGGGACTCTCCTCTGGACAAATCCGCACAGGTGCTCATTATGGGAGTGGGACGGGGTTTCCCCAGGGCCCCATCCTCTCTTCTCAACAGGGAGAATTGATTCCCCTGCGGCTCACCAACATCCCTGCTCCACGGCTTCTGAGCCCTTTAGAATCTGGAAGGCAATTTCCGCGGCCAGCTGCAGCCACCGCTGACCTGCGACCGGCCCAAGACGCCAGTCCTTGCCTGGTCTCACCCTGGTGCCGGCTCTCTAGGAACAGACACCGCCACTCTGCCTGAATCTCGGTGCTTCTCCAGACCTGGCCGGCTTCTCTGCTGAAGACCTTATGTTCACTCCTCGGCTGACGAGCAAGGGGCTTGCCACCCCGTGTCCTGTTCCTGAAGGAAGGACCTGGCTCTGACCTCAGGCACCCATTCTCGAAATCAACAGTCATGCCATTCGCTCTTTCATCCCCCCCTCCCACAGCCATTTCCAACTCTGAGGATCCGGAGCACAACACACAACAGACCAACTGATCATCTGGAAACGAAGGGTGGAACATCAGTGCCAGAGACCCAGACATGAAGGTAGGTAGATGGTCCTGCAGATGACATGCACATTCTAGAATACTGAATGAGGTTTGGGGACACATCCTAGAATATTTTTACAACAGATTTGCCTCTGGAAGCTTCAGGGGAGTGATGAGGGGACATGTATGTGCACATATGTGTCTGAGTATTTGGGAATGTGTGTGTCCATGGGGTACAGGTGTTGGCTGTGCGATTTTATTGTTCTGTCTCTGATTTCAGGGTTTGGCGTGTCTAGAGGGGAACTGTTCAGGGATTGGCTGGATGAATGGGTGTGTGTCTACATGATCTCAGAATTAGAAATCTGGACTCTCTAGAACAACATCTCTAGCACCATTGGGCCATCAGCCTGAATGTCAGCTCTTGCCTGTATTCCTCTCCCCGATGGCCCCAGTGCTCTGCAGCGAGCTTAGGGTTCGCATGTCCTTCTATCCTCCACAGCCTCTGGCAGAGTAGAGCCTGGCTTAAAGATATGTGCACAGATATAAAGCAAGGCTCTTGGAATTAGTGAGATTCGGGTGAAATCCTGACAAGCATTAACAAACAGTGTGGCCTGAGCGAGTTATTTAACCTCAGCCCGCCGCCTACCTTCCTCTTAGAACAGGAGTATTGCCTCACTTCCAGGTGAGTAAAGACCAGAGTTCATCAATAAAATGACCTAAACTCACAGCTGGCTCTGGCCCTAACTGGTGTGGGAGCGCCCCACTGACGCGCGTGTGGATGGTAAGAGCGAGCACTTACTAAACACACACTCGGTCCCGTGCCTGTACTAAGAGCTCTCCATGCTTCAACCCTCCACCAAGTCCGCTTTCAAGTGAGGACACGGAGCCATGGACAAGTGAAGCCACGTGCCCAGGGTCGTTCCACTGGGAAATGGCAGAGCCGAGACTGGAGCTCGGGCAGTCTGATCCCCCCACCCTTGCTCTGACTCACAGCATGAACACCTGTTCTGTCTCTTGAGCATAAATGGATCCCTATAAGCACAACATTCTCTGGGGGGAAAAGAGATCTTTCCTGAAATATTTTAAAGAAAATTAGGGGATCATGATTTTTAAACTCAGAATAGTGACTATGAAGTTTATCTATCTCCACACACCTGCCAAGAATGTGCAGGAGTGAGATTTTGCTGTAACATTTAGTCATCGCCTCTACTGTATGGTTTCTGTACCTTTAACCTCTTCAGGGTTAAAGGCTTCTGTGTTGGGTCCCCTTTTATTCAAATGACAATTTTTTTTTTGCAGTGAGAGCCAGGTGATAAGACAGGAGCCCTGGAGATCATCTAGGTCAGACTCCTCCTCTTACACATGGAAACACGAAGGCAAAGGGAAAGGCAGTGACTTCTCCATATCAAATAATCCAACTGGCCCAAGGCAATTACGCTGGTGGGACCCAGGGCTCCTGGGTTCTAGCTTCATGTTCTGCCAGAGGACTCTGGGTTTCAAGGCCCCCAGATCATGACCATCACACTAGGGAGAAGCCAGAGGGGCATGGACACTGGTGACAGCCTAGAAGAGCAGCACTCAGTAGTCAGCAGCTAATGGTTGTATTCTCAGTAGAATCCCTGAAACAAAGAAGGCGATAGACGGTTCTAATCTCCCAAGTAACAGCTCTACCAAGCCTAGGGCACTGCACTTACTCACAGGCGCTACACACTTTGGAAGGAGGGGAGAGAGGCTCAGGGGGGAATCTCTTCCAGTATCTGAAGAACTAATCTATGGGAGGAAGATTAGATGTCTACTTTGGCCCGCAGTCAGAAGCCAGCAAGGAACAGAAAAAGCACGGATTTGGAAAGGAGACAAGGCCAACTACAAGCCCCACAGGGCCACTCTCTAGCTGTGACCTTGGGCAATCTTCCTTCTCCCAGTCTAAGTCGGTTCTTCCACAAAGTGGAAATTCTTTCTCCCCGAAAGTGTCTGCTAAATAATTCATCAGCCAAGCTGTACTGAGGTAGGGCTAGCTTCCCAAAGCCAGGGCTCCGGTCTGTAATTGAGAGAGAGAGGTGCGCTCCGCTCGCCCCCATTGGATCCCCCGCCCACCCCACCCCCGCACCCCTCGCTCCCGCTCCCATCCAGCTCCCCAACAGCCACGTCCCCAGCCAGGCTCTCTTTAGCTCCCAGGAGGTAAACTCACCCTTTCGCTCAGCCTCCTTCCAAACACTCTGGGAGTTTCCTCCCGCAGGCCAACCACAGCACCGAGGAGCGCTTCCTCCTGCTGGGTTTCTCCGACTGGCCCGCGCTGCAGCCCGCCCTCTTCGCCCTCGTCCTGCTCTGCTACCTCCTGACCCTGGCGGGCAACTCGACCCTCGTGCTGCTGGCCGTGCGCGACCCGCGCCTGCACACACCCATGTACTACTTCCTGTGCCACCTGGCGCTGGTGGACGCGGGCTTCACCACGAGCGTGGCGCCCGCGCTGCTGGCCAGCCTGTGCGGCGCGGAGCTGTGGCTGCCCCGCGCGGGCTGCCTGGCCCAGCTGTGCGCGTCGCTGGCGCTGGGCTACGTCGAGTGCCTGCTGCTGGCGGTGACGGCGCTGGACCGCGCGGCCGCCGTCGTGCACCCGCTGTGCCACGCCGAGCTCGCCTCCCCGCGCCGATGCCGCGCGCCGGCCTGCGCCGCCTGGCTGGGCGGCCTGGCCAACTCCGCCGCGCAGAGCGCGCTCCTGGCCGCACGGCCGCTGTGCGCACCCCACCGGCTGGACCACTTCATCTGCGAGCTCCCCGCGCTGCTGCAGCTGGCCTGTGGTGGCGGCCGCGACGCCACCGAGCGCCGGATGTTCGCTGCGCGCGTGGTCATCCTGCTGCTGCCGTCCGCCGTCATCCTGGCCTCGTCGGCGCCGGGGCCCGCGCCATCTGCGGCATGCGGTCCCGGGGCGGCCGCAGGAAAGCGCTGGGCACGTGCGGGTCCCACCTGACCGCCGTCTGCCTCTTCTACGGCTCGGCCATCTACACCTACCTACAGCCCACGCGCCGCTACGACCAGGGGCGGGGCAAGTTCGCTTTGCTCTTCTACACCGTGGTCACCCCGGCCCTCAACCCGCTCATCTACACCCTCAGGAACAAGGAAGCGAAGGGGGCAGCCAGGAAGCTCCTGGGCAGTGTGGGGAGAGGGCAGGCTGGACGGTGAGTGCGGGGCGGGAGAGGGAAGAAAGGGTGAGCCCCGGGCCCACGGATGGGAATGTCCATTGGGAAGGCAGCGAGCCCTCAGCCTGTCCATTTCCCTGTGAGAATCGGCAAGATGTGTCCTCAGGGAGTCTGAGGTCCTTGGGGAGGCCCCATCCTCCCCCAGGGAGATTCCTCTGCTTCTGGACAAATCCCTCTATGCTGCATATACAGGTTCAGGGAGGGGAAGTGGCCTTCTGGCTCTCTCTTAAGCTGAAGAAGAGAGAGGGCATGATTTCGAGAGGAACTTCCCCATCCTCAGGGGTCCAGTGACAACGCCCAGAGAGTCCATACGCTGGCAAGATCCTGTACGACAGGACAACTAACGTTCCCTCTCCCCAGTCTGATGGCGCACACCGTGAAGACCCCACAGTGTCTGGCCTCAGGAGTCCCCCAAGTTGACAGAGAAATCCCAGACTCTACCCGGAGACCCATCCAAAACAAGGAGCCACAGTCGCTCGTCCAGGGAAATCAGTCCAACCTAATGCCCACCTAACCAGGTCACTAGTGCCACCAAGAGCACTGGAGCCCAAAGCGGAACAAGGAATTCCCCTAAGTAGGGGTTGTGCCGCTGGAGTTCAGCTGGGATCTCGTCTGCACAAGGTGGTTCTTGAGCAAGTTTAAAGAGCAGAAGGGACTAGACATGTCTTAGATGGTGTCGAAAATGTGTTCTTGACCAGTCATGAGACACAAGAGGGACGGTGAGACAAAGGAGTGAGTGAGGGAAGAAGATGGAGGAAGAGACCCACATGCCCCAGGGAGGACCAGACACGGGTGGGGGGTGCAGGAGGCAGCCAGGAAAAGGCTCTGTCAGCCAGGACCTGGGCACAACCTTGGGAGTCAACCGGAGACCAATCGCAAGCCCGCACCCAAACCATACCCCCGCCCCAGAGAAGACCCACTAGACCCTAACACAGGCAGGACAGAGATGGCTCCATGACCACACCTCCCCCAGGGACCCCCCCCACTGGAGAACAAAATCTCTGAGTACCCAGGAGAGGTGTCTTCCCACGCCCACCATCATCTCCAGAAATAAGAACAGCTGAATTCGCAGTGGGGCGTAGAGAGTATGATGGCACACCGTGCTGGGACTCATTTCCTGCCAAACAACGTTAAATAAGGACAGAGAAGGTGGTTTAGTTGAATTTCTAAATTCTTTATTACTTAGATTATAATCATATCAGAGGAATTAACACACTTCAATATAAATCATTTCACTGTTCTCTACAAGCAGAAATTCAATTTAATTCAACACATTGAGTGATATTACAGATAAAATGTATCGGTGGGAACACAGAAAGTAGGGGAACATGGATCCCAATGCGAAACTTACTATCTTGTTGGGCAGAAGAAGAAATAGGAATTTTTCTAAAAATCAGAAGAACGAGGGAGAGGATTAAATTGCAAGCTGGCTTGGAGGCTATCTCTACTGTGACTTAAAATACTATTTTCTATTTTCAGTAATATACACAACCCAGACACCTAATCAATTGTGTTCGATCAAAAAATCATGGAGTTAGAAAGTTTTCTGCAGTCTTCCTTCCCACTTAACCCCTAACTTTCCCTATTTCTCTTTCTCATTCATTTGGGGAAATCATCAAAGGATGTGGGAAGAGTAGGAGCTAACAGCAGGCTCACCCCCCAATGCAGTAGTCTGCCAGCTAGAGTGAAGTGCCCGTCTGATGCCGTAATCCACCACGGTCTTCCCGTCTTCAAGCCTCTTGCCATTGCAAGTCACAATCTGTTGCTCAGGTGCGATCGTGGTCTTAGTCTCGATCATCTGTTTCACCTGGGCCACTGAGCTGGACCTTCGCACCTGGAGGAGGTGCCTCTGTCCCCCATCACGTGACTGCACCAGAGACACCGGCAGCTCCTCATCACTGGGCATCACCACCTTCAGAGTGAGGTGGACAGTCATATCCTTGTCAATGCCGTGAGACGACAGCTTCCTCTGGGGCTTCAGCATCTTGGAGCCCAGCAACAGTCCTGCATGGGATCTTGGTTTTAGCCCGGACACGTTTGTTGATCTTCCTCACTCTGTCCTCCAAGTTAGCAGTGACTGTCATTAATGTCCTTCCCTCAGAATAGACCTTCACCTGGACAACAAAGGCCAAGAGACCGCAAATCAAGGTGCCTGGAATGCCTGCCATCTTTACACCACTGTCCCCTCCTTGCCTGGCCCTGCCCTCCAGCTCCTATACAACAGGCTGTGTCCTTCCCTTTTGTGGAACTTCTCTTTAGGAATTTCAAGCTTATAACACAGGAAAATCATTCTTTTCCTTTACAACCATACCTCTCATTCATCCCAATGTCATTAGTGATCTCCCACATTCTCCACATGCCTCCTATCCAGATAAAGGTTGTCAAATGCCAAAAACTAAATCCAATTACGAAGCACCCACAGTTATATACTGGACGCCAAAAACAGCTCCCAAAGAGAATTATCAAGACTTGTCAGCTCATGGGAAACTCATGCACGGCCCTCCATGACTACTTTAGAAGGAAACCCTGGACAGGACACAAACTCTCCATACTCCTGATTTCTTTCTTACTGTCCCGTAGCCGTGTAATAACTCACACATTACGGTGACACGGTGTTCAGTGTGACTTGTTCCCCTGGACTTCCTGTGTGTTTCTATCTACCTATTGCAGAATATGGTCTCCTGCAGCTAGACCAGGGCCTCACTCACAGAAGGTAGGGCCAGATCGAGGTCTTCCTTCCATAGTCTGAAGCTGGCCAGTGCAGCCTGTGTTGTTGCTGGCAAGCCTGGGAGGACCTCCCTCCTGCTCTATTCAAAACCATCTTCCCAGTCTGGACATCACAGACATTTCCTCACAGGACCAACGCCCCTCTGTGCTAAGCAGCCCCCCGAGGCCAGCCCACATGTACTGCATGTGCTCCTTAAAGGCTCACAGATCTGGTCATTAACACCTTAGAGTGAAGGAGTTTTGTGTACCTCTCTTTTGGGAGGAGAAGGTGTTGAAGAGCCCAGGGGCCCTAATCAAAAGGAGGAGAAAGGGCTCCAGACAACATTTCCATAGGTTCAAATCCAGCCCTGTGGGCCCAAAGCCCACTCCCACTTCCCACCATCCTCCCCTAACAGTGGCTGGTCGGGCCTGACACAGAAGAGCACTGAGGAGCCAAACAAGCCACTTCTATTCCCAGAACCTTCCCTCAGCTCCTGTAGAGATCAGAGCCTGTCTCAGGCCCTGTAGGATGCCTTCCCAGCCACTCTGCCCCCACCTCCCCAAGCTCTGTCCCTCGTGGATTCCTGAAATCACTCCCCAACCCTTGGCGGTGCTTTCCCTCTCCCCATCCTCACTTTTCAACCCCAGATTACATGGAGGTGGGAAGAGCCAGATGCCATGTCTACAACCAACAGAGAAGACACAGAAGGCTGAGGAATAGGACTGGCGTCCAGCTTATGCATGAGCTGAGCTGGAAATCCCCTGCCTGAACCACTGTGCCCACACCCTTTGTCCTCCCATTACATCATGAATTTTCTTTCACTTTCACTTGGACAGAGTCAATACACACAGAGAATACTCTCTGATCAAAACATTCCTGTCCTCCATTCCACCCGTCCTCCTCTTCCCAACATAGGATGGTCCTTCTCTGTGGAGAACGTCCCCACTTAACAACCCACCACTACCAGTCTTGACTTATGACTTCCCAGCCCACAGCCTTGGGCCCTCACCCACTTCAAGACCTTTACTACTAGATGGTCCTCTCCTGCTGCTTTTGAGAACCTGCCCCATGTATCACTCAGGGGCCTTCCTGAGAGCAAGGGTGCCCAGGAGAGGATGTAGGAGTCTGTGAGGAGTGATGAGCCCGTGATCACCCTGTTCAAGCCAGTTGGGCAGAGTGGGAGGCCCAGGAGAGGAGGGAGAGTCCATTAGGAGTGATGAGACCGTGACCAGACAGTTCACACCAGTCGCGCAGAGTGGGAGGCCCAGGAGAGGATGCAGAGTCCATGAGGAGTGATAAGACCGTGATCAGCCTGTTCACACCAGCCAGGTAGAGTGGGAGGCCCAGGAGAGGAGGTAGGAGTCCATGAGGAGTGATAAGACCATGACCAGACTGTTCACACCAGCCGGGCAGAGTGGGAGGCCCAGGAGAGGATGTAGAGTCCATGAGGAGTGATGAGACCATGACCAGACAGTTCACACCAGCCACACAGAGTGGGAGGCATGCCTCCAGATCACACAGGATACACAGCCTACTCTGAGAGGAGATGGGAGTTTCATTCCCAGGGTGTCACTTGCTCCCTTAACTTGGGCAAGTCTGTTCACCACCTGAGATGTTTGTTTTCCAGTGAACGTGACATGATTGGCGAGAATTCAGAACACAGTTTGTAAAATGGACCTTACATCCCTGGGTCTTGAGCTCTCTAGCACTCTTCCGTTCCTGTCCCAGAACCGGCTGCCCAAACCTAGTACTTAGAACAATCCTGGCCCAACAATCAAGGGCCAAGTCCACCTCCCATGTAGCAGAACAATACACATCGGCTCTCCCACTGCGGTGACTCTGTTTCCCTGCCTTTACTGCTGGACACTCCCTACTCCCTGTGCTCTGTGATCTCACACACACCCATGCTGCTCCTTCCTCCCCGGCTCTGGAGGTTTGGATCAGACAAGAAGGGAGGGCACAGGCCGTGTGCCCTCAGAGAATCTACTTTACTACTCTGATCCTCCTGACATTCCAGAGGAATCCCTGTCCTCCCCCAAACTCCCAGAACAGCGCCACAAAACACATTCTCCAAGAAAGCCTTTATGAAAGGAACTCCCAATTTTTTCAAGGTAAAAATCCCATAAAAATGTCACTATCATCTTTTTTGCTGTGTTCTTAGTGGCCATTTACTGTATCTTCAGCACTGGTAGATGTCAAATGATCCCATTTTACTACAGGACTTTCCATCCTGGAGAATGTGGTTTCTAGAAGTGCCTATACAGAGTAATGGCACTTCTGGTAAGCACCAGACAAGGATTTCAAAAAACTCAACATAAATCAGGTTCTCCTATTTGAAGCTCTTATTAGATAGCCATAAACTTGGAAAATTTTTAGTTAAATGTATTTTGGGGTAGACACTATTTCAAACACATAGGATGAGTGTGGAGGGAGAAAAGTGTCTGAGGGAACAGACAGGAAACAGTGGGCCCTGCCAGTCTCCCTTCAGAGGCCTCTCCGGGTTCCTACCATCTGCTCTGTGCAGAAACCAAGACTATCATCTTGGATCTGCAGAAGCTGCTGCCCCCACCCCATATCCAGCGTCCAATAGGATCTGCGGATTCTGAAACATCACCAGTAACTGAGCAGAAAAGGGGGGCGCCTGGGTGGCTCAGTGGGTTAAGCCTCTGCCTTCAGCTCAGGTCATGATCTCAGGGTCCTGGGATCAAGCCCCGCATTGGGCTCTCTGCTCAGTGGGGAGCCTTCTTCCTCCTCTCTGCCTACTTGTGATCTCTGTCTGTCGAATAAATAAATAAAATCTTTTTTCAAAAAACTGAGCAGAAAAGGTCAGATCAGGTGGATGGAGGCAGGGAGCAAGTCCACGGCAGGAAGAGAGGGGAAACTCACAAGCCTGGGCTCCTCACTTCCACATTTTATCTGCGCTCATTACCTTCTTAGTCCTTTGCCTCCTTCCTGGAAAGGGAAGCAGAGAAGAGGCATCTAAAGCTGCTTAGCATTAAATCATTCTTCTCCTCCTCCCCCTTCTAGCCTTTCCTGCCTGGGCAGCCTACACCATCTTGGGGCAGAGGTCTCCTTTCTCGGGGGAGCAGGGAACCTCGAGAGAAGCTCCTGCATGGAGATCCCAGGAGCCACCTTTCTCAGGAATGGTGTCTGTCAGAGCTGTACCCGCAGCCCAGATCCGAGCAGCAGATCTGCAAGTCTAGCAGCTTCTGTGCACAGTTCTGAGTTCCCTGCCACCAGGTCAGAGAGCATGCATCTCCTTCCAGCTCTACCCGGTGTCAGGGATTTACACAGATACAAGATGTAAGCTGTGCCTCCTCCAGGAAGCCTTCCCTAGCTCCTGTCCCAGTCTGGATCATGTGCCCATCCTCTGTCCAATCGTTCACCTTCCCCAAGCCCCTCAGAGCAAGTGTCTCCAGCAGGAAGATCATCTGTTTATTTGTCTACTCGCCCCCATGAAACACTGTAGAGCTGGGACAGGGGGTCCATGATTGTGTCTTGACTAACTTGGATCTCTAGCACTTCCCAGGCATGCTGTCTGGTACAGTAAATACTTAGCATTTAGCAAATGCATGAATGAACTAAAAAAAAAAAAAAATGAGTAAGTAAGTGAATAACGAAACTGGAAAATAACATTTAATGAGTACTTGCTAGACTTCAGGAGCTGCACAAGGTGTTCGTAAATGGCCCCTGATGCACTGTTCTAGCTTTTTAATGAGGTAAGTGTCCGTTTCCCACTGCACGGCACGCAGTGAGCTCACCCACAGTCACATCGGGAGGAGCAGGTGAGCAAGTCTTCAGGCGCACATCTCGATGGCTGTCCTGCTCATCTCCTCTCAGTGGAAAGGAGGGGGGTCTTGACATGCACGCCTTTGCGTTACAGGAGGGCACACATCAGGGAAGGGGTGCAGACAGACCAAGGAAAGCAGAGCCTGCAAGGAGCCTTGTGAGGAATGAGCAAGGAGAGCTCTGGGCCCTATGCGGGTAGGAGCCTCCCTGGAGGGGGTACCTAGACCATGGGGCAGCCATGGGCAAAGAGCCTGTGAGTGCAGCAGGCAGAGCCTGGGGGAGGATGGCAGCCCGCCCAGGACTGAGAGGGTTAACAGTGCCACTGTCACACTCGCCTCAGCCACAGGGGATCTCCAGCAGGGAGCTACCTCACGGGCCAGCCTCGGATTCTCCCAGGAGTCACTGATTCAGGGGATTCCCTACCCAGTCAGGATCTGGATCCTGAGAAACACTGTCCTTTCAAGGAATCAGAACAACAAACCTAGACATTGATCTCTCTCTTTTCCCTCCTCCCTTCCTCTGTGCAGTTCCCTTCCACGCCAAGGAGCAGGGCAAGGGCTGTTCCCCGCGGAGTCACAGCTAGGATTTCTCCCCAGGACCTGACCTCCACCCTGCTTCCTAGCACACTGTCAATCTGACTTTTTTTTCCCCTCTGTGTCACAATAAATGTTTTCAGAGGCGGAAGGATCTCTTTCCATCTGCCCTTTGACAAATTCAGGAAACCAGCCAAGGTAAAAGGTTATGAAGATCTCACCAGGTCATAAAACAAACGTCTCAGACACACACAGACCTCCCAGTGTGACTCCCTCGCTGATGGGCGGCCTTGGGGTGGTCACTGCCCTGTGAATCCTTCCTGGAGAAGAGGCCTCTCTCCTGTCTCGTTAATGGTTCCCAGAATGGTATTTGTAAAACTGCTTTGACATCTAGAATCTTGCTTCAGAAATGTAAACCAACCTCACTCAGAAACCTACTTTTCCTTTATTGATGATTGGGAAAAAATATCAATCCACTCTCAAACATCAATTTGGAAATCCTTAAAATATAAGTCTTTATTTGTGGATATTTCTATTATGTTTCATTGCTCTACATGTCTACCCTTACATCACTAGTACACTGTTTTTATCTTTCAAGGTCATAATAAGTTTTGAAATCAGAGTATATAATTTCTCCATTTTTTTCTTTTTTTTTCTTTACAAATCTGTTCTAGCTATTCTCAGTCCTTGTATTCCCATATAAGTTTTAAGATTAGCTTGTCAATTTCTAAAAACAAAAAAAAAAAATCCTGCTTTTTAAATAGGTACTGTATCTATAGAGAAATTTGAGGAGAATACCCATTTTTTTAAATACCCAATTTTAAATTTTCTTCTAGAATTTTTGTAGTTTAGCAGTAAGGTCTGTGATCCCTTGTGAGTGTATAATGTGAGATAAGGAGGTCCAGATGAAAATACTTTTGGGTGTTGGTGTGTGGTTCTGATTATAACAGGACAATTTTTAAAAAGACTATCTTTTCAAGATGAGGCAAGGTGGCAGAAGAGTAGGGGACCTAATTACATCCGGTTCCTTGAATTTAGCTGGATATCTATCAAACCGTTCTGAATGCCCATGAATTCAGCCTGAGATGTAAGAAAATATATCTGGATCTCCACAACTAGAAGAGTGACTGCTTTTTGCAAGGGTAGGACATGGAGAGTCCTGAATCTGTGAGGAGTTGTCAGAAGATAAACGGAGTGGGGAGGGAGCCTCCATAAGTTGGCTCCTAGAAAGTGATAGAACATCAGAAGCACAAAATCAGAACCCTTAGAAAACTGCCCCAGTGAGAGACATCCCTCTCTGAAAGGGGTTCAGGGGATGAAAAGGACAGAATTCTAGGTGAGTCACTGTGGTTTCAGGATCCCAGGAGACACAGACGGAATGGGGGTGCCTGAGCTGGTAGAGTCGCCAAGCAGTGGAGCAGGGAAACTGGTTACGGTCAGCAAGCCCAAGAGGGACTCTCAGCTTGGCTCACCATAAACTGTGAGTTGGACCAGTCAGGTGACCACTCTTCCCCTGAGCGCCCTGAAAAGGACTGGAATTTGCAGGCCATTTACCATCCTCTGGGAGGGGCGAACAGCTGTGCCCATGTGCGGCAACAACTCTCAGGGTGGGGGTGGCCCTGGACAGCAGGACAGCAGCCAGCCGTGACCCAGGAGCAGCAGAGCAGGGTGTATGCGTGAGCTGGCAAGAGCTAACAGACCCAAGTACACAAAGGGCAGTGGTGCTCGCGGGTCCCTGGGACACCCCCCAGGGGACTGCAGTGGGTGTGCACCACAAGAGTCTATGAAGTTTGGCACCCACAAAAGTGAAAATTCTTTGTCCCAGAGGGTTGACTGGAGAGGGGGGCCACAGTCTTTCAGTTCAAGGCCAGAAATCCAGGTACAGCTGTTTTTGCTCTGGTCCTCTGACCTGGTACAGAAAGCCTCCAGGGAACAAAAAGCCACACAGACAACCAAAGCTGGATGCTGCTGGATGCTGCCATAAACTGTGATCCACAGCACAGTCTGGCCACTCCTCTTTGAGAAGGGGCCCAAGAAGTGGCACAACTGGGGAGAACCCCCTTCCTCCCCCAGGAGAAGTGGTGCCTGAGCATGCTGCAGGAGTCTGCTGGCTTTGGAGACTTCAAACGGGGTCACATGCCAGAGACAGAAATGCTTGGTCACAGGTCCAATGAGCACGGATTGTGGACAGAGACCAGAGAGACACGAAAGATTGACCACTTTTCTGTGAGGGCGCACTGAGGAGTGGGACCGCGGGCTCTCAGCTCCAGGGCCAGAGACTGGAGGTTGCCATGTTCATTCTCATCCCCAAAGACTGGGATCATTCCCTGCATAGTTTCAGACCACAATGCTTTGAAAATGGAACTCAGTCACAAGAGGAAATGTGGAAACAACTCAAATACATGGAGGATAGAGAGCATCCTGAAAGAATGAATGGGTCAACCAGTCAATTCATGATGAATTTTAAGTGCCCCAACTTGTATTTCTATATACTGATAATCAACTTTCACAAAGAGATTAAGAAAGCAATGCCATTGACAATTGCATCAAGCAAAAAAAAATCTAGGAATAAAAGTAACCAAGAATGAGGAAGACCTGATATACTGAACACATGGTAGAAAAAGAAGGAAAAATATGTGCGTGTCAGTGGGTGAATGTATGAACCAAAGATTTGGAAGACGACACAAATAGATGGAAGCATATGCCATGCTCATTAACTGGAAGAGTTAATAATCTTTACATGTCCACCGTACCCAAAGCACTCTGGAGAATGAAGAAGAGAGAGAGAGTCCAAGATGGCGGAGGAGTAGGACATCGTCATTTCATCTGCCACAAGGACTTTAGCTAAATAGCTATCAAACCATCCTGAACACCTGCAAATTCAAGCACAGATCCAAGAAAACAATAGCAGCAACACTACAAATAGAAAAGTGATCACTTCCCACATGGTAGGAACTAGAGAAAAGTGAGTCTAAGCTGATAGGCGGGAAGATAAATCCTGACAGGGAGAAGCCTCTGTCAGCCAGCTACTGCCAGGTGCTAGGGGCAGCAGAGCACAAAATCGGAACTTTTAGAAGTCTGCTCTGGTGAGGGATGTCACTCTGGTGGCTGGGCAGGGGGTGGAACCCTCGACGGGACAGTGTGGTCTCAGAATCCTTGGGGTCTCAGGAAGACCAGGGGTGCTTGAAGGCAGCAGAGCTCCCAGGTATCAGAGCAGGGAAGCTGGCTGCAAAGAGTGAGCCCAGGAGTGGGCTCTAAGCTGGAGGTTACCATAAACTGATCCACAGCACAGTCTGGCCACTCCTCTTTGAGAAGGGGGCCAAGAAGTGGCACACCTGGACAGAGCCCCCTTCCTCCCCCAAGAGGGATGGAGCCTGAGCATGCTGCAGGAATCTGCTGGCTTTGAGACTCCAAATGGGGTTGTGTGCCAGAGACAGAAATGCCTGGTCACAGGACCGGTGAGCACAGAGTGGAGGCAGAGACCAGGGAGACACAAAGGATTGACCATTTTTCTGTGAGGGTGCACTGAGGAGTGGGGTCCTGAGCTCTCAGGTCTGGGGCCAGAGATAGGGAGGCCTCCATGTTCATTCTTATCCCAAAAGATTGGGATCATTCACTGCATATTTTCAGACCACAATGCTTTGAAAATGAAAATCACAAGAGGAAATGTGAAAAGAACTCAAATACATGGAGGCTAGAGAGCATCCTACTAAAGAATGTATGGGTCAACCAGTCAATTCAAGATGAATTTTAAAAATTCATGGAAACACAAGAGAATGAAAACACAACCATTCAATATCTCTGGAATCCAGCAAAGGCGGTCCTAGGAGGAAAGTATATAGCACTACAAGTGTTTCTCAAGAACCAAGAAAGGCCTCAAATAGACAACCTAACCCTACACCTAAAGGAGCTGGAGAAAGAGTAGCATAGAAAGCCTAAACCCAGAAGGACAAGAGAAATAATAAAGATTAGAGCAGAAATCATTGAAGTAGAAAGCAAAAGAATAGTAGAACAATTCAACAAAACTAGGAGGCGCTTCTTTGAAAGAATTAATGAGATTGATACACCGCTGGTCAGATTTCTCAAAAAGAACACAGAAAGGACCCAAATAAATAAAATCATGAATCAAGAAGGAGAGATCACACCCAACACCAAGGAAATACAAACAAGTATAAGAACATAGGATGCCAGGATGCCTGGGTGGCTCAGTTGGTTAAGCGGCTGCCTTCAGCTCAGGTCATGATCCCAGCGTCCTGGGATCGGGTCCCACATCAGGCTCCTTGCTCAGCAGGGAGCCTGCTTCTCCCTGTGCCTCTGCTACCACTCTGCCTGCCTGTGCTCTCTCTTTCTCTCCCTGACAAATAAATTAAAAAATAATAATAATAAAATCTTAAAAAAAAAAAAAAAAAGAACATAGGATGCCAACTCTATGTCAACCAATCAGGCAGTCTTGAAAAAATGGATGCATTCCCAGAAACATAGAAACAACCAAAACAGACCTGGGAAAAAAGGGAAACCTGAAGAGACTCATAATCAGCACCAACCTTGAAGCAGTCATCAAAAATCCTCCAGGAAACAAGAGCCCAGCACAGGATGGCTTCCCAGGGGAATTCTACCAACCATTTCAAAAAAATTTAATACCTCTTCTTCTGAAACTTCTCCAAAAAATAGGACTGGAAGGAAAACTTCCAAACCCTTTCGATAAGGCCAGCATTACCTTGATCCCAAAATCAGACAAAGACCCCACCCAAAAGGAGAATTAGAGACCACTATCCCCAATGAATATGGATGCAAAAATTCTCACCAGCATACTAGCCAATAGGACCCAACAGCCCATTAAAAGGATAATTCACCACAATCAGATTGAATTTATGCCTGGGCTGCAAGGGTGTTTCGACAACAGCAAATCAATCCATGGAAACCACTGCCTTAATAGAAGAAAGAACAAGAACCGTAGGAGCCCCTCAATAGATACAGAAAAAGCATTCGACAAATTAATGCATCCCTTCTTGATCAAAACTCTTCACCGTGGAAGGATAAAGGGTATATACCTCCACATCATAAAGGCCAACTATGGGAAACCAACAGAGAATACCCCTCCCAATGGGGAAAAACTGAGAGCTTTTCCCTTCAGGTCAGGAACATGACAGGGATACCCATTCTCATCACTACTGTTCAACATAGTACTAGAATTCTTAGCCTCAGCCATCAGACAAGAAAAAGAAATAAAAGGCATCCGAATGAGCAATGAAGAAGTCAAACTCTCACCCTTTGCAGACAATAGGATACTTTCTCTGGAAAACCCAAAAGACTCCACCCCAAAATTGCTAAAACTCATCCAGGAATTCCATAAATGGCAGGATATAAAATCAATGCACAGAAATCACTTGCATTTGTCTGCAGCAACAATGCGACAGAAGAAACAGAAATTAAGGAGTCCACCCCATGTATAACCAAGCCCCAAACCATAAGATACTTGGGACTCCATCTAACCAAAAAGGCAAAGGATCTGTACTGAGAAAACCATACCATAGTTATGAACTAAATGGAGGAAGACAGAAAGAAATGGAAAAACTTTCCATGGTCATGGATTGGGAGAACAAATATTGTGAAAATGTGTATGCTACCCAGAACAATCCACAGATTCAACGCAATCTCTATCAAAATACAATCCACGTTTTTCATAGAACTGGAATGAATAATCACCAAATTTGTATGGAAGCAGAAAAGATCCCGAATAGCCAATGGGATGTTGAAAAAGAAAGCCATCGCTGATGGCAAAGCAACTGCAGACTTCAAGGTCTAGTACAAAACTGTAATATAAAGACAGTATGATCCTGGCACAAAAACAGGCACACAGATCAATGGAACAGAATAGAGAAACCAGAAATGGACCCTCAACTCTAGGGTCAACTAATGTTCCTCAAAGCAGGAAAGAATATCCAATTGGGGGGAAAAGTGTCTTCAATAAATGGTGTTGGGAACAAGGGAAATCCACATGCCGAATAATGAAACTGGACCATTTCCTTATACCATACACAAAAAATAGACTCCAAGTGGATGAAAGACGTCAATTTGAGACAGGAATTCATCCACATTCTTGAGAACAGAGACAGCAACTTCTTTGACCTCAACCACAGCAAATTCTTGCTAGACATGTCTCCAAAGGCAAGGAAAACAAAAGCAAAAAGAACCTATTGGGATTTCATCAAAGTAAACTTTTACACAGCAAAGGAAACAGTCAACAAAACTAGGACAAGAAAGAGAAGGAGAGAAGATATTTTCAAATGACATATCAGGTAAAGGGCTAGTATCCAAAATCTAGAAAGAACTTATCAAACTCAACACTCACAGAAAAAATAATCCAGTCAAGAAATAGGGCAGGGGCGGCTGGGTGGCTCAGTGGGTTAAGGCCTCTGCTTTCGGCTCGGGTCATGATCTCAGGGTCCTGGGATCGAGCCCTGCATCTGACTCTCTGCTCAGCAGGGAGCCTGCTTCCTCCCTCTCACTCTGCCTGCCTCTCTGCCTACTTGTGATCTCTGTCTGTCAAATAAGTAAATAAAATCTTAAAAAAAAAAAAAAGGGCAAAAACATGAACAGAAATCTCTCCAAAGAAGACATCCAAATGGCCAACAGACATTTAGAAAAGTTCTCAACATCCCTTGACATTAGGAAAATACAAATCAAGTCCATAATGAGATACCACCTTACACCAGTCAGAATGGCTAAAATGAACAAGTCAGGAAATGACAGGTGTTGGTAAGGATGTGGAAAAGGGGAACCCTTTCATACGGTTGGTGGGAATGCAAGCTGGAGAAGCCATCCTGGAAAACAGTGTGGAGGTTCTTCAAGAAGTTGAAAATAGAGCTACCCTACAACCCTGCAACTGCACAACTGGGTATTTAATCTAAACCACTAAAGGTGCCATGTTTGAGTGATAAAATCCACAAGTCAGGAAATGTTCTGTGCAGCATGGAGACGAAAGTTACCCTGCAGGATGGGTACAGGCTCCCCCGCTACTTGAAAGTAGAGTGTTCCTAGGAAACCTCTCACCGCAGAAGTGGTATAAATGGAAAAAGGAACTACCATTCATTTCTACAGAAAAATGAGTGAGCATGCTCAGATACCAACAGTTCCTTCTCTTTGGCTCTTTTTACGCCTCAGGACACAACATCCTCACGGATGCCCAAAATAAATGGAGAGAAAGCACAGCAGATGCTCAGAGACGCAATTCAAAGTGCCGGTGGCTGGATGCAGAGAGCGGTGCCCAGGAAGGAGCTGGTTGGGGTGCACGCCACCTCTGTAGCGGTTCCCCACAAAGCAGATGCTGAACACAATGTCCACTTTTTGACTTTTTTCATGAGAGAAATCCTCTTCAGGTTTCTTTCTGCTACTGGAGCTTGGTAATAACATAGATCTTTCAAAAAAGCCAAGTGTCTTACCATGATCTTTGAGAAAAGTGGGGGAGACGTGTATGTGAAAATTGCTGAGAGGGTAGAAGTTTAGAGTTCTCCCAGACACAAACATCAGCAGGTCCTCTGTGAAAGGCACCTTCCTCAGTAGGTGGAACACGGACTACCTCCTATCCCCAGAAACCTCCTCCTTTGCCTCGCTCAGGACAACCCACAAGAGCTCAGAGTTACCTCAGATCTTTTCTCCCATTCCCAATATCGAACCCATCGACAAATACTGTGAACTCCGTCTTCAATAGGTACCCGGAATAGCATAACCCCTCCTTCCAAGGCCACCACTCTGGTCCACACTGGAGCTCATCTTTTGCCTGACTTCCTGGAAAAGCTTCATCATTGACCTCCCTTCCCTATCCTCAATCTGTGTCATCAGTTCTCAACACTGTAGCCAGGATGGCCCAGTGAAACAGGGTCCCATGGGTTCACAGCCCTGCAATGGCTTTCTGTCACCCTGTCACCTCCCTGAGGTCATGTCTTAAGCTGTCTCCCGTGGCCATAGGCTTGCTGCTCCTGCTCCTGGATATATGTGGCATGCTCCTGCCCCAGGGCCTTTGCATATGCATTCCCTTCTGTTTAGAAAGCTCTTGGTGTGATATCACTTACCTTCTTTAGAACTTGACTTGAGCATCACCTTCCTAGTGAAGTTCCAACTGGTCACTATATGAATAGCAAGCACCACCATCACCCCCCCCTCAGCACCCCAGCCCTGTCTCTTGCTTTATATTTCCAGAGCAGTTATCACAGTCATCAGGCCATCTCACCAAGGGGGAAATGGAGCCCTACTCAGATGGTTTCACCCCAGACTCCCTCTCATTTCCTAGTCCAGAGCTCTGGGGGGAAAGGCGACCAGAGCTCTTGCACAGCCACGATGCCTGGGACAATGGGTCCCCTTACAGCACCATGAAGACCATCAGGAAAATGAGCCATGAGAGGAATCCACTTGCACACAAAACCTGGAACCAGACACCTTCCTCGATTCCAGGGGAGCACATACACTTCCTCCCTTCACCCGATGTGCTCACCTGAGAAAGCTGAGCAGAGAAGCATCCCAGGGTCCACATCTCCCGCTGGTCAAGGTCCTGGGAAACAGAGAGCTCTCCTCCCTGCACCAGCCACCTGTGATTGAGGTCTGGCATCCCCCTGTGCTGGGGCAGAATGGTGCACCTGTCCTCTTTCCTGGGACGTCATCACACACGAAGCTTTGCTGCGCAGTTTTCAGGATGGGATCTGTGGCAGCAGCCAACACCCAGGATCGGTCTCAGTCTCACACATCAGGCCTCGTGTGGAACTACAGCTTCAAGGACACTGGTGAGTCATGTGGCCTTGGAACCTAATGGCAGGAGCTGAGATTTCAGTTCCAAATGAAAACTGGCCTCTTCCACACAGCACAGGAAAGTGGAGGATTTCTCAGGGGTGCGGCTCTGGAAGAAGTGCTCCTGCCGGCGGAATTCACAGGCACCAGGCAGAGAACACCTGCGGTGCCTCGTCTGAGGAAGCAAGGGGCACACTGGGCAAGAATCCAGAACGTTGCTGGTGGGCACCCACCAAGCCCCCTGCTGAGACGAGGGCCTGAGAACCCAACAGGAAGCAAGTTTCCTATCACATCTGCAGCAGGAGGGCTGGCTGGGGAGCAGAGCCCCATCCCTGGAGCAAGCTGGCCTGTGCATCCAGACCGAAGGCCACCACCATGGCTCACAGTCTCCCAGCTGTGATCTGACTCCCCTGCCAGGCCCACACCTGCTGACACTGTGACTCCCAACACCCGGAGACTGCTTTCCTCCCCAGCTCAGTGCTGCTCACAGAGAAGCCAACTCCAGCCTCAGAAGCGTGCTCAGTGTTCAAAAGGCAGGAACGGGTCCGTTTAGGCAGACCAGCCGAGCGCCTCTGTGTGCGGGATACTCGGACCACATCTTCCCTCAACACCCACGCTTCCAAGTCCAAACTTCAAACCCTCACTCACTGGGCACGGAACACCACATCAGCATGAACACAGCTCTTTCAAATCTCTAGTCTCCCATTCCTCCAAATCAGAAGCCAAGCTCCAGGCCCCACTCCATTTTCCCTTCAGAGAAGTAAGGGAGAAGAGAGAACAAAGCGCTCCGTGTGCACAGCTCACTTCTATCCAAATAGAACTCCGTGTTCTTTCTCATACGGGCAGCCTGACATCGCCCATACTAATGAGAGGGGCCACAAGTTCAGTCCTCATATATATATCTGACCTTGTGTTTTTCCTTTTGGTATTTGGATCTTGAAGTCAATGTCTACATTGCTTAAAATAATAATGATGATGATGACGTGGTCACGTAAAGGTTGGGGTCTCCACAACCAGACAACACAGCTCTGGTTCAGATAAGGATGAAGACACAATCTCTTCGCAGGAAGCAAAGCCCAGACCCTCAGGGATCCTGACATGCCTCACAGGCAATGGGTTCCTTTGCTCCGTGGAGTTGTCCGAGTGCAAAGGATGCTGGCGCCCTCCAGGGTTCATTCTGTTTTCTTCATCAATTCCCCAGGTCAAGTCACAAGGGACTCACCAGTCAGGTTTCAGAGCCCAGAATGGGCCACCAGATGAACAGCCACCGCCCCCTTCCCAGGGAGGGTAGATTTTCTCTAGGAGCACAACTAGCCACTTCCCGAGCTACTCAACAACCTACACTCAGTCTCCATTTGCCCTCCTCACCCTGTTAGAGCCCCAGGCCTGTGCTTTTCTTTAAAAAAGATTTTCTAATATTGGAATGTGGTTCACCGAAGAGAAAAACATGAACACCCACAAAGGATTCTTTTAATATTTCAGAAGATTTGTTTCCCATTGTTTAATTAAAACAGGAAATAAAAATGCACAGCTCGCACCTTCCACTGCCCCGTACGATTCACAGCGGTGACTTAGAGGAGAGCAGGAAACACAAGAGGAACAGAGGTTCTGATGACCCGTCATTTCATCATTGAGGTTTTGAAACTCCACACACACTCAAAGAAAGAAGCCTGAGCCAGCGTCCTGGCCTGGTGACGTAGAGCAGTCTGAACTGGAGTGACAGGGACAGGCGGAGAGCTCACGGGACAGGGACAGAGTGTTGCTGAGGCTGGTGGCACAGAAGAAGGTGCTCTGCCAGCTCTCCACCCAGGCCTCACCTGTCCTCAGCCAGGAAGCTGCTCATAGCCCTGACCTGTCACAGCTGTCACACGGGAGACACATGGCCACCCCTGGAGCCGGCCCTGCCCACACCCTCCTGTCGAACGCACTCCGCTCTCCTTCAGGACCCCTGACAGCTCCACCCAGACCTGGAACTGCCCGGTCTGCTGCAGAACTCCAGGATTCCCCACTCTTGTCAGAGTGACACTGGACCAAGGCTTTCATAAATGTGTCGTATTTCTCTCCACTCACCTTCCTACCTGGGCAAACTGTCAGTCACGTATGGATGGAACACGAACCTGCTCTGAGATCTGGGTCTTTCGCTGCAGCCCTCTGAGCACTCCTCCTGCAGTAAATACATCGCCTACAACGGGGGTCACGAAACTAATATTTACAGAATAATACAGCCCAAATCACCTCGTTGTGAGTTGCTCTTCATTAGGCCGAAAGTCTCTGTGTAAACAGCCTTTCCACAGATATTACCTTCCAGTAGTTTCATGAGGAGAAACAAACTCTGTGGGATAAGCTGACTCACCCAGCATCAGGCAAGCAGTTCCAGAACTCACCCCGGGGTGAAGTCCGCCAAGCCCCTTGCCACCACCAGCGTGCCTCTATCCAGGAGAATTCCCAGATGGTCTCCTTCTGACTCCACCACCAGAGGAACTACAGAGAAGTGCAGCACATCAAAATATCTAGATGACACACTGAGTCAAACTAGAAAGTCAAGCTTTCCTTTTAAATGGTAAAAGCCTACTTTGAATCATTTTGAATTTTCCCTCTTCCATAACTGGAGCTCTTCAGATGAAAACACGAATCAGTTATGAAACATCACCTTTGACAAATGACAAGACATCATCCATGTCTCTATCTGGTGGCGTTCGACCATCCCCCCGGCCCAAGTGAATAAACACTATTAGATGAAGGATCCAGTTCTACGCTAAAAACACACTAAGAGCAAATCCCATCTTCCTTCTCCGATACAAGTGACTTCCTAGGAAGCAGGTGTGCAGATGAGATTTTGTACGCAGTAAATGAACAAGAAGATGGCATTTCCTGAGCTGTCCTACCTGTAGGGACACTAAGGAACTCTCGCACCGAACCCAGAATGTGGACAGGGGCTTCGGTTTGACTTCATGGCTCAACTAGAGAAAAGAGAAAAGCCCAGGAGGTTTTCGGTTAAAAAGAAGTTTTACCTCCAGTCCTGACATGTGACATTGCGCCCAATGTACCTGCTGCTTTCCGGAACGCTGACGTCCTGTGACGAGCTGCCTGCCTGACTCAGAAGCTGTTGTTCTAACCTTCAGGTCTCGTGGAACCAGAGTGGAGAAGTGTTGTCAGGTGGGGATGAGAAGGCGCCTCTGACCTAAGGCCGCCACACCTGCTTCTGTTCCTTCAAGAGGGGGAGACACATACGTGTTTGTTTTTCTCTTTCTTTCTTTCGTTCTTTTTTTTTTCTCTTTTTTGGAAACACATACTTGTTTCTTAAGTAGTAATTATTAACATTCTAAAGTAGACCAATGACTTTGTCTTTTTTGGAAAAGTGAAATTATCCTTCCAAAGGAACATCTCAACTCACCTGTTCCTCATGCAACTTGAGTGGGGTCTGGTTTCCCCCAGCTTCCAGGCCCCCACCTGGAGGACGCTCCTGCAGGATCCTGACAGCCCATTACCACCATCCCCTGGGACACAGGGCACAATGCTAAAATTGGGGGATGGCTCTGGAGCTCTTACTACCACACATGTGCCGGGGGGAGACAGGAACCTGGAGGACCCTCCAGTGGGATCCTGACAGCCCATTACCACCATCCCTGGGGAACACAGGGGACAATGCTGAAGGTGGGGGATGGCTCTGGGGCTTGTTAGCGCCACACCTGTGCCTGGGGGAGGGGGGGGCAGCAGGAACCTGAAGGACCCTGGTGAACAACCCTGACAGCCCATTACCACCAACCCCGCAGACAGGGCACAAAATGTTGAAGCTGGGGAATGTTCTGGGGCTTGTTAGCGCCACACCTGTGGGGGGTGGGGAATAGAGAACACCCTGCTGAACTCGGGGTGCTGCTCAAGGTCCATTACCTGCACTGTGCCAGGGGACAGAAGGCACCTCGCTGAAGCTGGTGACCGTGGGCTGTCTTTACACGTGCTCTTCCTGGGGAACACAGGAAACCCTGAAATGTCCACAACCCATCCCACAAAAGCTTGGGTGAGCCTGGCGCCCTGGAGCTCAGGGGACTGGGGGAGAGGGCCAGTTAATGGACATCAGGCAGAAGAGACTTTCAAGAGAAAAAGAAAACCCATCTGAGTCCCCACAGTGAACTCGATTCGTGCGCCCTTCAAGGACCCTACCCCAGGGACCCCCGGGGCCCGCGCACAGCACGCACTCACAGCAGCAGGATACCTGCCCAGGAGCTCCCAGGTGCCTGCCCCGCCTCCGCATCCTAAGGCGGCTCTGGGTCCACCCACAGAGGACATAGCTCCACCCCCACGTGCTGGTCGGTGGGGGAGGGTGGTGCCCTGAGCCCTCTGGATGCCGCGCCTGCCTGGACCCAGAGACCCGCCCTTACACGCGCACCTCCCTGCTTTTGCAGGTACTCCGGGAGGTGGCGCCTCCTCCCTGGAACACCTAGCTCCGTGGGGCAGCCCTGGGCGGGTCGTGGGCAGGGCCCTCCCTCCCCCAGACATCTGGCCCCTTTCGGAGACCCCTATGGCTGAAGACCACCCTCAGAACCCTGCCCCTTCCGTTCCTGCCCCAGCCCTGCCTGCTGAGCTGTTCCTGGCTCCTGGCAAGTTCTGAGGCTCTCAGACCTTCCCAGTCTTGGGCTTTAAGAAATGCAATGGTTGTGGCGCCTGGGTGGCTCAGTCATTAAGCCTAGGCCTTCAGTTCAGGTCAAGTTCCCAGGGTGCTCTGATGGAGCCCTGCATCTGGCTCCTGGCTCAGAGGGAGGCCTGCTTCTCCCTCCCCCACTCCCTCTGCTTGTGTTCCCTCTCTCATTGTGTCTCTGTCAAATAATAAATAAATTCTTAGGGGAAAAAAAAAAGGAAACTCAATGGTTTCCCACATTTCCAAGGCAATTTTAAGACCCCAAAAATAATGCTCTAAACGGGAGGAGCTTCACCTCCTGGTCTCACCCATGGAGTGGAGAGTGCTTCGCAGACCTTCTGAGCATCCTTCTAGGATGAGCCCATTTGTGCTGGAAAATACACACATATGCTTGGCTCTCCAGGGAAGCTCCAGGATGAACGAGAACAGTCGCCCTTCTGGGCTGTTGGAGGCGTGAACCAGGAACACTGATTTTTCACTTAAAAAGAAAACATATTGTTATTGTCTACACTAAAGGAACAAAGCACTTCAAACATTTTAGAGAGAAAAGAAGTGTTTTATTCAAACCCAAGTCAGGACAGCTTTCCTGGGAGACACAATCTTCACAAGGAAGGGAGTGCTCCAGGGGAGGAACATTCAGGGCAGGTTTCTGTAATCAGTCTGTTTTGTTTTACATACAGAGTAACACATCATCATGAGGAAGAACATTCCAGAAAGTTACAGAATTTTTCTTATGTTTTCAGTATGTGCAAGTCAGTATGACTTTAATCTTATGGGAGCAGGAGAGGTTCTTTTGTTTTTCTTATCTTTATGTTTGAAATAGCACTTGGGGGGGGTCTCTTTTTCTTCTCAATGGAGATGTACAACATGTGCTTGGGGCAGAAATAGGGCCCATGCTCTGAGGTTTTGCCCAGTCATTTGAGCTTGGTAAAATGTTAAAGGTAGCTTCCCTGGGAGCCCAGGATCCAGGCCCATGGATGGTAAAAGACAAAAATTTCCATTATCCTTCTAATTACTACTGAAGAGAGGAACTAGAGACAAAAGCACCTTTCACAATCCTACTAAGAGATCAAAGCGATGCCTACAGAAGCTTACCTGTTCCATGGTCAACACAGGTAACAGAGGTGTTCCTAGAAGCTGGCCTCCTCCCTTTCTCCTGCCCAAATCTCTGAAGCACACAGATCATTTAAAGTCAGAATTTTAGAATCTCCCAACATCTTAGAGATGTCTGGTACCATTCCCTTGGACTACAGAATAAAACAGAGTAGCTCATTGCCACAACACTAATTTAAACATGAAGTCCTAAAGCTTGGATACACTGTCTTAGTTCTTTCCCTGCAGATTAAGTCATAGTCATACCATATAAACACTATGATGGTTGGGAAGTAAGTAGTCATGGATAAGGGAATAGTTTAGCACTGTTTACAAGCATTGTCTCACTTTGTAGAAGAGGCTGAGCTGAGGGTTTTTAAATACTATTTCAGACCTGTCTTGCAGCACATTCTGAACATACTGTAAACTGAATCAATTTTAAAAAGATAGTCCTTTCAGTAACTTTAATATCAGAAAAATATTATGTCTCTGTTCCTAGGGATCTTTTGAGTATCTTACTCAGAGGTCCTCCACACTTCATGATCATGATGGGCAGAGGTGAAAAGGCCAGCTGAATTCATTCCAGTTGACCACACAACAGTAAAATCCTGAGACCTGAGATGTTTCCACATTGAGAAGACCAGAGATAAGAGGGAAATAGTACCATGTATGGAATAACAGGGATCTGGAGTCAGTTTGGGGATCCCACTTAGATTTCTGACACTCAATTCCTCTGTGACTCAAATCATCTCTGAGCCCCTGTCTAAGCATCTAGAAAATGTGACATAATATCTACATCCAAGTATGGACATTTAAGAGAGAGAATTCCACAAAGAGGCGGTGTGCTGGCTCTCCAGACAGGTGCTCAGGAAGCCATGATTACTATTGGGGTCTGTTTCTTTTCCAGAACAAAGAACACATGTTGAATCCATATTTCTAAGAGATGACTCCCAAGATGGTTTTCAAGACTTAAGGAAGGTCGAGAATCTGTTAATATGTCATATTTCACTCAGAAAGCGTGCTGTTGGACGGGTGAGGACAACACAATAGCACTGTCATCATTAGTGCTGGGCAGCTTCCCATTTCCATACGGCAATGTTGTCCCCCTTAGCTCAGGGCCACCAGAAAGGGCAGCCTGGGCGGGGGGCACCATCATCACTAGGAGTGGGAAGCTTCCCATTCCCATACAGCCATGTTGTCCCTCTTAGCTCGAGGCTACCAAAAAGGGCAGATGTGGGGGGGCCAGGCCAAGGCTGCCAGGTGTGGCTGGGGCAGGCAGAACTCTGACTTAAGGCTCAACTCCTGTCTGGTTAATTACACCGCTCTTCACAGACAGAGTAGGATTGTCTGCAAGCTCTGATGTAGGAAAGGTTGAGAATTTCCCTTGTGACTCCTTCTCTGACCCATAGGATATGTAGCAAAGTTACATTTAATTTTTAAACATTGAGGGACTTCCCAGTTTTCTTTGCATTATGACTATGACTCAATTTCCCTGTGGTCTAAGGATATAATCTAGTTAATTTCAGCCTTTAAAATGTGTAGACTTGCTTCATGGCCCAACATTTCATCTACTTGGGGAAATATCCTAGGACCACTTAATAAAAATGTATTCTGTACTTAATGTGTAATGTCCCATATATGTCAATTAGGTCACATTTGTTACCAATGTTTCATCTGCTTTTTCTATCAGATATTGAGAAAGATATATTAAAATCTTCAAACAATGCTACTCTAGTCAACATTGCATTGGGAAATCTATCAACTGTTATAAGGCAAGAGAAACTAAAAGAATAAAAATTGAGGGGATAACTGTGACTATTCACAGATAATATGAGGGTGCACATAGAAAATATGAAATAGTCTATAAATATACTATTAGAATTTTAAAAATGGAAAACCTGCAAATCTTAGAACCAAGAAAGCAGCCCGGGGAATAAGATTTCTTACAGAGGGAGGGAGGAACACCAGAATAATGTCAGACCTGTCCACAGAGACCTGGCAAGTCATACTGAGGATACTAAATGAGAAGAACATGCAGCCAAGGATCCCTTATCCAGCAAGGCTGGCATTCAAAGAAGAAATAATACCTATTCTTCTGAAGCTGGTTCAAAAAATAGAAACAGAAGAAAAACTTCCAAATTCATTCTATGAGGCATTACCTTGATCCCAAAACCAGGCAAAGACCCCATCAAAAAGGAGAATTACAGAGAGATATCCCTGATGAACGTGGGTGCCAAAATACTCAACAAGATCCTAGCCGATAGGATCCAACAGTACATTAAAAGGATTATCTATCATGACCAGCTGGAATTTATTCCTGGGACACAAGTGTGTGGTTCAACATTCGCAAATCAATCAACACGATAGAGTGCATTTATAAAAGAAAAGACAAGAGCCATAGGAGCCTCTCAATTAATGCAGTAAAAGCATTTGACAAAATACAGCACCCCTTCCTGATTCAAACTCTTCGGAGGGTAGGCATAGAGGAGACATTCCTCAGTTTCATAAAAACCATCTATGAACAGCCCACAGCGAATACCATTCTCAATGGGGACAAGCTGAAGGCTTTTCCTTAAGATCAGGAACACAACAGGGATGGCCACTCTCACCACTGTTGTTCAACATAGGACTAGACGTCCTAGCCTCAGCAATCAGACTACAAAAAGAAATAAAAGGCATTCAAATTGGCAAAGAAGTCAAACTCTCTCTTCCCAGATGACGTGATACTTTATGTGGAAAACCTAAAAGACTCCACTCCCAAATTACTAGAAGTCATACAGCAACTCAGTCATGTGGCAGGATACAAAATCAATGCACAGAAATCTGTTGCTTCTCTATACACTAACACTGTAACTGTAGGAAGAGAAATTAGAGAACTGATTCCATTTACAGTAGCACCAAAAACTGTAAGATACCTTGGAATATACCTAACCAAAGAGGTAAAGGATCTATACTCTAGAAACTACAGAACACTTACGAAAGACATGGAGGAAGACACAAAAAGATGGAAAACCATTCCATGCTCATGGATCAGAATAAACATGGCTAAAATGTCTATGCTGCCCAGAGCAATTTACACTTTCAACACCATCCCTATTAAAATACCATTGGCATTTCTCATCGAGCTGGAATAAACCATCCTAAAGCTTGTATGGAACCAGAAAAGACCCACACAGCCAGGGAAATGTTGAAAAAGAAAACCAAAGCTGGGGGCATCACAATGCCTGACTTCAAGCTATATTCCACAGCTGTGACAGCAGGGTATTCACACAAAAACAGACACATAGATCAATGGAACCAAATAGAGACCCCAGAAACCAACCCTCAACTCTACGGTCAACTCATCTTTGACAAAGCAGGAATGAATGTCCAGTGGAAAAAAGGCAGTCTCTCCAATTAATGGTGCTGGGAAAATTGGACAGCCACATGCAGAAGACTGAAACTCAACCATTCTCTTACATCACACACAAAGATAAACTCAAAATGGATGGAGACCTCAGTGTGAGCCAGGAATCCATCAGAATCCTAGAGAAGAACATAGGCAGTCACCTCTCTGACATCAGCCACAGCAACTTCTAGACACATCAGCAAAGGCCAGGAAAGCAAAAGCAAAAATGAACTATCGGGACTTCATCAAGATAAAACACTCTGCACATCAAAGGAAACAGTCATCAAAACAAAGAGGCAACCCATGAAATGGGAGGTGTTTGGAAATGACATGTCATATAAAGGGCTGGTATCCCAGATCTATAAGGAACTTCTCATTGTGCAGAGGCAAAGAGCAAGGCCCAGAGAGGGGAGGCAAATGGCTCCAGCCACAGGACTGGTCAGCAGAGGGGCTGGGAGGCCAGCCCTCCCGAGCCACCATTAGCCCAGCCAGGGACTCCCTGAGCCCAGAGCGAGCCCTCCCCTGCCTGCCCGGCCACACACTGGCCCCTGAGCTGGATGATGGACTGTTCTTCTTGGCTCTGAGGGTGCTGCTGGCTGACTAGGAGAGGGAGTCCAGCTGGCGGGACAGGCTGTAGCTACAGGACAGAATGACACGTCTGAGCTAGCAGGAGCCACACTCTGGTCTCCCTCCTGGAGCCTGGATGGGAGCTGGAGTCTGGGTGCCCAGGGGTCGGCACACAACAGGGTCTGTGCTGAACCAGGGAGCCCTGGCATCCAGGGAGAGTTCATTCTGCTCTCCCAGCCCCTGCCCCGCATAATCTCTCCACACTGTGGGGTTCCAGGGCCCGGAACCAGGCCCCATAGGGCTGGCTCAGCTGCATCTTGTAATGAGTTTGCCGCCCCTGGAGCAGCTGCATTTCCTGGGGCTGGAGGGAGGACTGGCTTCAGACAAGGACTGGGCTGGGGGATGTGGGGCCTCGTGGAAGGTGAAGGGTGGGGCAGGGGCTGAGCCCTGGGGCCGCTGCTCACGTCTAAAAGGGGCTGAAATCCCTGAATGCCCACGGGGTCCCTCATTACAGTAACAATACCCTCACGCTAGGGCAACCTGGTGGTGGGCCCCTCCTCCCCAGCCTCCTTCCCACACCTCTGACTCCAGCCAGGGCTGCAGCCAGGGACAGGCTGGACCTCTGTCCCAGGGTCCTACCAGGAAGATGAGGAAGAAGGAGGAGAGGAGAAGGGGAATGGGGTGGACTGCTCTTCCCCCTGCCTTGAGTCGGCCTCCACTGCTGCCTTCAGGTCCTCTGGCTCAGCCCTGCACTTAGCTGGACCCTGGGAGGCAGTCTGCATTCCCAGCCGCTGGGTGGGGGGTATTCAGTAACCTTTGTGTCCCCAGATGTCCAACCCACCTGGCCTTGCACCCTGAGGCTTGCTGCCAAGGATGATAATGGTTCCAGGGCTAAGTGGACTTTGGGGCCACAGAGCCCTTGGCGGTATTGAGGAAACACAGGAGACTGGTCAGGTGCGGAGCCATGGGCGTCATGCACGTCCACCATGGGACTGGGTCATGGCACAGGTGCTGTGTGCAGGTCCCCTGTGCACACTGGGCCCTCTCAGGAGGGAGGAGTGGCCAAATTCAAACATTTCCATGTCCAACCCTCAGGGACAGTTGGGAACCTAGGGTCAAGAAAGGCAGGGACTCACCCAGGACAAATAAGGGGTACAGAGTCCAAGAAGTGGGGCTGCTCTCTAGTCCCAGGCCAGCCCCAACCCTCCCATGAGGTTCACTTTGGGGGTGAGAGCCCCTCAGACCCTCGGGGATAGCTTACCCACCCCGTCCCATGTGGGGACATGACCTTGGGGATCCCCAGACAAGTAGAGGCATGTGTGCCTGCACACACAAACACACACACACACACATACACCCCACTATGACTGCCTAGCTTGAGGTCTACTCCCAGGGGTAGACACCCTGGGAGCCAGTTGGGTAACAAGGGGGAAAGAAAAAAGAGGTAGGAGACAGCTGGGCCATGGGGCAGGGGCATCAGGACCCCTGGCAAGAACCCAGATCCATAGCATGGGGTCAGGAGACAGGCCAGGCTGATAGGGGTCCCCAAGGGAGACCAGAGTGGGTTGCCAGGGCACTGGGAGAGGACAGGGTCTGGGATCTGGTGTCCATCACAATCCTGGGCTACTGGAAGTAGGAAGAGATACCCCCCTGAAAGGGTCCGTGGACAAAAGGACGAGACTGATACAAAGCGAAGGTCAAGCAAAGCTTTATTTTGCGCCAAGCATCGAGAATCAAACTGACCAGCCAGGGCCGTCTCTTGCAAGTCTCACAGACTGACTTTTATAGAGTAAAGGCCATGTGGTTGAGCCTGACCACACACAGGCGGCCAACTGAATTACAACTCATCCTATAGTAGTTATTTGAACTAGCCTATCACTCTGGTCAGAATTGGCGCCCAAAAGGCAGGGCCCACAATTTTGGGTGGTTAAGGAGGTGCTTTCCTGATTGGATGTCTCCACCTGGCTTGGCTCATCCTTGGCGGGCAGGGAGGTAATACGTGGGCTTCCACTGACTGGACGTCTCCACCTGGCCGGACACGTCCTTGTATCTGGGCTCCGTTATCTCTGCCCAGCCGGACATGTCCTGGTATCTGTGCTCCGTTATTGGGGCTATTTGGCTGTATTTCACCAGTTCTGTTTCTAAGTACTTTCCTCTTGGGGGAAGGGGCAGGTTCAATCTCAGTTTACTGCATAAACAACAAAATGGCTCACTCTGGCTAAGTAGGCCCTTACACCCCCCAAGTCCAGACGGGGTTACATCACAAAAGGCCTCAGCTTACTCTTCTGTCAATGGAGCCGTAGAGATGGGGTGTCCCTAGGGTCCCAAAGGCTTGTGGAAAAGCCTGTTGACCTTGGATCTTCACCCTTGACCCACTGTGCTCCAAGTCCTGGGAAAATGCTTTGTACTCCCTCAAGGTCCTTCTGAGCAGAGGACAGCCTGTGGGCTTGGGGGCCTGATGACCTGGGTTTGCAGAACGTGGCAGAGCACTGGACCACTGGTCTAGGGACCAAGGTCAGGACCCTCCTTGTTGCAGCCTCAAGGTCCCCATTTGGAAGAGGTTCTAGAGTCAGTGCTCTGGTCAGGGTGGGGAGGCCTTGGGAAGAACCAAGCACCAAGACAGGAGAGGGAAACAGGGAGAAGGTAGGCTTCTGAGGTTTCTCACATCGCCCCCAGAGCTCCCAGGTCCTGCTCCTGGGGGGCACAGAGAGAAGACAGAGACAGAGAATGAACACAAGGGAGGGAACCAGAAGAAGTCACAGACTTTCTTCAATCGGGTTGGAAACAACTTCCCAACATTTTGCTCCATTCTATTCCTTAGATCACAGTCACACAGGCCTCCACCCTGGAGGGGACAGAATTCCATGGGGATGTGTGGCAGGATTCGGGAACGCCAGGAACTGCTGTGGGGACTGCCCATTGCAGGGGCGCAGATGAGGCCCTGGGACTGGGCCTAAACCTAATGGGAGCCCCTGGAAGTCTGTGTCGCCAGGGGACAAGGTCGGAATAAGTTCACTGCAACCTTCCCAGGCAGGAGGAGGATGGCTTTTCCTGGACCCCAGAGCAGGCCTGGGCTCCTTTGAGCTGTGTTCTATGTCCCACGCAGCCCCCCACTCATCCTTGCATTGCCATCCCGTGCGTGACCCATCCTCCTGTGGTAGCAGGAACGTATGTAGAGGTCCTACCCCTGATGGTGTCCCTGGAAGTAGAAGCCAGAAGACCCCACTGTGCAGATGGCGAGCCTGGGGAGGCCCTGAGAGGCACAGGGTCTGTCCAGGGTCACAGTCCTGGGCATGAGCAGGAGCCTGGTCTGAACCCAGTTCTGTGGCCTCACAGTGGGGACATCGTCTGCACCCAGGCCTCGCAGGGGCTGTGGGTAGGCTGAGTGGGTGTCGCTGTATGGATGGGGCATGGGATAGAGGGTGAGCATTGAGCAGCTGGGGGAGGGGAGCCCTGAAGGTGCTCCGGTGTGAGGAGGAAGTCAGGTAAGTGGTCCCTAGGAAGTAGTGACCTCACTTCCCTGACAACAGAGCCTAACAGAATGGTAACCAGGTGGTGCCAGGTAACCAGCACCCACGTTCCAGACACAGCCCCCTGCCCAGCTCATTTTGTTGGAGATCTTCGAAAGAACATGTTTGTGTGTTGCATCCCAAAGTCCTGAGGCTGCAGGCCAAGGAAAGCACACTCTGCAAACACTTTCCCTCACTGGGGATGTCATATCAGTGCTCCCTACATCTCTGGTTTGGCCAAAAGTACAGAAAGGTGACACCATGAGGCCCAGAGCCAGCCCCCAGCCCCATATGCTCTGATCCGATCCCCATGCGTGCGTGCATGTGTGTGTCTGTGTGTGTGTAAAGAAGGGTCGTGTGGGGTGTGCCCACCCCGAGCAGGAGTCAGATGCCCAGTGGGCAGGTCATTTTCACACCCCAGGTCAAGGCTGGCTGGGTGGGACAGAGTGTGGGGGGCTGCAAGCTTCTCCCCAGGGTTTATCCGGTGACCAGCAGGTATGGGTTCCTGTCCCAGGTGTGGGGCTGTGCACGCACAGGTCTGTGTGTGATCTTGGAGCAGCAGGGGGACTGGGCAGGAGGACAGTGAGGATGGCCAGGCAGGGCTGGTTACCAGTCCCTCTTTGCAGAACACCAGGGATGATGAAACAGGGAAGAGGTTGGTGGACACCAGCTCCATCTCCCTGACACAGGGAGTGACCATAGAGGTCTTTCCAGGAGCAGGGACTGGGGACTGCCTGGGAAGGCCTCTGACACTGCCCAGACCACTGTCCCTGCTGGTACACCAGACTTTGGTCCATCACGTGGAGGCCAAGCCCAAGCTTGAGAAGGCCAGGCTGGGTGTATGTGGGTGTCTGGGGATGGGACAGAGCTAGGCCCAAAGGCAGGAGACCCCAGAGACTGGTGTAGGGCCAGGAGCAAAGACTGGGCTCAGAGCACCCAGCAGGTGGACTGCTGGGGAGATGTCCTGGTGAGGGTTCCTTCCCGGCTGTAGCTTCTCTGGGAGGCCCTGAGCTGACCTCTATCTCTGCAAAGGCACGTAAACATGTTCTTCATTCCAGGATCTCCAACAAAATGAGCTGGGCGGGGGATGTCTCTGGAATGTGGGGGCCTGGATACCTGGGTCTAGCTCTGAAGAGCCAGAGTGGGCCCCAACTTCACCTGCAGCTCCAGAGGAGGGATGGTGCCTGGAGAGACTTCAGCAGGAGACCAGGAGCCAGCAGGTGACCAGGCACCTGCCCACAGAGAGCCTGACACTGTCCCGGAAGAGCTGGCACTGCCCCTGCCCCAGCCCCTGCTACAATTCCTGCTCCTGTCCCTGCCCCTACTCCAGGACCTGCTACAGCTCCTGCTCCTGTCCCTGTCCCTGCTCCTGCCCCAGCCCCTGCTCCTGTACCTGCCCCTGTCCCTGCCCCTGTCCCTGCCCCTGTCCCTGCTAGAGCCGCTCCCCCTTCCCCTGCCGCAGCATCTGTCCCAGCTCCTGTCCCTGCCCTGTCTCAACCCCTGCCCCAATCCCTGCTCCTGCGGGGCTCCCAGAGCCACATCCAGAGCCCACAGCCCTGCTCCTTGTACAACTGTCCCTTGTTCTATCCCCTGAACCCGACGGCCCGCAGGAATGTGTCGTCTCCTACCTGTATATTCTTTCTCTGGTACATATTAACTGTTATTTTATCTTTCCATGTTCTGTGTATTGTTTATTATTTGTTTTAAATAAAATTATTTGCTTTCACTTGAACATGTGACAAGCACATTCCCAACACTGTGCCACCACACCACAGAACATCGCAGCAAGACATCTCCTTCCCCAAAGGAGACCCTGAACCCGAAGCCCTCCCTGCGCATTTCTCCTCCTGCCTGGCCTCTCGCAACCCCTAAGCTGTTTCTCTCTCTGTTCCTTTGCCTGTTCTGGATGTTTCTGTATGTGGAATCATACAATATGTGCCTTTGTGTCAGCCCACCTATTTTCAAAGGGGACTCGTCTTTTTTCTGTGTTCATGTGACACAGAATTTCCTTTATTCGATATTGAGACTCCCCCCACAATGGATTCGAGATGAGATGTAATCATAGAGGCCCCTTTAGGCATTATGGGCACAATCTCGGGTTCGAGACCCCTGTTCCTGCTGGGACACCACAGCCTGACCCCAGACAGGACACGGCTGGTTTCTCCTGTGGCCCACACAGAAACCAGAGAAAAGCAGAAAGCTGGAAGACACACCACAGAGGGCAAACGCATCGCACACAACCCAAGGCCAGAGAAAAGTTTCACCTGACTCTGCTTCAAACCAGGTTCCAAGTCACAGTGTTCCACAGGGACAGAGACCAAACACGTGCAAGTCCAAAGGGGAGGTTAGGCATGCGGGGAGTATGTGTCAGAGATGCAGGAGCTCCCAGGGAAGGACTCTGGCAAAGGAATCCCTATGGAGGCAGGACTTGTCACCCTCAGAGGCAGGTGTCTGGTCTGGGGACCAGCAGCCTTGGGGAGAATGTGAAGAACCAGAGGTCCAACACAGGTCCCCTGGAGAGAAGGATGATGGGCACCCCTGTCTGGGAGAACAGTGAGCAGCCCCCATCCCAGGCCTTACGGGCACCCATCACCTAGCAGTGCTCAGCCTCAGACTCACCCCAGGAAACTCTGGCATGATTTTTCACTGATGCATTGTCAGGAGTGTGCAGCACAGCAGTGGTGGAGAGAGCAGGAAATGGCACAACGCTAATGCCCAAGGAGATGGATGGGATCCATGGTCCCAGTCCTCATGACAGAATGTCCTATAGCATTCATGTCATGTAGAATGTCCTGGGAACATTCAGAATTGTTTGAGGAGGTGGAGAGGATCCAGAGGACAGCAGGGCCAAGGAGAAGGAAGGTCAGCACAGGGAGGACAGATGGATGTGCCCTGAGCCACCATCCAGGGCCCAGGCTGTAATGCCCTCGGACCACACCCCAAATAATGTCTCCTGATGTAGGGACCCGACTTCTACACTTTCACTCCCTCCTTCTCTACCTCATTTATTCACTCCATCATTCATTTCCCCCTCTCCTTCCCGTCTGCCCCCCCTTCCCTCCCCCACTCCATCACCCTCCCTGCCTCCCTCCCATCCCTCCTCTCTCCTTCCCCTCCCTCCTTCTCCTCTCACCCTCTCATCCTCCTTCCCTCCACCTCCTCTCTCCTTCCCTCCCATCCTCCTACCTTCCCTCCCTTCCCCCCTCCCTCACTCTTATCCTCCCTCACTCCCACCCTGGCATTCTCCTTCTCTCCCCTCCCTTTCTCCCTCAATCCCCCCCCCCCCCCACCCCCCCCCCCCCCCCCCCCTCCCTCCCCTTTTTCCCCCCCCCCCCTCCTTACCCTCCCTCCACTCCCTCCCTCCCTCATGCCTTCCTTCACTCAGCAGAAGGTCTGGGGTCCCTGCTCTGTACTGAGCACTGGGGCTTCATCAGTGAGTACCCCCCAACCCACGTGGTCATGTCCACTGTGGGAGGTGACGGGGGGGGTGGCTAGCAGTGGTGATGAGCACCAGGAATCTGCTCCCAAAAACAGAGCCCAGTTGCACAAAGAAAAGAATGGAGAGACCCATGCTTAGGACCTCCTCTAGAAAAATCTAGTCCTTAAAAGTGATGAAAACTAAATATATCCTAGACTTGATGCAATGTGTCAACTGAGGGTTTGTGACAACTTTTCTGTCCAAATGACAGCGTTTCAGCCAACATCTCCAGGGCCTCGGAATTTTCCCAAGGGTCTCTGTAATCCTCTGACTCTTCCATCGACCTCCTGGGGAAGCTCTGTCCTGTCATCTTCCTTGTCTCCTGCCTTTTCTGCAATGCTTCTGTGGTCTCCCCTTCCCCCACCAGGGCCACCTTCGTCAGGGTTCCCCATGCCCCTTGGCTGGGTGCCCACATCCCACACTGGGCTCCATGAATCCTATGTTTTGTGCAAGGCCTGTGCGCTCCCTCTGGGGTCACCTGGCATCTCCCTTGAAGCGGCCTGCATCTCCCTGCACTGGGTCTCCTCTGATGAGTCTGTGAGGCCTGCCTGTGCCCATGTCACGGGCATGGAAGTGTGAGTCCAGAAGCTCCAGACGACCTGCTCCCAGTCCCAGCGTGTGGATCCTGGGCCGAGAGTGGTCCCTCAGCAGAGGAGGAGTTGGGCCCAGGGAGCCTGAGGAAGGACGTGGCACAATGAGCCCCCAGGAAGAGAGTGAGCATCGTGGGGGTCTGGCGCTCAGGCCTGCTGGGAGACCACATCCCACCCACACTGGATCTGTCCCCAGGGCTGGAGGTCGTCGGGGTACCCACCCTCCCAGGCTGCAGGCTGGCAGTGACTGGCGGGGAGGGCACGGCTGCTGTAGGAGAGAGCCCTCAGGCAGAGAAGAGGGGGCAGGCCCTCCCCCAGCAGCAGGTGCACTGGGGTGGACTAGGGTGGGGGGCATCTGTGGACAGCAGTGTCTGCAGCTGGGGTCTCCACACAGGCCTTGTCCTGAGGCTCAGCACAAGCTTCTCTGGATGGCCTGTGGCCCCAAACACAAAGTCTGGCCCGGTACCTCCCCTCAAGCTCCGACTGCCAATCCTTTGTACTCAGCTCATGCACAAGAAATGGCCAGTAATTGAGGTGGTGTTGGGCGCACAGAGATGTGATTTTCTGGCCCACGCTGTAACATTGCTGGCATTTTAAAGATGTCAGGGCTTTGATTCAAAAATGGTAGAATGCTGGGGACCCCACAGAGCTTTCTGGAAACCTGCCTCTGTGCCTTGCAATCCTCTCATCCCATCAGCTCTGCTCAGAAGCCCTCCAGGCCACAGACCCATGGTCTTGGGTCCTCAGACAGCCCAGATGATGTGCCTTCAATCAGCGATCCAGGTGGGCCACAGCAGGACATACTGCTGATTCCAGCTAATCCCCTCCCAGAAAATGAGGGTGCTGCTGGACGAGCTGTCTGGAAACAGCCAGGTCCAGGTCCCAGGAAGACACCAGAGGCTCAGGAGAAACTGAGGAGCATCTGAAGGTCAGGTACGGACAGTGGGAATCTCGGGTGGTTTTGCCTGGGGGCAGCTCCTGTCCCCCTAAACCCTCAGTGTGATGGCTCCACTGCGGGATGGGGAGGGACCATGCCTAGAGGACCCGCGGCTCCACTGTCAGAGGTCACCAACTCGATCTGTGCACAGGTGGGGAAACCCGGCCACACCCCCACAGAATTTCTGGGAAGAGTAGCCATCTCAGTGGCAGCTGACCTGAGGTCACCTTCAGCTCCCTGAGGTGGGATCGAGCCACAGACCAGCACACTAGCCAGAAACAGAAGAAGAAGAAGCAGTTCTTCATTTCCAATAGTTTCTGAGTCACCGGTTTGTTCCTATGGTTAGTATACTATGCGGGGCCTTGAAAATGTTCTCCTCATGTTCTCTGCTGGAGAGGTACTTGAAAAATCTCTGGTTTATAGGTAAAACCATCCAGAATTGACCTTGGTTGGCACAGCCATCATGCTAGGAAAAATATAGAGTTTCGCCCAAATACTATAGGTAAAATCATCCAGAATTGACCTTGGTTGGCACAGCCATCATGCTGGGAAAAATACAGAGTTCTGCTCAAATACTAAAAATAGAACTCCTGTATGATCCCACTACAGGGTAGACATTTGTGGGAAATGAAGTCAGTTTCCCGAAGTAAGATCCGCACACTCTCACCCAATGTCCTGGAGGAGGGGCGCCCACCCTTAGCAACAGGGCACCCATGTGGGAAGTCGTAGGCAACCCTCCCCTGGAGGCAGGTGCCTCCCTGGACAAGGGGCTGCCCCAGGGCTGGGCCGTCTCCACAGCAGCACATTCAATGTCCTGGACACTAGGAGGAGACGGACAGCACCAGGCCAGATAGCGTCAGGACACACTGCCCCAAATATGGCACTGTGGCAAACTAAATACAGAAACTGAGTGAACTGTGCATAGAGCAGAAGCAGGAAGGTCCCTCTGATGCCCAGTGGTCAGCCCTCCTTCCCTGAAGCAGGTCGGACGGAATACTCCCCTGGGGAATTTCTCTCCCCAGACCGCAGGGAGGACGTGCTGATCACCTGAGTCAAGGAATTTAGGGCCACAAAGGCTGTAGGAACAAACCTGGTTAAACTAACCTTTATCTTCCTAGTTACTTTTTTACCGTTTACCAGCCCTAGCTCAAACCCGTGTCTCAATTCTTCACACACTGATTGTTTCTTTGCCTAAAATATAGAACTGTCTGCTTCAGTTGCCTCTGCTGGTCCCCATGTTCCTGGGAGGCTCCCACCAGAAAAGTCCATACACTCTGCCAGCTTTTCTCCTGTTCCTCTGTCTTTGTCAGTTTCCAGACCCAGCAGGGACCTTAAGAGGAATCGAAGAAAACTTTCCTCTCTTGCAGCCCTGGGCTGGGGGTGGTGGCAGGGGGAGTCAGGAAAACCCATCCCGTCTTCCTGACCTTGGTCAAAGCCGCTCTCTGCTGGGAAGCAGCACAGGGCTGTGGGTGGCTGGGGGAGCCCTGGAGAGGCAGGTGGAACATGTAGGCAGCTCCCTGACCCCAGCCGGTGGATGTGGCCCCACTGACAAGTCCAGGGTGTGATGATGAATATTATGATGGAAGCTTCCCGAATATCAGACCTTCCCCACCCCAGGCTTCGTCATTGCTGCTCATTGTGGTTGCTGCCGTTGGCTTAGTGGCTAACTGAGCTAACTTTGTCCAGTTGGTGTTCTGTGCTGCGTGTGGCCGCTGAACCCCCATGCTGTTAACTTCGTGGTCAGTCAGGGACTGAGCAGAGGGGTCACCCATGTTTCCACACTATGGCTACAGACTGGAGGGCCCCGCAGCCTCCTCCTCAGGTTCGAGCAGTCTGCTCGAGCGGCTCACGGAACCCAGGGAAACATGTTACTTACTAGACGACCCGTTCATTCAAAGGACGGAACTCAGAACCAGGCAGCTGGAAGCGATGAGCAGGGCAAGGTGTGTAGCAAAGGCTCAGAGCTCCTCCACTCTCGGAGGGAAAGAGGCCTTTACCCCCTGCACTCTGACTTTCATCTGTACTTCGGAACTGATGACGTCCCTCCTTCCGGCTCATCTGGTAACTCAAGTCGAAGACCCGATGGGCACCAAAATGACCCCTCAAGCAATAACCACTGCCTGACCCCAGCAAGACACCAGCAAGATCCCAAGACAATGATTGACCACAACATTACTGACCTCCTGCACCAGCCCACCGACCTCTGTCCTAGATTTTCCTCATATAAAAGCCCAGGAGTGTTTTCAGCACCTTGAGACCATGCCAGTCCTCGGCCTTCTGGTGTCAGCGGCACTGAAATACATTCCTTTCTCGTGTCACCACCACTCGTCTCTCTGCCTTTGGATCTGGGACACTGTGGACAGTGCAATGTAGCAAGTCAAATCCCAGTCCTGCCCCTCCCCAGGGTTCACCGCGGCTGCTGCTCTCGCTGCAGTTCTGCTGTGGCTTAGTGACAGTTCTCAACTGATTTTGTCGAATCTGTATCCCTCATCGTGTTTTGCCATGGAAGTGTCTGGTCTGTGAATGTAGTGGTCACCTGTCCACTGGGTGAGATTTCCTTAAACATCTGGAAACTGCCCTCCTTCTGGGAGAAAAAAAAAAAACCCTCCAGTCCTTGCAGATGGGGAGGAGGGCTCTGGGTGCGTGGGTGTCGGGGTGCACCTTCCGCACCAGCCAGGCCTCTTAGCACCCTGCCTTGGCCTTCGCTTCCTACTTGCCCAGTCTGACAATCGCCAGAGGGCAGAGCCTAGGGCTTTCTCAGGTCAGCCCTGAGCAGGCACCCAGCCCACACATGCAGTGTCCCGGGGGCTCGGGAATAGGTCAGAGCTTCCAGGCCCTTCTTCCCTAAAGCTCCTCATCACTCGGCCTTTCTTCCAGTGACTCTGCTTGGTTTCCATTTGCCCCAACTCTTATCCATAGCCCTAGGCAGCAGAGACTCTCATATGCCTTTAAATGGTTTGGACCCTGAATGTCCTCCAGTAGCCACCTCACTACTGGGAGAGTTGGTGGAAAGCAACAAGTCACAGAGGAATCCAAGGGTCTGGACTAGGTGTGTCCCTCTCCTGATGTGGGGACATCTGTGAGAAGAGCAGGTGGCCAGCTGGTGGGGGAGGGGTGCAGGCACGTGGTGTGGACAGGACAGATGGGGTAGGTGAGGCTGAGACCCCCGGGGTATGTTCCTGCATCTGGGCTGAACTGGTCTTCAAAGCTGCAGAGTGGTTGGGATCATCTTCAGGCTGAGGAAGAAAATGAGGGGAGTAGAGGGGACTGAGGAGGCTCGGCTTAGACAGGAAAGGGCTGAGCCAATCCTTTGGGGGAAAAGTGTGTCAGTTCCAGGCTCATGCGGACAGAACTTGAGCCCACTGTGCTCCGTGAAATAAGCCAGTCCCTAAACGACTGATACTGGAGGAGGCCACTACTGAGGGACAGGGAGCGCTCCAGCTCATAGAGGTGGAAGGAGCTGCTGGGGGCTGGGGCTGGGGAGGGGAATGGGGATTCAGGTCTTGTGGGCAGAGGTTCAGCTTGGGATGATGAAGAAGTGGTGGTGATGGACGGAGGTGGCAGGTGCAGAACAGTGAGTGCATTTATAGCCACTGAATTAGACCCTGAAACGTGCTTAATGGTATCAGTTGTACGTCAGTCACAGCACAATAGGAAAGAAGTGAGGCAGGAGGACGGTGTGAGTCAGGAGGACGGAGCCATTGCAAGTCCCAGGAGGGCAGGGATCCTGTATCTTAGTTCTCACTCACGCTCTGTGCCTTGTTGGAGCTCACAGCTGGCACTCAGTGAATGCTCGCTAAGACGCCGTGCACGCAGATGAGGGCACAAGTGCAGACCCACCGGTGGGCGCCGAGGAATCCCAATGGGACATGCATCCAGACTGAGTGAGCGCCCACATTTCACAAGCGCCAGCACAGAAATAGCCATTTAAAACCAAGGCAGGTGACCATAAGCTGTATTACAAAGCTGTGATCATCAAGACAGTATGGTACTGGCACAAAAACAGATGCATAGATCAATGGAACAGAATAGAGAACCCAGAAATGGACCCTCCACTTTATGGTCAACTAATCTTCAACAAAGCAGGAAAGAATGTCCAATGGAAAAAAAGTCTCCTCAGTAAATGGTGCTGGGAACACAGGACAGCCACATGCAGAAGAATGAAACTGGACCATTTCCTTACACCATATACAAAAATAGACTCTAAATGGATGAAAGACCTCAAGGTGAGACAGGAATCCATCCAAATCCTTGAGAAGAACTCGGGCAGCAACCTCTTTGACCTCAGCCACAGCAATTTCTTGCTATACACATCTCCAAGGCAAGGGAAACAAAAGCAAAAATGAACTGTTGGGATTTCATCAAGATAGCAAGCTTTTACACAGCAAATCAAACAGCCAACAAAACCAAAAGACAACAAAAAGGAGAGAAAATATTTTCAAATGACATATCAGATAAAGGGCTCGTATCCAAAATCTAGAGAGAACTTACCAAACTCAACACCCACAGAACAAATAATTCAATCAAGAGATAGGGCGAAGGGGTGCTTGGGTGGCTCAGTGGGTTAAAGCCTCTGCCTTCGGCTCAGGTCATGATCCCAGGGTCCTGGGATCGAGCCCCGCATCGGGCTCTCTGCTCAGCCAGGAGCCTGCTTCCTCCTCTCTCTCTCTCTGCCTGCCTCTCTGCCTACATGGAATCTCTGTCTGTCAAATAAATAAATAAATCTTTAAAAAAAAAAGAGAGAGAGATAGGGCAAAGACATGAACAGACATTTCTCCAAAGAAGACATCCAAATAGCCAACAGACATATAAAAACGTGCTCAGCAGCCCTCAACATGAGGGAAATACAAGTTAAAACTATGAGGTACCACCTCACACCAGTTAGAATTGATGAGGGAGCAGGAGGCTGGCTGAAGACAAAGCAAAAGCTGGCTCCGTGCAGCCCCTCTCCACCCGCTCCCCTCGGTAATATGTGTCACATTCCTCAGGCACCCCTGACTGCCCTAAAAGAAAAACAAATAGTTAACTTGCAGAGATCACAATCCTGCAAGGCAGGAGTCTCCCTTGGTTTACAAATGTCCTTGAGATTTACAACAAAGAAGTTACCTTACCAATAGCGCAATTTCCAGAGGCACATAACTCAAGCCCTAACATCACTCTCCCCTCCATAAACAAAACTGAAGGAGGCTGAGGTAGAAGGAAAAGTAAAAAAAGTTAAATTTCTTCTAAACCTAAATCTCACTAACAAGGACGCTTGATAGCAGGAATGTGACATTCCACCAGGAGACTCCCAATTGTCTTCATGTTAGTGCCTCATTAGAGGGAAAGCGGCCTTGGCTTGATAGTAACCAAGCCTTCAATATCCTGACAGTCTTCTTTACCCCAATAGCCCTTCTGAACACCCCTTTGTCCTCACCTACCCAACTCCTGTGTATATAACCTGCCACTCCTCACATCCCTGGGGCAGCAGCTCTTCCTGCCCATGGGTCCTGTCCCCGTGCTCTAATAAACCACCATTTTGCACCAAAGATGTCTCAAGAATTCTTTCTTGGTCATCAGCTCCAGACCTCACCCCACCGAACCTCACCTAGGTTCTAGAACTTCATGAGAATGGCTAAAATTAACAAGACAGGAAACAACAAGTGTTGGCAAGGTTGTGGAGTAAAGAGAACCTTCCTACGCTGTTGGCAGGAATGCAAGCTGGTACAGCCACTCTGGAAAACAGTGTGGATCTTCCTCAATGAATTGAAAATAGAGCTACCCTACGACCCAGCAATTGCACGCCTGGATAATTACCCCCAGTGATACAGACATAGTGAAAAGAAGGGCCACCTGCACCCCAATATTCATAGCAGCAATGTCCACAATAGCCACACTGTGGAAAGAGCCTAGATGTCCTTCAACAGACGAATGGATAAAGAAGATACGGTCCATATATACAGTGGAACATTCCTCAGCCGTCAGAAGGGATGAATCCCCACCATTTGCATCGACATGGATGGAACTGGAGGGGATTATGCTGAATGAAATAAGTCAAGCAGAGAAAGACAATTATCATATGGTTTCACTCACACGTGGAACATAAAGAATAGTGTAGAGAACCATAGGGAAAGGGAGGGAAAACTGAATGGGAAGAAATCAGAGAGGGAGACAAACCATGAGAAACTCTGGACTCTGGGAACCAAACTGAGGGTCACAGAAGGGAGGGAGTTGGGGGATGGGGTAGCTGGCTGACAGGTATTAGGGAGGGCACATGCTGTGATGAGCACTGGGTGTTACAGGCAACTAATGAATCATGAACACATTAAAATCTACTGATATACTACACGCTGGCAAAGAATTTAAACTTTAAAAATTAAATTAAAAAATAAAAAATAAAACCAAGGCAGAAACCATACATAACCCAGAGGGCTCCGTGCTCCTGAAGGCTGAGCTACTGGCCACGGTGGTCAGGGGACTGGGGATCTGACAGGTGGCTCTGCACAGCCCTCACCCTGAAGCCCCATGGCCGTGGCAAGGCGCAGGGACTGGGAGGGAAGACCCGGCCGGAGGCCATCCTGGCTCCCGGGCTACAGCACCACTCCCAACCCCCGGCAGTGTCTGTCTAGAACCAGGGAGGAAACCTTTTCCCTCGATTGTTCTTTTAAAGACGGTTGCTCAGCGTTGACACAGAAAAACATCTGCCATAAACCGGAGCCGTTCACAGCTGCAAATGACCCAGAAGTTATCAGATCGTAGTGGCCATAAAGAGAAGGCCTTGTGTCCCCAGGTAGGCCTCCTGTGTGCAGGTGCAGCTGGTGCCCTGGACATCTCCATGTGCGCAGGGCTGGGCTCCACAGTCTCCCTCAAGGGGACAGGAGTAGGAACCTGCTCTGACACCTCTGCTCAGGACGGCACCCCCCCCCATGGAGACAGGACAGCCCCTCATGAGTCCCAGATGTCCTGCTGATTCTTGGGCATGGCCTGAATCGCAGCTTCTTCACGGCGGGGGGGGGTGGGGGGAGGGCAGCCCGGCTGCTGCAGGTCCCACAGGTCCTGAGGGGATAGCTGGGCTTATGGCCCAGCAGGTACCTGTTCAATGGCTCTCATCACACCACACAACCTCAATCCCCTCGGCCAGGTCGACCCCCATCGCCTGGTGACAGGCCAAGGTCAGTCGGTAAACCTCCACCACAAACCCCCCCAAAAAGGGCCCCATGTAGTAAATGTTGCCCTGGTCCCTGGGGATATGGGCCTGGGACAGTGGCCGGCACTGGTAGCTGAAGTCTTCACAGGACACCCGGTGGAAACTGGGCTGCAGGGTGCCAAAGAGTGGGGACAGGATCTCCACGCCCACATGGTCCCAGAACTTCATGTCCACATCCGCACACACCAGGTCGTCCACCTCATGGAGGAAGCGCTACTTACAGAGGCGGCTGACCATCGCCATGTGCTGCACGGACATCCTGCAGTGTGGCAAGCCGGGGACCTCGAGGACCACCACCCTCCAGCGCTCCCAGGGGGTGAGGGCACATGGGCCTGGCAGCCCACTGGTCCGTGAAGACCTAGCAGGTGACCCTGTGTCCCACCGTGATGGCCTTCTGTGCCCTCTGCAGGAACAGGTCCAGGAAGACCACCTACCTACAGGGACGAGGGACAAGGCAGGAGGAGGGTCACTGTCAGAGGCTGGCGGCAGGACCCCAGAGCTGGGGCCCACGGACGTGTGCACCTTCTTCACAGGGGCAGGTCCTGTGCTGCTTTAAGCAATAGCCACTCTCCCAGCCTGTCCTGAGCAAGTCTGCTCATGGGGCCTCCCTACCTTCTGCTCCCAGAGATGGGGGCCATCAGCACGGCATCATGCAAAGGGTAGCTTGAGGCTTCAGAGTCAGGAAACCAACCCCACAGTCAGCATGCTGGAGCCAGGAACATTCTCCCTGTGCCAAGTTCTCAGGCAAACCCTGCAGGTGCCCTCCCCTTGCTGAGCCCCTGCCAGGAGAGGAGCACCTTTGGGCACAGCCCTCCTTTCTTTGGCCTCCAGACTGGCTAGCATCAGCATGGTTGGCCTCCTGCCCCACTTGGCTTGGAGTGGGCTGTCGCTGGCCCCACAGAGCTGTCTCCACCCCCATAGGGTCCTCCCATGAAGGCTACAGGGCCTCTTGCTGACAAGGTCCATCAGTCAACCACTGCTATTCCTCCGGCCACCCTCGAACTCCCCCAGATCAGAAACCAGGTCCAGCCCATGGGCAGGGAAGGGGAAAGAGGACCGCTGGAAGAAGAGGGGGCTTTCTTAGGCCGCAGCCGTGAATCCAAGGGTGGAAGCTTCCAGGTCCAGGTGTACATCTCCCCAGCCCCAAGAAGTTGGAAGTCTTGTCTCTCTGAGGGGACTGCCTGTGGGGACAGCAGGTCCCCCATTTTCAGCAAGGTGGTGAGTCCCTCTGAGACTGATTTTTTAAAGGTTTTATTTATTTATTTGACAGAGAGAGAGAGAGCTAGAGAGGGAACACAAGCTGGGGGAGTGGGAGAGGAAGAAGCATGCTCTCCGCTGAGCAGGGAGCCCGACATGGTGGGGTTCGATACCAGGACCCGAGGATCATGGCCTGAGCCGATGGCAGATGCTCAATGACTGAGCCACCCAGGCACCCTGAGACTGATTTTTTCACACAGGCATTAAGGCTACTTCCCTGTGCCTGCCCCATACCTGGCATCTTAGTAAATCACTCCCACAGGGAAAGTGGGGCACTACATTTAAATACGGGACAAGGCCACACACACCCAACGGAGACAAGTTAGGTCACCGGGGGACAAATCCAGGTACAGCCAATGGGGGAACAAGCCAGACATGAAGCAGGGGGAGAAGAGAGTGCTCCTGGCAGAGGCAGAGAGAATGTCAAGGCTCAGAGTCAGGCCCCAGGCACATGTGGGATGACACACACCTGGGAGGCCCACGGGGGAGGGGTGAATGCGGTGGGAGAGGTGAGGCTGGAGAGGACAGGCAGCTGGGGAGCAAATCACAGAGAGGCTCAAAGGTTATGTTCTGAAAAGATCACTCTGGTTATGGGAGAAGAAGCAGAGGACAGGGAGACCCTAACCCTAAGCCTTAACCCTAAACCCACCCTAACCCTAATCAAACATCACGCTCAGTTTTGAGGACTGACAGCTCTACTCTGAAATCACTAACGAGTTCATCACGCTCGCTTCCACTCCTTGCTCAGTATTGTAATGAAAGCTCTGCCCAGAAGAGTAAGGCAGGAAACAGGGAATCCACATGTGAAAGGAAACAGTAGAACTAGGTCTATTCAGAGACCAGAGATGGCAGCATCTTATACACAGAGCTTCCTTAAGAATCAACAAAAATTGATCACAGCCAGTTCCCTAAATCTGCAAAGTTACAGGACTAAATATCAATACACAGAAATCTCTCTTGTTTGTATACACTAGCAATGAACCGTCCAAAATGAACTTTAAGAAAACAATTCTGTTTTAGGGATCAACACTGACCAAATACTTAAGAACAGATGTCATCAAGGTGTACGTCTTGTACACCGAAAGTTACAAAACATTGCTGAAAGCAAGCAAGGGAAACCTAAATCAATCTGAGGACACCCCCTGGTGATGGGAAGACGTACTATTGATAAGACAGCAACAGTACACAATGCGATGTGGAAATTCAATGCGCTCCCAAGAAATTTCACTTTTGGGAAGAAATGCACAAGCTAATTGTAACAGTTAAATGGAATTTTAAGGGTCCACAAGATAACCAAAACCATCTTGGAAAAGAAAATCAAACGGGAAAGGTCATACTTCCAAAGTTCAATCTTAACACAAAGCAACAGTAAATAAACATTATGATATAGTTGTAAAGGTATGTATACACCCTGAAACTAAATTTACAAAAATTTTAAATAAATAAAATAATTTTTTTCAAGTATGCGTACAGATCAGTGGGATTTAACTGAGAGCCCAGAAATAAAGCCTTCATTTATGGTCCTCTGAATGTTGACAAGGGTGGACAACATTACACTGGGGAGACAGAACGGTCTTTTCAACGAAGGGTGCTAGACAATTGGCTATCCATGTACGGAGGAATGGAACTGGACCCTTACCTCACACCACGTATACACATTAACTCAAGGGGCTCCTGGGTGGCTCAGTGGGTTAAGCCTCTGCCTTTGGCGTGGGTCATGATCCTGGGGTCCTGGGATCAAGCCTTGTGTCGGGCTCTCTGCTCAGTGGGGAGCCTGCTTCTCTCTCTCTCTCTCTCTCTCTCTCTCTGCCTACTTGTGATCTCTGTCAAATAAATAAAATCTTTTAAAAAATAAAAATAAAATAAAAAATAAAATGGACGAAGGACTTGGATAGACAGACCCTTCTCCAGAGAAATCATAGAAATGGTGAAAAGCACATGAATAGATGTTAAACATCATTAGTCTTTACGGAAATGAGGATTCAAACCAGTTAGATGTCCTTTTACACAGAATCACTATGATCAAGAAAACCAAAAATAATAAAAGGATGTCGAGAAACTGAAACCCTTACACCTTGCTTGTGAAAAATGGTGCAGTCTGGGTATAAAACGGTTTGTCATTTACTCAAAGAGATCAAAGCAGAACTACCATATGGTTCAACAACTGCACTCCTAGATGTATCCCCCCAATATGAAAACACGGGTTCAAACAAACAAAAATGTGCAGGAATAGTCATAGCAGCGGTGTTCCCAAGAGTTAAAACCCAGAAAGATGCAAATGTCCATCCATGGGGAAAAGGACAAACAGAAGGAGGTAGATCCATAAAGGGCTATCTTGTTCCGCCCTGTGAAGGGATGAAGGAAAATGGCTCATTTGTGGGAAAAAACTATGGTGGTTCCTTAAAATACTAAACACAGACTTCCACTGCAGCCTGTATGCCCCCAAACAGAAAGTAGAACTGCCCTTGCTCAGAGCAGCATTTCCCACAGCAGCCGAAGGGGGGACGCCGCCCGAGTGTCCGCGACAGACGGTCGACAAACGAACTGCGGTGCCTGCGCCGCGAAACCCATTCAGCCCTAAGAGCGAAGCGGGTTCTGACGCGGGCCACAGCGCGGCGGAACCGAAGTCCTCGCGCTGAGCGGAATCAGCCCGCACCGGAGGACGACGCTGTAGGATCCCACTCGGAGGGCGCGTCCGGGACACAAAGCTGGACGGGGCTGCGGCCGCGGGGACAGGACGAGGGGAGCGGGTGTTTCGTGCGCGCGGACTCCCTCGCGGGGGCCGGGAACATCCGGAGAACGAGGTGCAACGCGGGACTCAGCGAAGGCCGAGAACTGCGCACCTGAAGGGTCTTAAGGGGCCGATGTTCCTCTCTTTGTCACCGTGGAAAGCGAACGAGGGACGGACGCGTGTCACAGCGCGGACGGACACTGAAGACGGCTGCGGCGACTGAACCGTACGGAAACCGCGCCCGGACGGCGCCGTCCGTGCCCCGCAAGTCCGTCCGGTTCCCAAGTACGGAACGTGCTGGAAGCAGCTCCGGAAGAACACGGCCGAGAGCGGGAAGACGTCGCGGACGGGGCGGCAGGCGGCGGCCGCTGACGTGGGCCTGCGGTCTGGGGGCCACTGCGGGCGCCGTCAGCCGTTTCTCACCTGGGGTTCCGTGGGGGTTCCGGGGGACCGTGTCGCTGTGTGGGGCCAAACGCCCCGAAGCAGCCCGTGCGACGCGCAGACGTGGTTCAGAAGCGACGGCGGGGGTCTGCGTGCGGGGATGACGCGTCTCTGTGCGGCGGCGACACGGTCCCGCAGATCCGAGGTCAACGCAGAAGACGCGGCGCTTCCCGACACCCCCGCGACACCACGTCGCAGGAGCAGAGACGACGTCGGAGGTCCCCCGCGCGGACCGGCCACTCGCCCCTGCAAGAGGCCGCGGCCGGCCAGACACTCGCGGGAGGACGGAGTCGGGGCGAGTCTCGGCGCGGCAGACGCGGCGGGACTCGGGGTCCCAGGTCCCCGCGGCGCCCCCACAGCCCGGTCGGAGCCGTGAGGAAGCGGGTCGGGCCTCGGGACGGCGGCCGCGGAGCCGGAGCGGCGGCGGGAAGGGGGCGGCTCGGCGTCCGTCCCGGGAGCGACCGTCCGCCCCGGACCCGCGTCAGGAGCCGCCGCGGGAGAGACGCTCCGGTCCCGGCCCGCGGGGAAGCGGCGGGTCACGTCCCGCAGGGAGTCGCCGTCCCGCCGCCGGTGAGCGTCCCCGACCCCGAAGCCCGGCCTGTCGTCCTCCCGGGACCGGCCTTCCCCGCCGCCGCCTCCGTGAAGCCGCGGTCGCTCCGCGCTCCCGGCGCCCGCGGGCACGTGGCGGGGACGTGGTTCGCTGCCCGGACGCCGCCGCCGCCCCCAGACGCGCCCGCGGAGCCGCCCAGAGCCGGGGCCGCAGCGCGAGGCGACGAGCGGACACACTCACGCCTCAGCGTCCGCGACCCGCGGCGTGTCCGCGGCCCGGAGCGACCGGCGGGGAGAACCTCGAGGCAGCCTCGTCCGCCGCGTCCGCAAGATCGAGACACCGGGAGCCCCGACCCGGGAGGGGACAGGCCGGTCCTACCACAGCCGCCGCCGCTGACCGCGGACACGGAGGGGACGCGCGGGGACGGAGACGCCCGGGGCTCGGGAAGCACCCGCCGTCCCCGCCGCCCTCTACACAGTCCGCCGTCGCTCCCGGACGCCCGGACTCCGGCCGGCCCCGCGGCGGGTGTGGACGCAGGAAGGACGCGCGGGGCGGGGCGGGCGGGGCAGGGGGAGCGCGAGCCCCGAGGGGGCGGCCGCGCCCGGACCGTCTGCGGAGCCCCAGGAGCCGCGTCCGCGGCGCACGGACACAGCCCCGACCCGGGGCGCATCCGAGCCCGGACAGCGGGGAACCCCACAGCCCCGCGCTCAGCCCCGGGGAGGCCGCCGCGCCGCACACAAAACCGCGGAAGCCCAAGGTCTACACCGCGCGCCCTTCCTCCGGGGGTCCTGAGACCACGCGCCCCCTCGGCAGTGCCCGCTCTGGCGGCTTCTGCTCACCTCTGCTCCAGGGGCTGGTCCTGAGGAGGCCGGACGGCTGTCGGCGTGGACGCGGACCCACGTCCCCCACAGCGAGTCCTGTCAGCGTGGGAGCGGCCGCACGTGCTCCAGAAGCCTCCACAGCGGGTCCTGAGGAGGCCGGCACCCGTCCCAGCTGCGGCTGCGCGGGCCAGGCTCGGGCGGAGCCGCGGTCCGGCGCCCTCTGCAGGCGGTGTAGGGCAGTGCAGGACTGGGGAGCTCACCCTTCCGTGGAAGCACCTGCTCCCTCCAGGGTCCCGCTGAAGCCATTTCATTCTGGAAATTGCAGCTGCACGGAGCCCAGTATGCCCCGACTTCTCCAAACATACCTAAGGAGCAATGAATTGGAAACACTGTGGAATGACAACAGTCCCTGACCCAAACGGTGGCACCAATCATGACCCTGGCACTGACCAGACCTGCACTCTGACCTCAACTTGCTCTCAAGCCTGGGCCTGAGCCAATCCAAGAGCCTAACCCCAGCCCCCAACCCAAACAGTGTTCACAAGAACCGAAGGTAGAAGCTGCAAATACCCATCAGTGATGCGTGCATAAACGAACTCTGGTGAAGGGTTTGGGTCTGGGTTCAGGGTCAGGTTCCAGTCAGAGTTCTAGACCAGGGTTTGGGTTTAGGGTCAGGGTGAGGATTCAGAGTGAGGGGCGAGGGAACAGTTAGAGTTTAGGGCTTTAGGTTTATGATTTAGAGTTTAAGACTCAGGGCTTCTGGGATGAAGTCCAAGGTCAAATTTGGGGTTTGGATTCATGCTGGGGTTTGGGTTCAGGTTCATGCATCAGAGTTCTGGTTTAGGGTTTGGGTTCGTGATTCAGGGCTTGGATCCAGGGCTCAGGTTCAGAGTCCAGGCTTTGGGTTCAATTTTAGGTTTGGGATTGAGGGCTCCAGATTGGGCTTTAAGGTCAGGTTAGGTTTCAGCATTAAAGTTAGGGGTTAAGGTTAGGTTTAGGGATGACACATTTTCTTCAGTTGTCATCATGGACCCAAAATTTCTATCTGAAGTTTCTAAATCTGAAATGCATTTCATCTGGGTGTCAGGAGCTCATTTAGAATTTAAGATCTCAGTAACTCCCTACTGACAGCATACTGATCCCAGGGTCTCCCAGTCACCCAGAAATCGCTTTTGTCTTCGCTCAAATAAACCCTTGGCAGAGAAGGGCGAGTGGCTCCCAAAGTTGGGATGATTTCACTATGGTAGCGGTGTGAATCCAAATACTGTGGACCTGTTCGTAGAAAATGAAACAGGAGACGAATAATTGGTTGACTCCTGATTCTTCCACAATAGCAAAGACCAAGTTTCCAATAGAATCTGATAATGTTCCCTAGGAAGGACTATGGTCCTCATTACCTGTACTGAAAGAGGGCCCCCTCCCCTGCTTTAAACTAGGAATCACAGCAGGATATTTCCTACTTTGTGTCAAAAAAATTTTTTTATTATTTGGCTGTTCCACTGTACAATTTGTGGAAGCACTGACAACGTTTTCCTCTCTCAAATCCTCATCAACACATGGGTAAAATGCAGGCAACGTTGTAATGCACTGCTCATTGGAATACCAAGTACAAGAAGGGCTATTAGGAGTAATAAGAAGATATCGAATATGAACCTCAGAACAAGCACCCTTGATGCGCACTTAATGAGGATCCCTAACCATGACATCTAACATCTCATCCTATGGAATTCACCCATAAAAATCATCAATAACGATAGCCTGCTGACTGCTGTAACCACCTCGCCATTGACCTCTAGGCTTGTAATACACACTCCAACCGCTAGAGACTCACTTCTCAGCAGCGGAAGGGGACTGGCCCTCTCCCTCTGGACCAACTCTTACAGTGAAACCAAAAAATCCCACCCCTTGGAAATCCCAGCCATTAGGATAAAGTTGCAAAAACCACACCCAGAACTCAATAAAGGACAGACCTCATGAAGCGGAGGCTGCAGATCACCCGCATCCCACGAAGTAGCTCTACAGTGGACTCCAGGTATGTCCCCTGCCTGGGATCACACGGGGCACCGCATTCTTCCAAGACACATCCTCAGAACAAAAGTGCGAACTGTCCTCGTCAGTCCTGTGTGCAGGCTCACAGTGAGCTCTGTGAAAGCCAGACACCTTCCTGAGAGCACTTGGCCTCTCACGACGATCCTAGCGGATGGAGGGCACTGCTCTCCCCAACTTCCACACCAGCTAGAGAAGACTTGGAACGAGTTTTGCCAAACTCCATGCAAAGGCATGTTCTTCATCTGCAAAATGATGGACAGTAACACCACGGATTCCCCGCACCTTCTTGAACCTGGGTAAATTGGAGGTACAGCTTGGCCAAGCTATTATCCCCAACACTCTACACACACACACACCCTCCCCTTGTGCACTCCAGACGAGTTTCCAGTCACCTTGTTCATTTCCAGCCATTGTCTCTGCAGAGAAGTACAGTAGCACTGAGGTTCTGGGACTGAGGTGCTAGGTGCTAAGCCAGCACCTTGGACGAATTTACTATCAGAAATTAAGATTTGTTTTATTAACAGATGCGCCCCAGAAGATCTTGCCGCCACAGCCATTAGAAAAGTCATTACAACAAAGGTCCTAACAACCTCTGCCAATCTCCACAGCTCCACTCCCTGGCTCCAGGGATTGGCTCATTCATGGGCATGTGACCTGGTCCCAGCCAATGAGGTGGGAGGAACCTTGGGTCTCAGCCTGCAGAACTGAGGGATGGGGTGGGCCACCCAGGCCAAGAGCTTTTCCATCAGGACTGCAGAAGCAGCATAGGCGAGGCCCATGCCAGTGCCACAGAGGGCCCAGGAAGCCAGGTGCTCTGTAACATTGCTGATGGCTGGATCAGACTCATCCTGAAGCCCACACAGGATAGATTCTCTGCTACCTCAGGAGAAACCCCAATGTGCTCATGGTCTTGGCCTGAACAAGATGACCACCTGTGTGGTATATAAGCCGCAAGATATACCCACCTGATAATGGGGCCTTACCCAGCCAAAGAGTACCTACATGGAATTCAGCCTCAGACAAACGTGTTGGGGGAAGCTCGAGGCCTACAGAGAAAGGTGGGAGAATCCTGAGGACTTAATTTTAGGTCAATCACACTATCATTTTTTTTAACTTTCAAGAGGAGGGGCCATGGTCAGGCAGGATAGATCCCAGTGTCTTCCCACTCTGCCACTGGAAAAGAAGAGCCCTCTCCCCCAACATCCATCATGTTGCAGATCTAGGGTGTGGGAAACTACCACCGATGGGCCAAATGGAACTCCCCCCATATTCTCTCAATCAAGTGTGGCAGGAACATGAGTTATGGACGGTCTCTGGCTGCCATCAAGCCACAATGCAAGAGAGGAGTCATTGTCAGAGACACCACGTGGACTGCAACACCTAACAGAAAATTTTCACAGACAACTTTGCAGAAAAGTCTGTGCCGATCCCTGGTCTCAAAGATCCTAAGATCATGCCCCTTTTTTTGAGTAGAACGTAGCACTTTCTGGTAAAATCTAATTGCTCCACCCCCAGAGGCAAGGACTTCCATCCTTTTAGCCAGAACTCCATCTCCATCCTCCTCTATTGACAGCTGGAATGGCACGTCTACAGGTCTCCAGCCCAACGGGACTTCACTGTCGATTTCATGGTCGTGATGCTCAGAAACGGAGGTGTCAGCGTGAACGTGTGAGGGTGAGCGTGTGTTTTCTCTTTGTTAGTCACAGTGTGCACGGAGAATACAACACAGTAACATGCTTTCTGTCCCATGGAATGCCTGGCCATGCCATGTGGATGTACAGTGATCTCGGAAGGAAGCCACCTTCATAGAACATACTTCATCTGGGAGGACTCCCAAGTCCCTTGCCCTGGACACTAGGTTCCACTGAGGCTGGGGGCACTCAGAGGGACAGAGAATTCCCCTGCCCATCAGGGTTTTGAAGGACACCTACTGTTCTGGGACAGAAGATCCCGAAACCATTCATGGGTCCATCATCCAGCCCAGCAATCTGGGAGAGAGACCTACTCCAAGCAGGAAGGACAGACCAAGACACAACAACTGACAGCCTTGTGTGACATGTGCCGTGACAGGGGACACTCAGGAGGACTGAGGGTGTGCAGGGTTGGCCAGACTGGGGTGGCTCCGGGAAGGTGTGGCAGCTGTGCCCTTGTGTGGCTACACGTGTCAGTATGACTGGGCATTGGCCAGATGGGAAATGACATCGTGGGCGAGGGGCAGTGTCCCTAAACTGTCTTCTGCAAGGCAAAAGTTCAGTAACGAGAGTCCTTTCAGTACGATTTCCCATCACATGCGTCCGTGAGTCCCTAAAGCTGACTGTGTGGAACATCAAGTACATAGTTGGCCATTGCTTTCAAACCTGAGGTGCTGGGGACAGAGCACACTGGATATTTCATACTCTGGTATGATGACTTTTCCCGCCTTCATCTCTGACCCAAGCACAGGGTACAAAGGCAACACAGATCTATACTTCAAATGTCAACAGAAATCTGCAAACCCAAGTTCTCACAGGAGCTAAAGGTTCAGGACCAGGGTGATGGAGAGGGGAGGCCAAGAGCAAGGAACCAAAAGAACACAGCATGTGCATGTGAGCTGGCCCACTTCTCTACCTGTCAGAAGCGAGCCATGCCTGACAGGAGGGAGTCCCACCTGCACCCGGTCTGTCTGTTTGCTGCCCTGGAGCAGAGCAGAGAGGCTGAGCTGGGCGTGGGTGTCGGGGGGAGATGGCCAGCTGGCCACAGATGCTACCTGCCGAGGACCTGTAGGACCAGCTCCCGGTCCTCAGCTAAGATGAAACCATCATTATGTATTATGACTTATTTCTGGGGACAGGGCATGTGCTCAGTGCTTTTGTGACTATATCCTCTCCCGTTGTATTTTTTAAAAACGCCTTAGGCATTAACACTAACATACACAAAGCTGTCCCTAGTTAATGTATGTAACTTGTCCCTGACCCTAAACCTAATATCTAGTGAAGAGACACTCGATTTAGAAAACTGCTCACCAATTAGAGGATGGTTCTTAGGAGCTAAGGAATTCAGGGACCAACCCTCTTCTGTCTTCCCCCTGGAAGCTGGTAAATGGGAACACATTCGGCCACGTGCTCTCTGGAGAGTGGCCACACGGGGGCAACAGGGAGTCAGCAGTACCCCAAACCCCACTGCAAAGCCAATTCTCCCTTCATCCTGTCAAATTTTGTTCATTCAATGTTTACAGATCATGGTAGAGATTATGAAAGGTCTGACCTTGCTGAATTTTTTAAAACCAAACGAATTCGGGGCGCCTGGGTGGCTCAGCGGGTTAAAGCCTCTGCCTTCGGCTCAGGTCATGATCCCAGGGTTCTGGGATCGAGCCCCACATCCGGCTCTCTGCTCAGCAGGGAGCCTGCTTCCCTTCCTCTCTCTGCCTGCCTCTCTGCCTGCCTGTGATCTCTGTCTGTCAGATAAATAAATAAAATCTTTAAAAAAAAAATAAATAAAACCAAACGAATTCTTTCAACCTGTTCAGAATAGAAGACGTTTTCTAAAATCTCAGAGTTGGCGAGCAGAGGAAGGCCCAGGGACCTGGGAAAAAGCTATTACTGTTGAATCTCTTCAGGTCTACCTAGGACACAAGGACGACATCTACTCCACTTCTTTGCAGGAGGGGTCTGTGTCCGCTCACAGCACTGAATCCACACAAAATAGTGCAGCTCAGAGGAAAATAAAGGAGAATCCTCAGCCTCCAGAAGCAGAGAAAGAGCCACACCCAGGAACCAAGAAGACAGACCAGGAAGGCTCTGCGCAGGCCAGTTTGCATTTCTGGAGAGCCTCTGGAGCTAGACTGCCCCCAATGCCCCCGGGGTCGTGGGTCAGGCCCAGCGCACACCCTGACGCTGCACTGTTGGAACCCGTGACCAGTCTCCTGGTCCCTTCCTCCCCGAGACACCCCTACCCCCTGATGACTCCAGCCTGCTTCTTGGAACTCCCATTCCCCTTTCTTACTCCATCCTTCACTTTTCCCTTCATGGCCATAATACAGAGTATGTTGAAATACTTTCTATTCTGTCATTTAAATCTTTTTTTGTCATGGTTGCTCTAAAACTAAACCTTGCATCATCTACCCTGATGTAGAATCCCTTGTTGCATTGCCTGACTCCACTGTGGACCCCGAGTGCCCTCACGGTGTCATGGGGCTAGTGTCCAAGGCAAGGTCCTCACTAAGCCGACTCAGCGGTTGCAGGGAAGGCCTGACCCAGGCACTGCTGCTTTCGTGCAAGTGAGGCAGCACAGCCAAAACCTGGATTTGGGATCAGAATGGCTCATGGCCCCTCAGCCACATCGGATGGCATGGGGGCACGCCCTGAAGACACTTGCTAGTCCAGTGTCACCCTGGGGAATTTCCATGCAATAGCCATTGTGTCCAGTGGGGGAATTCGGTAGGAGCGGGGACGATGGGAGTTGGAACTCCTGAGATGGAATCCACCTTGGAGACCGCCCGGAACTTCCTAGGAGTACATTCCATCATCTCGCATGAATCAATGCCTCTAAAACCATGTCCTCACTTTAGAAAGCATGGGCCTCAGGTTCCAATGACATGACTCTCCTGGGTCGTACTGGACATCAGCGGAAGAGCCTGACTGAGCCTGGAGACGGCCTCTAGTGGGATCCCCCAGAGCAGCTTCAGCTAGAGCCGCAATCACACATTTATCTTCCCTGCACTCCCCAACTCGCGTGGGACTCTTCATGGGGCCTATTCTGGGAACAAGGGTCACGTCAGGGCCACAGAAACCTCTGACACTGGTTGTAATGAGACTCTGGGATGTCAGTGGAGTCCCAAGCCATGGGCCATCTCAGAGTTCATCTGCAAAGATACAGTTGGTGGGAAACCCACATGCTGACAGAGAGTAGAAAATGGAAAAGCTAGGAAAGAGGGGGTGCTCACATCCCATCTGGCCCCAGATGTCACAGTGTTGTCCAGCAGGACAAGCCCCCCAAGTGCTCCCCAGCGCATTCACGGAGCTCACCCTAAGGTATGAAGTTGAGCTCATACACGGGTCATGAGCATCCTGGCCAGCTCGGGGCAGCAGAACACAGGACACAGTGAAGCCACAGCCTTGACAGATGTATAGTCATGGAGCAACAGCTTTCTCCAAATATATCCTGAAATGTTAAAAAAATCACTGATAAAACATTAACAGTTTTAATTAAAAAGAAAGCCATACATGTCATAGAGTAAACTGGTTCAATTAATAAGTATTTATTGAGGATCTCCTTAGTGCAAATGTATAGCTCTAGTCCCGCCTGGGAGCTTGCAAACAGCAGAGGATACAATCAACGGATCAACAGTAGGAAGGAGTGCTGGCCAGGAGAACAGTGCAGACTCAGGGGGCCGTCGCATTCAGAGGCCCACCAGGAACCAAAGGTGGCGTTCGAGTCAAGACCAGAATGAAATGGGGAGCGAATCCATCTGTGCGGAGGGCAACAGAGCAAGGACATTTCTTACTAACTTTAAAGATAAAACAGAAATGCCGAGATGTTTTCACTTAGGTGTTGCTTTGGGAGCGCTGGTTCTTCTAACTTTTAGGGATACACACTTACCTTTCCTCACTGTAAAATGGTATAAGAAAAATGTCTTATTTAAGCATTGACATCTTTAATTAAAAGGCAAATAAATTAACCCAAGCTAACCCCTAACCCTAACCTAGAGACTTAGTACTGTATTAGTTTTTTACTGGAGCTTGAACAAATTTCTACAAACTTCGTGGCCTAAACAACAGAAACTTTCTATCTCAGAGCTGTGCAGCTCGGGGGTCTAGTGCGGGGGGCAGGACTGTGGCCCTTCTACAGGCTCCAGGGGAGAACCCCTTCCCAGGCCTTTTCCACCTCGTGGAGGATGACTCCTACATTCCACGGCTCACAATCCCTTCCTGCATCTCCAAAGCTTCTAGAAAGGCATGTGGCTCTGCTGAAACCTTGCTTTTTACTCAGCAAGACCCAGTTTTGTCTTAAGGCCTACGAAACTATGATGAATACACCTGAATTACTTTAAGCCACTACACTGACCCATGCACAAGTGAAGGTGAGGGTCAAATGCAGGGATGAATTCAGCGTGGAGGTGAGGGCTGTTAGGGTCAGAATCCTGTTGAGGTTAGGTGCAGGGTCAGGGTGGGGATGAGGATCAAGGTCACCCGAAGGTCAAGGTTAGTGTGAAAGTAAGCATCAGGGTGAGCAGGGTCAGGGTCATAATCAGTGTTTCAGGGTTAATGTCAAGGTCAGTTTTAGGTGAATGGTCAGAGTGGGTGTCAAGTCATGACTCAGTTTGAACAGTAGCATCAGCCTACTGGGAGAGCTGGGTCCAGTTCAGGTTCCGGGTGAGAGCAGGTTTCAGGTCAAAGTCAACATCAGAGTCAGAGTGAAGGTAAGGGTCAGTTCTGGGTCAGCACCATGGTGAATGCCAGTTTCAGAATCAGGTTAACAGTACACTGCAAGGTCAGAGTCAGGTCATTTCCAAGGCGAGGGTATGTTCAGGACCAACAATAAGGTGAATGTAGGGTCAGGATCAGGGTCAAGTGTGACATCAGCATGGTGGCTGCAAGAGTCTTCCCTTTCTTCCTCTCCCCTTTTATTTATAACTACTTAGACATTCATAATCAAACGAAAGTGCCTCTGATCATCACACCAGGGCACCCAGATTTCTACGCACCTGTGCATCAGAAAGCAGGCAGACAGGGCCGTGAAGGGGGCTGCAGATCCAAGGAAGATGACGAGCCTGCCCCAGCCTGACTTGCCAGGACTGGGGGGAGCACAACTGGGCGACACTCACTGAAGACAGAGAGTTTGCGGAAGCCCAGCCAGCAGGGGAACCAAGCCCACCACCAAAGCAGGGTAGAGATGGGCTTGGAGTCAGAGGAGGAGGAAGAATTCCAGTCGGTCCCTCCCCAGGGCACCCCTGGCGACAGCCTGCCCTTCAGAGCAGGTGGAAAGCCAAAGTGGCGAGTGAGTGAGGGCGTGACAGAACCTGGAGGAAAGGGAAAGAGGCAAACGAGAACAACCAAGGAACGTGTCCTTGCCGTCCGCCTCAAGACTTCTGCAAGAGATGTGCCTGTGGGAGTCCGGGAGCCCCCTCATTGCAGGACACGCCTCCTGGGGTGTGGGCACCCCCAAAGCAGAAAGACGTTCTTCAAGGAAGGTCATTCATCATATTTGACATTGTGGTGACACTGGCTACAGTCAATCATAGAGAAGGCCACCAGGGAACAAAGGAGATTCAGCTACAATGCAGCCGCCATTTGGCTATCAGCAGATCTCTCAGAAGGAACGCCGCAGGCCAAGAGAGAGTGGAAGGACCTACTCAGAGTTAAATGACAGAAACTGCCAGCCCAGAGTACTCCCTGAAGTGAAGCTCCCCTTCGGATACAGAGGCGCGACAGAGACTTTGCCAGACACGCCGAAACCAAGGGAGCTCACCGCCCCTTGACCAGCCTTGAAGGAAATGCTCAAAGGGTTCTTCAGCTGAAATGAAAAGGCACTAATTAGTGACATTAACGCAGATGAAAGTACGTAAAACACTAGCAAAGGCAAAAGATGAACACAATTACAACTGGAAGCTTTATATTAGAAGGGTGTGCTAAGGGGCCCCTGGGTGAGTCAGTCATTAAGCGTCTGCCTTCGGCTCGGGTCATGATCCCGGGGTCCTGGATTGAGCCCCACATCGGGCTCCCTGCTCAGCAGGCAGTCTGCTTCTCCCCCTCCCACTCCTCCTGCTTGTGCTCTTTCTCTCTCTGTCTCTCTGTCAAATAAATAAAGTCTTTAAAAGAAGAAGGAGGAGGAGGAGGAAGGTGTGTTAACACTTAATTACAGTTCGGAGGCTAGAGAAAAAGGGCATGAAAAATAACCGAAGTCACTCCCACTTCTCAGTGAATTCACAGCATAAAAAGAGGCACATTTTAACATCAAAACTAAAGGGGAAGAGTAAAAGCTCCGAAACTTTACCGGGAACGAAAATAAGGTGCTAACAGCATCAAAAGGACCATTTTACCTAACAGATGTTGTTTGTAATCCACATGGTAACAACAAAGCAAAACCCTAGAGTCACAAAACAAGGAAAGGGGGAGACCAGACGCACTGTAGAAAACCAGCGCTTCACAAAGGTAGACAGAAACGGGGGATATAACAAAGGAGCTACAAAACAATCAGAAGCAAGACGTAAGGTGGCAGCATTCAGTTCGTACATATCAATAATCACTCCAGGGCACCTGGGTGGCTCAGTGGGTTGAGCCTCTGCCTTCGGCTCAGGTCATGGTCCCAGGGTCCTGGGATGGAGCCTCGCATCGGGGTCTCTGCTCAGCAGGAAGTCTGCTTCCCCCTCCCCAGCTCCCCCTGCTTGTGCTCCCTCCCTCACTGTGTCTCTCTCTGTCAAATAAATAAATACAATCTTTCTTTGTATTTATTAAATACAAATTTTCTTTAAAAAGAAAAAAGAAAATGGAAAGACCTCAAGTAAGCAACCTATCTTTACACCTCAAGGAACTAGAAAACAACAACAAATTAAGCCCAAAGTTAGCAGAACAAAGGAAACAACAAAGCTCAGAGCAGACAGAAATTAAACAGGAACAATGAAAACCACAGAAAGGACTGATGAAACTGAGAACTGGTTCTATGAAAAAGATAAACAAAATCAACAAACCTTTAGCTGGACTAAGAAAAAAAATGAAAAGACTCAAATAAAATTAAGAGTGATAAAGGAGACATTAGGTGAGCCTGCGGGTTCAGTCGGTAAAGCGTCTGCCTTTGGCTCAGGTCCGGATCTCGGGGCCCTGGGATTGAGCCCCACATCGGGCTCCTGCTCAGTGTGAAGTCTGCTTGTCTCTCTCCCTCTCCTTCTGTTCCTCCCCCGTTTGTGCTCTCTCTGCCTCTCAAATAAATAAATAAGATCTTTAGAAAAGGAAAAGAAAAAGGAGATGTTACAACTGAGACTGCTGAGAAACGGACTGTGAGACTGAAGAACTACAAGCCAAAAACTCAGATAACTTAGAAGAAACAGACCGATTCCTAGAAACAAGCAACCTACCAGACTGAATCAGGAAGAAATAGAAAATCTGAACAGACCAGAGACTAAAGAGATTGAATCACAAATCAAAAACCTCCCAACACAGAACCTCCTCCAGGGCCAGACAGCTTCACTGGAGATTCTACTAGATAGTCAAAGAATTAACACCAATTCTTCTCAAACTCTTCCAAAAAATGGGGGAGGAGGGACTATTTCTAAAAATCATCTTGTGGGGCTGCCATTGCCCAGATATGAAAGCCAGAGAAGGACACCACAAGAAAAAAAACCTACAGACCAATATCTCTGATGAATCCAGATGCAGACGCTCTCAACAACATATTAGCAAACTGAACTCAAGAACAAGTAAAAAGGCACATAGTGAGCAAGTGGGCTTTATCCCTGGAAACGAGGATCATTAGACACACATAAATCAATACATGTGATCCATCACATTAATAAAATGAAAGGGAAAAAATCACATGATCATCCTGACAGATACAGAAAAGACATCTAACAAAATACATCATTTCATAAAAACCCTCGGCAGATTGGGTATAGAAGGAACGTACCTCAATATATTAGAGGCCTACGTTAGGAGCCCACGGCACAGTGTACGCACTGTTGCAACACTGAAAGCTTTTCCTCGAGGAGCAGGAATAAGACACGGGTGCCCACACACACCGCTCTTCCTCAGTCTGGTATTAGAAGTCCCGTCATTATTTGTACATAACAGGATGTGGTATAGAGCAAATCTGAAAGGCTGTTAGATTTCAATCAAGTTGCAGGATACAGAATCCACTCACAGAAATCACTTACGTTCCTATACACTAAGAATGAAACGTCGGAAAAAGAAATATAGAAAACTATCCCATTCACAATAGCATCAAAAACAACAAAATGCTAGAAATAAAAGTAACCAAGGATGTGAAAGTCCTGTACAATGAACTACAAGACTTCGTTGAAAGAAATCAAAGAAATGGAAAGATGAACAAATGGAAAGATATCTTGTGCTCATGGGTCAGAAGAATTAATGTTGTTAAAATGTCCTTCTTAAGGAAAAAAAAGAACAAAGCCAGAGAAATCACACTTCCTAACTTCAAAATGTACTACAAAGCCTTAGTAATAAATATAGTATGTTACTGCACAGACAGACAAAAACAGACACACAGACCAATGAAACAAGACAGAAGGCAGAGCAGTGAGAACGCCTGCTTATACAGTCAAGAAAATATTCAACAAGGAAGCCAAACACACAACGGGGAAAGGACGGACTTGCCAAACAGTGAGCGGGGAAAACTGGATGAGCACATGCGATGAAATTAGACCCTGTCTTACACCGGTCACAATAATTCACTCAACAGATTAAAGACTGAGACAGAAGGACCTGGAACAACAAAACTCCTAGAAGTAAATGTCAGGATGAAGCTCCTTAACCTTGAATTTGACAATACGACAGCAGCAGCACCAAAGGCCGACGTGAAAATGAACACATAGGCCTCCATGAAACTTAGCACCTTCTGCACAGCAAAGGGAACCGTTAACAGACTGAAAAAGCTCTGCAGAATGGAAGAAAAATTTTGCAAGCCATAACTGGGTAAGGAGTTAATACCGAAAACATACAAAGAAGTCGTACAACTCAAAATCAAAAACAAACAATCCGACTGAAAAATGGGTAGAACTAGACCTTTCTCCAAAGAACACATTGCAACGGCCAGCAGACACACGAAAAGATGCTCCACGTCACTGACCGTCAAAGAAATGCGAATCAAAACCACAATGAGATATAATGTCACTCAACCGCAGTAGGCAGCAACATGAACGCTTCTCACAAAATTAAAAATAGACCCACCAAGGATCCCGTGCGATTCCACTTCTGGATTCGTACACAAAGGAAATAAAAACGGGATTTTGAAGAGAGATGTGCACTCCGGCATTTACTGCAGCGTCGTTCTCAACAGCCAGTCCCAGCCGGTCAACAGATGAAAGGATAGAGATGCGGTATATAAATACAATGGAATACGATATGGCCATGAGAAAAGAGGACGTCCTGCCGTTTCCAACATGATGGACCTTGTGGAAGTTATGCTCAGTGTAGTAAGTCAGACTGAGAAAGACAAATACCGTAGGACATCACTTACACGTGTGATCTATAAAAGCAAAACTCCCCAAAACAGACCAAAATGGTGGTTACCAGGCATCAGGGAGTAAAGGGGACAGGGCAGCTGTTGCCTGAGGGTATACATTTATAATGAATAGGGAGCACAGACAACAATATTGTGTTATTATCAACAAACTTGCTAGGAACCTAGAACTTAATTATTCTAATGACTAAAAAGACAGAATTATGTAATTATGATAAAGGTGCTAATTGTCCAAGCATATTATGATATATAACACATTAAGATACATAAATGCATCAACACGTACACCTGAAACTTACACATGTTGTATGTCAAATATATTTCAATTTTAAAAATGGGTCAGGGTCACGATCCAGGTGAGGCTATGGGGTGACTATCAAGGCAAGGCTGTGCACGAGGGTCACAGTCTGGGACAGGATAAACACCTGTGTCAGTTAAGGAATCAAGTAAGGTTCAGGGTCAAGGTCAGGGTTAGGTGAAGTTTCATGATCAGCAACTAGATCAGGGTCATGAGGGTCAAGAACAGGATCAAGTCAGCTGAGGTTCGGTCAGATCACTGCAGGTGGAAGGGTCAAGGTCAGTGTTAAGGTGAGAATCAAGAAGAGGGTGAGAGTCAAATTCACATAAGTCCAGGGTCGGGGTCAGTGCCAGAGTGGTCAGAAGGGTCAGGGTCAGGGTCAGGGTCAGGTTGAGTGTTGTCAGCAAGGTGTGCGGGTGTCTCCAGGTCTGAATGACAATCAGTCCGATCAACCCAGGGTTGCCGAGAGTTGGAATCAGGGATAAGAGTAGGCTCAGATCTGGGGTGCCTGGGTGACTTGGTTAAGCGTCTGACTCAAGGGAGGCGCCTGGGTGGTTCAGTCATTAAGCGTCTGCCTTCAGCTCAGGTCATGGTCCCAGGGTCCTGGGATTGAGCCACGCATTGGGCTCCCTGCTCAAGCAGGAAGCCTGCTTCTCCCTCCGCCTGCCACCACCCCTCTTGTGTTCCCTCTCACTGTCACTGTCAAATAAATGAAATCTTAAAAAAAAAAAAAAGAGTAGGCTCAGATCTGTGTGAGGGACAGAGTCTGGGTGACAGTTGGGTTTAAGGGTCAAGGTCAGAGTGTGGTTTATCAGTCAGAGAAGGTCAGGGCTAGGGTCAAATTTAAAGGACTGTCAGTTTTATGGACAAGGTCATGATGAGACTCTGGGGGAGGATCATGGTCAGTGTTAGAACTAGGTTAAGGTCACAGTCGCGATAAGGGTCAGACAGCATGAGAGTATTTCCAGAGTGAAGTTCTGAGTGAAAGTCAGGGTTACATGAGGAATGTAGTCAGTCAGACGTGATCCAGGGAGGGTCCGGGGGAGACTGTCAGGTAGGGGTGAGGTCAAGGGAAGATCAAGCCGTGGGCAGAAATCGGGAGAGCGTGACTGTTAGAGTGAGGGTAAAGCTTAGGGTAGAATCAGGGTAGTAAGTCAAGGTCAGGGCTGGGATTAGAGTGTGAGAGGTTGAGGTTCAGGGCTAAGTGTAACAGGGTCATGGTCAGTGTCACAGTGAAGTTGGTCACCAATCCCTGCCCCACTGCCCAGCACCATGTGCAGCTTTTCCAAACGCCACCTCCTGAAACGCTCTCCCGCCGAGCTGTGGGTCTACCTCCCTCACCTGCCTGGAGTCCTCAGAGCTGCCTGACCCTCCCTGTCCACCTCCATGGGGACTTAGGTGTCATGAAGGCAGGGATCTCGGAACAGAGTGTTTCATACATGGATGGACTCCAAGCCCTCAGAAGAACGTGGGGCACAGAGCAGGTGCTTCACTGAAGCTTGTTTAAAAGCGATGAGTGTCCATAAAGGTATTTCTGCAGGGAAAAGTGCATCTGGCTATAAACTGTCCACAGTAGTTCTCTCTGTGGAAGAATTACAAGAAACATCATGGTTCACTTGATGCACGTCCATGCTGTTTAAAATTTCTTAAAATTAATGTTGATTATTTTATAACCACTAAAAATGGATTTTTCCACTTTAAGAGAAAAAGAGCTCCAGGTAAAGATCCTGGTAAAGTGACCAGACACTCATTGCAGCATAGCTATTACCCAAGCCTCAAACAACTGGCAGCCTTCGGGGAGCCCTGGAGCACCCTCAAAGGAACCCTGCCCTAGCGCTCTTCTCTAAGGAGGGAAGACAAACGAAGAGGCAAGACAACACGAAAGGTCCATTTATTCAACAGCAGCTTTGGAAAGGAATCCTCAAGACAGTGAGGGGACTTCCCCGTCTCTGCTTCACTCCTCTCCCACACGCGTCTGTCCTTCACAGGCTAGAGCCTGATGCAGACAAGGTGACTGTCTTAGATGTACTTATACACCACCTTGGAAGGCACAGTCTGGAGGTGCAGACGGACGGGACATTTGTAAAAGTGGGACAGCAGAGTCTCACTGTAGCCCACCAGGAAGTAGAACTTGTGTGCAGGCAGCTGCCTCAAGACCAGGGCACAGATCTCCAACTGGTTAGCCCGGCGCTTCAGGACCAGCTGGTCGGCCAGGCACCCTGGGAAGGTGCCCAGCATGAACTTCCGGAGGAAAACGTCCTCCACCGTTCGCTCTGCAGCGTGGTCCTCCCCATCCAGGTTACCTGAAAGGAGAAGGGACCTCGAAGACTCAGCAGAAACTCCAGGAGTCTGTCACTCAATTCCACCCCAACCCTGGCTTCTCTCTTCTTCTACAAGTGGAATAAAAGGAATAACACTTTAAAGTTCAAAATACACAGCACTTGAGTGGCTCGGCTGGTTGGGTGACTTCCTTTGGCTCAGGTCGTGATCCCGGGGTCCTGGGATCGAGTCCCGCATCGGGCTCTGCTCAGCGGGAGCCTGCTTCTCCCTCTCTCTCTACTGCTCCTCCCCCTGCTTGTACTCTCCCTCTTGCTGTCAAATAAACAAAAAAAACCTTTAAATAAATAAATAAAGTTCAAATACATTATTTCACTGTATTCGCAAACAAATCCTGTGAAGTCGGTATTATCATAGTTACCCTGGTTTTACAAAAGGGAAGACTGAGGCCTTAGCAGGGCATAAAATTCATATGACCCTTTCCTGTCTAGCCCCTTCCCACTCTTTCTGGGCCATTTATAGAAGCACTGGCCATCCCCTGGCCCAGAGAGATGAGGCCGCCAGCTACTTCTGAGACTGGGGACATGAGCTCTGTCACCAGCCAGGGCCGTGGCCTCAACCAGAGGATTCTCAGTGCAGACCCTGAAACCCCTCCACCTGCTGCAGTATGCCTCAGGAGTCTCCACACCCAGCCCCAGACCCTAGAACCAGAACCTGGAAAGGGTGGGGGACAGGAATCCATTATTTTAAGTTCTCTAGACAGATGGATCTCAAAACGCCCAAGCTGAGAAGCCTCATACTGGACGAAAGACAGCCGATTCCCATTAGTTCCCGGTAGTTATGTTCTATGAAGTCAGCACGAGCAACGAGTTAGGAACACTGAACCCCGCTCCTAGGGAACCCAAGGGGTTAGGTTTCTGCTCGCCCTGGACTAAGACAGTTTGGTCAACACATCAATATAAAATCTTGTTTCCTGCGTATTTCTGCATAAAGACCCCTTATTTAATACACATCACGGCTTAACTCTGAACTCTCGGCCCAGGGCATTAGACCCCGCGGGGAAGGAAGCTTATTAACATGTGTATCTTCTCCCCAACGGAGGTCACACCCTTCCTGTGCGTCCCACGTCAGCAGGAGGCTCCGTTAAGGCAGCGAAGTCACAACAAGGGCACAAACTGAAGACGCGGGGCACTAACGGGCCTCGGAAAGACACCTGCCCACAGCACGGGCGGAAACGAGAAGCAGCGCCCTGCGGGGGAGGCGCGTGCGGGCGGTGGCTCCGCCCTGGTCCCACGCCGATGCCGGAATATGAAATCTGAGAATGAAAACCTCTGAACGAGCAGGAGTTGAACCGGGCCTCTCGCCCGTGTTTGCCAGATGTCTGTGCGACGCCGCGACCGAGAACTTCATCTGCGGGGTCCCCAGCACCGCGACCCCTCACCTGTGTGCAGCGACAGCCAGCCCTTGCGGTGGGCGATGTAGTGCGGCGCGTGCGCCTCCTCGTAGGTCACCGGCTTGTCCCCCTTGCCCACTCTGACTCGGGCCGCCCGGTTCTAGAAGCACAGAGGGGCCGTGATGCTACGCGCCCACCGACCCAAGCTGCGGTGCGTCCCCCGACCCCTGCGCCCCCGGCCCTCGGTTTCCCGCCCTCAGGCCCCTCCGCTGCCAGGCTCTCGGGTCCCGCGCCCCTCCGTCCCTGGGTTCCCCGGACCCCACTCCCAGGGCCCCGGACGCCCGACCCAGGACCCCCGGACCCTCCGCCCCCAGAACCCCGGCCGCCCAACTCCAGACCCCCGGACCCTCCGCCCGCAGACCCCCGGCCGCCCGACCCAGGACCCCCAGACCTTCCGCCCCCAGGCCCCCGGCCGCCCGGCCCAGGATCCCGGCCCCCGGCCCCACGCTTCCAGGCACTAGGTTCCCAGCCCCCCAGCCCCTGCCGCCCAACCCCAGGACCCCCGCCCCCGGGCCCCGCCGCGCTCACCTTGGCGCAGACCGCAGACGTGTGCAGGGCGCGCGAGGAGCACGGCAGCTCTCGGCTCCAGGACAGCACCTGCGGGAGGAGAGGACGTGAGAAGGACACTGAGGCCCCCACCGCAGACCGCGGGCCCCCGCCAGCGTCGCCCGCTCACTCACCCGGGGCCCGAGGACCCGGCAGGACACGGCCGCCGCCATCTTGGGCCCGGCGCCGCGCGCCGGAAGTACGTACCGCGGCGCCGCGAGGGGAAAAGAGGCGGGGCGGCCTCGGGGCAAAGGTCAACCCCCAGGAGACCGCGGCGGCCGATTAGACGAAATCGGAACCTGCGCAGGTGCTCTGGGCTTACGGGGGTGGGGCCGAGGAGGGGTGGGGCCTCCAGGCCGGGGCGGAGCCTCTGTCGGGAAGTGGCCTCTCATCGGGGCGGGGCATCGGCGGGCGGAGTCTCAGTCGGGGCGGGCCCGCAGTGGGCGGGGGGGGGGGGGGGGCGGGGGGGGGGGGGGGGGCCCCGGGGGGGGGGCGGGGCCTGCCTGCTGGGGCGGGTCCGTGGACTCAGCAGGTAGAGGTGGTGCCGTGCACGTCCAGGCGGTGCAGGCAGCGGGTCCTTCCCCCTTACCGCAGCGGGGACCCCAGCTATGCACGTCTCCACCTGCCACGGTCGGGGGTGTGTGGCGGCTCAGGTCCGGGACGCAGGTGGTGCAGAGGTGAGGTCTCGCCGTCTGGGAGCTCGCAGCGACGGAGACAGGGGATCAGCGCGGGCTCCGCTGCGCCCGCTGAGCTCCGCCCCCGACCGGCCCCTCGGTGCTCAGCTGCGAGGGACCCCGTCTCCACCTTCTAGAAAGCGGGCTGCTGAGTTCTGCCTCCAAATAAGTTTTTAAGAAGGAAAGAAAACAAACCCGGCTTTTTTTTTTTTTAATTTTATTTATTTATTTGACAGAGATCACAAGTAGGCAGAGAGGCAGGCAGGGGGGGTGGGAAGCAGGCTCCCTGCTGAGCAGAGAACCCGATGCGGGGCTCGATCCTAGGACCCTGAGATCATCACCTGAGCCGAAGGCAGAGGCTTAACCCACTGAGCCCCACAGGCGCCCAGAACCTGGCTTTTATCCACAAAGAAGAAATTCATTTGGTTAAAATTTCATCCAGTTCTTTGAGGATGCCTTAGGCAGAGAAATAGGGCATTTCCCATGGGACCATACCCTAGTGTCTGGTCATTAGGGAAGGAAAATTTTAAGTAAGAGAAAGGGCTGGATGATAGGGAAATTCATACTCAAACCAAGCATTGTCGTGGTCATCGGTATCCAGTAATTATTGTCAGAGGGAAAAATACCAGCCCTGGTTATCTTACTTCACAGCTCATCACAGAAACAGAAAAAGCATGGACTCTGGAGTCGGCCCCAGGCGTCACAGTCTTTGGACAACTGAGCCTCAGCTCCATAATTTATAAGATGGGTTTATTAGCTCTGCTGACTCTAGGGTTGTTCGGATAAATAGCTCTCATCGCTGTGTTCAGCCGAATGATACGGAATTGCCAAGGCTGGGCTGGTTTTGACCTACATTATCTACCCTAACACTGCTTGCAAAGTCTGTGCTGCTGGTGGTAGGGAGGACTGGATTGTCATCTATGTGGAGGGGAAGTGGGGGGTGCTGGTGAGCTGCCCAAGGTCACAGGGGGCAGGAGGCGGGTGCAGAGAGGGACCAAGACACGGATCCTGACTGCAGGCCACTGTATTTTCCATGGTCAAGATTCCTCTGACCACTGGAAGCTAGGTCCTCAGAAAATCCTTAATAAAGGGACAGCATATTTCATGCCGTAGGACATATTCCTAATACTAAGAATGTTTTACTTCCAAATGTTTAAACTATGATCTCCAACTGTTCTGCATATCAGATAAGGGGGCAGAAGGAGTGTGAGATCACAATCGTTTCCAAATATAAGAACTCTCAACTTTTCCCAAAGGACCCTTTTAAACTGATAGTATTTTCTCTTTTTAAAGATTCCCTAAAGTTTGATAATTTCATAATTTGATAAGTTTTCTAAATCTGCCCAAAGTGGTGAGGAATATGGGAGTTGGTATATGAATTACAGCTTCCGGCCAAGTGACTGGACCTTCCCAGGCTTCAGTTTTTCTAATCTGTAAAATGGGAACAATGACAGTTGTTGTGAAAATTACATTGTAAAACTCAGAGCAGAGTGAGCAGCTAACAAATGTGTCTTTAAAAAAGAATAAAGCCAGGGGCACCCGGCTGCTCAGTCAGACTCTTGATCTCAGGGTGGTGAGCTTGAGTCCCAAGTTGGGTTTAGAGTTTAAAAAAACAAAACTAAAAAAACCTGCCTGTCACGCCTGACATGCACCTCCTCTTGGAGAGATATAAGAACTCACAGGACCCCTCACGAGAGGAAGGAAGAACCTCTCATTCCAGCAAAGGTGACTCTTGACTTCTGTTGGAGCCCCAGGAGGCGTGGTCTCGCGAGCGGACCTACCCTCAATGCGTCCGAAAATGACACCAGCAGATTTGGGTTTGTCTTCATTCCTGTCTCTCTCCCTTAGGTCTGAGGTGTCTCCAGGGAAATCCAGACAGCCCTAGGTCTTTCGAGTGGCTAACAGCCTGCTAACCTAACTCTCTTTCTGCCGTGCCTTGTTGCAAAGGGGGTTCCAGCTGGTGCCTTTGTGGTGGGGTGGGGGGGCGGAGGTTGCATGTAAGTGTGTTTGCAGTGATTAAAATAAAGGAAAAATCATTTCTTAAACATTAGTATGGATTGTTAGATTGTTTTAAATCACAGTGGAAACAGTTTAATGGGATGTTTCATTTTTCTGTCATTTCCATTTGCTAATGGTTTTGTTTGTTTGGTCAGAGAGGGAGACAGAGAAAGCAAGAACAGGGGGAGCAGCAGAGGCAGAGGGAGAAGCAGGCTCCCTGCTGAGCAGGGAACCTGGATTCAGGGCTCCATCTCAGGACCCTGAGATTAGGACCTGAGCCCAGGGCAGACGCTTCACCGACTGAGCCCCCAGGCAGCCCTGTAGTGTTTGATGTGCTTTGCTTCTCCCCTCAACTCTGTAAAGGAGGCAGTTTTGCAGAACAAAAAATGGAGGCTCAGCAAGTCACCTGGGGTCACAGAACTAGCCAGTGGTAGCAAGCCTCCTTGTTCCAAAGCATGTTCCTTGTCTGGGGACCCCCCTGGGGTCCCCCTTCTCCCTGTGTCTCGGGGTGAGCACTTAGAACCTTGTGGGATGGGGGAATGGCCTGGGCTTCCGGAGGTGGATACAAAAAGCTCAGGACTGGCTCTGGGGACTTCCCGGAAACGGAGCGACCACGGGTTGGAACAAGAGACCCACAGGAAGGGCCCACAGGGGTTCCCAAGCCAGAACCATGGGAAGATGAGGATGCACACCTGTTTCTTCACTGACGTGAGCCTCTTTGCTCTCCATGATAACCAGGAAGAGCTGGAGTCGCCTTCATGCTTGCACGATGCTGACTTCTGCTCATATAGAGTCAGACGGCCCCCCACCGCAAGGACGGGACTGACGGGTTTACATGGGCGACTCCCAGAACCTGACTTGTAGCGATCCTTCTCGGGGAGAGGGCTGTTGGCTGCTCCTCACACCTCTTTTCTACCACTGGTCCTACAAGACTGTGGCAGCTCCACCTCCAAGAGGCCTGGCCTTAGTCCAGTCCTGCTGCTCTTGGGTCACAAGGCACAGGAGGGGCCCGCGGGCGCGTCTGGGCTCGTCTGGACTTCTCGGAGACAGTCCAGTAGGTTCCAGTGCGGCTCCAGGGCGCACCAGTCTCGGATGAAGGAGTGCTGGCCAGGCTGCGGGTGCGACCCTATGTGAGACAGACACTGTGGGCCCAGCCGAACGTGCGGAAAGCAGTCCAGCCTGGACTGTGCTGTATTTCCTTGGAACTCACCAGAATCTAGCCTCAGGGAGGGATCCCTTAGCCAGAGACGGCTGCCTTCCTGTTGGAGGCAGGATTAGCCAAGACAACCTTATTCTCCTAACTCAGAACTGCTGACGTTTTGCATTTCGTGAACCTCTGCTAAATCTGGTGCTTCGTATTCCTGGTGATTCATTCTCTCCTGATGACCACAGCCATTCACCAAAGAATCCCAGAGGCTCTCAGCTCTATTCAGGGAACTAAGCCAAACCACCAAGGAAGTCCAGTTAGAACTGAGTCTTGAATTATCCCTCGTTTTTGCACAGGCAGCCAGAGAGATGCCATTCCCGCATTCCCCCACCCTTGCTCTCCTTCTGCTGAGGCACAGGAAGAAGGGGGAGTTTCAGCAGGTCCACGCCCGGGTCAGCTCCACTATTGGTGGCCTGGGCCTCTTCCCTCAGTGCCCCCACAAAGCATCATCAACCCCCTGAGGTCTTCAGGCCCAAGGCAGGGCCCTCAGGCCGTGGGGAGGGGACCGGGCAGGGCAAACTCATGCTGAGCGTTTGGAACCCCAGGGTCTGCCCTAGGCAAGACCCGGGTTTCTGGAAATTGGAATCACAGAGCAACGCTGACTTCGGGGTCTGAAGGAGCTCTCCTGGGACTGACCATCGCCTAAAACAGGGTGAGGGGAACACCGCGACAGACGCTCTCCAAGGCTCCAGGGCAGCCTCTCCAGTCCCTGCACCCGAGCGGCGGTGGTCTGCTCCCACTTGGTCAGACGGTGAGTCCCCCACCGCCACCGGGGTCCTGCCCGGGCACCCTTGTGGCCAGATTCTGTTACGCCCAGTCTTCAGATGGGTCTGTTTCCAAAAGTTTAAACACTTTCAGCAAATACTGGATGCAACTTCGCATACAGTGATTTTCCTGATTGTGAGGCAATTAGTCTCGTCTGGGTCCTGCGTCCTTTTGAAAGCGTCAGACTTTTTCCACAGAGGGAGGGAAGAGGCCACACATAATTCTCTGGAGTTCGGTGATTGACCCTCGTCTCCAGGTGACGGACAGAGCCACTAGGGATGACTTGCCTGGTTCGGGTTCGAGAAGAGCTTGCATCAGTTTGTAAGGGAATTGACATTCAACGAGCGTAAGGGAGCTTTCCCTGAACCCTGGGCCCATGAGTGTCCCAGGCGATGTTCCCACGGTGCTGGAGAAGCAACTGGGTAGCCCCGGCTCTGCGGGAAGGGGGGAAGGCAGGAGAGGCTTTGGCATTTCCAGGTGAACCAACATCTTAAAATCTGTGTGACTTGGGGCGCCTGAGTGGCTCAGTGGGTTAAGCCGCTGCCTTCGGCTCGGGTCATGATCTCGGGGTCCTGGGATCGAGCCCCGCATCGGGCTCTCTGCTCAGCAGGGAGCCTGCTTCCTCCTCTCTCTCTGCCTGCCTCTCTGCCTACTTGTGATCTCTCTCTGTCAGATAAATAAATAAAATCTTTAAAAAAAAAAAAAAAATCTGTGTGACTTAATGATCCCAAAGAGAGGAGTTTCTAGTGCCCAAGGGTTAGAGATTCCTTCTGTGTCTCAGAAGAAGGTTTTCCCAGCCTCATCAGCGGGAGGTCAGGTTTTCTGAGCCCCGCAGTACTGCATTCAGCATGCATCTTGTCTGTCCTGAGCCAGGCTCAAGGAAGAAGGTTTTCCCAGCCTCATCAGCGGGAGGTCAGGTTTTCTGAGCCCCGCAGTACTGCGTTCAGCATGCATCTTGTCTGTCCTGAGCCAGGCTCCCAGGACTCAGGAACTACACTCTGAACATCAGGGGAGAAGCAGCTGTGGCGACCCGGGGCTCCAGGAAAGCGGCCCAGGGGCTCATGGCTCAAGAAAGGGTTCCCATCCAGAGGGCTGCCTCACCGAGTCCGGCAAAGAGGGGACAAGGACCACGGAGAGAGTCCTGGTCACCACGGAAGGCTGGTTTCCCCAAAGCCACAACATACAGATGGAAGGAGCCCCCAGGTTTCCAGACCTTGCAGAGTTGGGGTTGGGCTCCAGGGACCGCGGGGTGCCCCCCAGGCTCTGTGAGGCCAGCACAGGCCAGGATTCAGTCACAGCATCCACGGAGGAGCTCGTACGTGGCCAGAGGCCACAGACACCATCAGGAAGAGAGCCTGGCCCTAAAGGGCATGCCACGGGTCAGCTGGGTCTGGCCTGGCAGTTGTAGGGGTCTGGGGGTGAGCCACGGGCCAGACAAAGGCAAGGCTGACGGCCACAGCCTGCCCATCAGCCCCCCCGACCCCCCGAGGCATATGGGCGGGGGCTTCACTGCTCTAGGCCTCCCTTCTCGTCTGCAAGGTGGGATGGCCAAGGCCATGCCTGGCATTACTGTGAAGGCGAGGAGTCCCGCTCCCGGGAACACCTACAGGGCGGGGCTCTGCTTGAAGTCAGGGGGGAAAGTGGGGCATTTGTGAGACCCTTGCCTCGGGCGTCTGCCATTCCCAACCTTCCGTCCCGCACCCCTCCTTGGACACTGTGATCCTCTTGGAGGAAACAGGAAAATCAACAGAGAGAGGAACCTGACCGTCACCATCTTTTACACATTCATTCATTCCATTCTTTTAACAAACATTTATTAAGTGCCTACAGTGTGCCAGGCCCCTTGCCAGGCCCTGGGGGACAGAGTGGGGTCACACACAGCCCTCCCCTCAAGGAGCTCACAGCCTGGGGAGGGGCAGACTCGGGAGCTGGGCAGGAGGGGCGCGCTGGGCTGAGTGTGGTGGAGGTGTAAACAGACGGCCCTGGGGGACAGGGCAGTCGAACTGGCGGGACGGAGTCACCAAAGGCCTGCCCCTGCTTCCTTGGGACAGCGTCTCAGCTGCGCTCCAGGGCACAGAGAGGGAGCCCGGACACAGAGCACTGTGCGTCGCGCCCCCGCCAAGGGCCACTCGGCTCCTGAGAGCACCTCCGACCTGGGCTGTGAGGTCACCTCCTTCCTCAACACTGTGTAGGAAACTCCAGGCCTCCAGCTTCTGCTTCTCTCCCTTCTCGCACAGGTGGGCCGCCAGCCCCGCTCAGGCTCCAGGCACGGCCCCGTGAGGACACCAGCCCTGGAACGGGCCTCCCCCCAGACACTCAGAGCCGCCTGACAAGCTCAATGAGCTGCTGGATGTTTTTGTTGGGGTTGGACAGGCCGTTCCGGATGTTCTCCAGAAGGCATCGCTTTAACTCAAAAATGGCCTCACTGTACGCCAGGCTCACTGCGGCCATGGGAGGTACCCCATGCCACAGGCCCGGGATGTGCCAAATATGCTGCTTTCCGGGGTCACAGAAGGCCAGGCCTGCCAGCGTCCGCATGCCACCACCCGGTCTCTCCGTGTGCGCCCCGGCCCTGTCCGCCTCACCGGGCGGATCCAGGAGCGGCCTCCTCTCTCGCGGCCTGGGCCCGGGGGCACACGCGTCATGAAGGTTCTGGCACACGAACTGACAGTTGGGCACGCGCCCTGTCTTCTCCAACCTCAGAAACGCGTGCACAATGGCCGGCGGTATGTCCCTGGTCTCGGCTAAGCTGACCACGGTGACGTTGCTCAGCCCCAGGAGCTGCGTGGCCAGGGAGGCCTCCTGCTCGAACCGCTCCCCGGCCGAGGCCAGGGCCCCGCCGATCAGGCCCCCGGAGTCTATCACCAGGATGTGGTCACAGCCCAGGTCCTGGCTGAAGCTCTCCGCCACCGAGACGAGCTGCATGAAGGCCCCTCGAGGCCCCCGGCCCCGCCCCGTGGCAAAGCGCAGCCCGAACATGGTGTTGAGCAGCGTGGACTTGCCCGTGCCCGGCAGGCCCAGCGCCGACAGGACCACGAGCCGCGGCCTCCGCTCCAGGCGCGCGTGCAGCTCCCGGAGGAGCCCCGAGACCCAGCGCAGTGGGGTGCTCCGCGCACTCCCGTCGATCAGCTCCACAGGCAGCCCCTTCAGCAGCAGCTCGGAGGCCAAGCCCGGGAAGTGGGCGAAGCGCCTCTGCGCGGCCGGCAGCTTCCCCGCCTCCACCAGGCAGCTCTCTGCCTCATAAAACTGCCCCATCTCCCGCAGGAAGTGCTCCACACCCAGGGGCTCGCTGGACTCCGCGGCCCCACAGTGCTTCGGTCTCAGCGCGAGGATGGTCTCCGGAGGCTGCCTCGGCCTCGGCGGGGCCACCCGGGCCAGCCCCCACTCCATCCACCTCAGGAAGTACAGCTTCTCACCGGGGGCCGGGCCGCTGATGCCCGAGATGAACTCCTGCAGGCCCCCGGCGGGCTCGTGGCCGAGCTGCTGTGCCCGCAGCTCCAGCAGCCGCTGCCTCAGCTCCTTGTCCGGCGGGTCCCCGGCCCACTGGGCCCGGCACAGCTCCTTCTCCACCTGGGCTGCCTTCCTCCAGGCGTCGCCCTGCAGCCGCAGCTCCTCCCTGCGGTAGGCGTCTGCGTCCTTGACCCTCCGGGTGATGCGCTCCGCCCGGCCCCGCGCCCGCTGGCACTCCTCGCAGTCCTCGTCCACGCGCAGGCCCAGCTTGCGCGCCGCGTGGGCCATCTCCTCCACGGACAGCCTCCGGCAGGGGGCCCGCGCCACGTGAGCCACGATGGCGCGCACCCTGCGCACGAAGCCCGCACCATCGGTGCTGCTGACCTTCACCAGCACATGCGAATGGTCCATCCTGAGCACCGGGATGAGCCTGTTGAGGAACCGCAGGTTGGCGTTGCGCTTCCCGCGGTACGGGCTCAGGATGAAGTAGTACTTGGTGGCCGACCCCTTCATGGAGTACAGTAGCTTGTACTCCTTCTTGCTGATGTTGTCCGTCAAGATGAACACGGCGGAGGACACTTCGGTCAACAGTCTGAACTGCAGCCAGTGAGACCCGATGTCGCCCCGCAGGTTCAGGAAGGCCACAGGCTCCGGGAAAACGTCCAGGTCCTCCCGGCCGCTGGGAAGAAACCAGGAGACCTCCACCAGCCCGTCTGCGATCTCCCGAGCGTTGGTGCCCACGTTCAGATCGCGGTGCCAAAAGCAGTCCCGCGGCCTGTGGCCCGGGCCCAGCACGGCGTTGAGGAGCTGGGACTTGGAGTTGCTGCTGACCTCCATGCGCACGAAGGCGACGGCGGGCGCCCGCGACAGGACCGCGCTGTCTTCGCGGAGGCTGCCTACCCCCCGTGGGGGCTGCGCCCACCATGTCCGCACGACACCCCTCAGGGCCCACAGCAGAAACGTGTGGTAGTGGTTCTCCGAGTCAGGCAGGACAAGGGGGAGGGCAAACTGGCAGAGCGACATCTTGTGCACAATTTCTTGTTGCAGGAAACTGTCCGAGGACAGCAGAAGGGCACAGAGAAGGTCCAAGGGGTTCACGGGCGTGTCGGGCGTTGGCAGCTCAGAGAAGGAGTAGATGTCCGTGGCGAGGTCGTCGGCCGCGTCCCAGTAGATGATCTCCTCCTCCATCTGGCTCTCCTTCTCTGCGGGCCTGGCGTCCGGGGGCGTGTCCAGCACCATGGTGGTGCTTCGGGCTTCGGAGCTGAGAGCCTGCAGCTTCCTGAGGAAATTCCAGGGTAAGTCCCTGGGGGCCTGAGGGGCCCGGTTCTTCATGCTGTCACTGCTGATCTGCAGGAAGTCCTGGAGGCTGAGCTTGTGGGCCTGGTAGGTGTCCAGGCCCAGAAGCGACAGCATCTCCCGCAGCCTGCTCCTCTCCACTGTGGGAAGAACAAAAGACATCAGCGCTCACCCTGTGTGTCGGGCCCCGGCTGGAGGTAGGGAGGGAGACAGCATCCTTTGGAAAGCAGGGTGTGGGCACCCCGGGCCTGAGGCCAACAGAGGCAAAAGCAAACAGACCCGGGAGACGTTAGAAAAGAGAGAGAAGAGGACACCCAGGGGCCGTGTTTAAGGATTGGGAGATGCTGTGAAAAGGTCTACATGTCTGGGTTCTCTTGGCGAGAGAGACCTGCGAGACCCGCTCTGCCAGGCCCACCATAACCGTGTGCAGTGTGCAGCCGTGCACCCGCATGTGGGATGCCCGCCCCTCCCGGGACCCCGTGGCCTGTCCCCACATCCTGGGCCCAGCAGCGGGTTTCCCCATGCCGTTACCAGGAATGTCCCGCAGGGGACATGGTCCCTGAGTCACTTGGATTTTCTAGATAATCTTCTCTTCTTTTTTACAAATAAGTTGGGAGGATTTTTAAAGGGAACACTGTAAGTTATTATTAAAGCCAGTCACAGAAATCATAGCTACACAACCCTTTAACAAATCGGAAGCCCATCGTGTGGTTTTCAGTGTTGCCATGGCAACGTTTGTGGCAGATGTGATCAGAGGCCTTGCAGCATCGTCCACCCAGTACGAGTTCCTACTGGCACTAGGTTTCGCCCAGGATCCCCGTTCCTGGCCATGGTCACACCGCACAGTTAGTACACTCTCAGTGTCGCCTACGTGAGCGGTTTAAAATGCAAATCCCACGGAGGTTCAGGATCGTCTCCATTATGAAGCTGCGTGCACATTCCCATAAACCAGGGAGGAGTCGCGGGACGCCCTCCCCCCACAGCAGGACCCGGCCCTGGGACACAGGTGCCTGAGCAGCGGGGAACGGCCCCGAGCAGGAGCCGGCACTGGGCACAGGAGTCTCCTCCCCAAGGGCCCTGCGGGGAGCGCGTGCCACCCGGCACAGGGCTGCGGAACCTGCACGGGGACACCAGGGGCGGAAGGAAACCCCTCCCGCCGCTGCTCCGGTTCCAGGTGCGGCCTGGATGACCGAGGCGTGGCCTGAATGATGGGGCGTGGGTTCCTCCACCCACACAGGGATAGCTGGTTTCGTCCTTTCAGTCCTTTCAGCAGCGGCGGTGACACACGGGGGTAAGGGCCAGACCAAGGAACCTCTCGTGCGCTCCCGCCGGGCGGGTGACCCGCGGGGAACAGGCCAGGGCGGCCGAAACCCGCCTGCTCCAGGAACGCGTCAAACATCAGGGTCCTGCACGTGCCCCTGCAAAGACGCTAGTCTCCATCTCCTCCCTGGGGGGTCAGAGGTGGCGCACGGGGCCAGGGACGAGAGGGGATCTCACAGGGCTGGTCCTCCTGTGACAGGACAGGGATCCGGAACGGAGAAAGTGCATACCTGCTGGGAAGTCACTGTCCTGAGCCTCATTTGCACCATCTGAAAAAGCAAAGGAAAATGATGAGTCAACCAAGTCAGCGCCCAAGGTCAACACAATGAAGGCTAAACTCGCAGCTCCTTCTTCTAAGGCAGGAACTTCTCCCAAAGGCTCACAGTATGCATCCCCAGTCACGCCCCCCTTCCTGAGCCTGTCCCGGCTGGTCCCCGCCCTGCCGTCTCCACAGGACTCACAGTCGTCTGGGTCCATGTCTCTCCATTCCAAATCTGCAAGAAAGCACACACATGTTGACTTTTGTCAACACGCTAAGACCTTTCTTCCTAAAGTCTCGAGTTTACTTTTAGTGCGGGGACTGGCTTCAGTTCTTCCTACATAAATTTGTTTTCCAAACCCAAACACAACACAGAGTAGCGAGAGCTACATGCAGGACAGCAATTTTCTCAAGAACATATTCCTGTAAGAATTTACTGAAGTTTCTGAAAATAAGATATAAATAAGTTCATGACACTTACATTGATTAATCTTGGATTTTTAGAAACTATTTAAAACATAAGTCAATGTAAATTCCTTGGTTCAGTTTCAAAATTGAAACATCATTTTTACTTTTTTAAAAAATTACTTATTTATTTATTTGAGTGCAGAGAGCAAGCGAGCACAGGGAGGCGCAGAGGGAGGGGGACAAGCAAGACTCTGCGCTGAGCGTGGGGCCCAACCTGGGGCTCGATCCCAGGACCCTGAGATCATGACGTGAGCGGACGCCAAGAGTCGGACGCTCGGCTGACCGAGCCACCCAGCTGCCCCATTGTGCACTTTTATATTGTTCTGATCCAAGTAAAACTATCATCTAATCCAAAATGAAAATTACATTTTTAAAGCTTATGAATCGAGAAAAGATTCTGCTATTTTCAGATTAATTCCTCCCATGATTTCCATATAGTCAGACAGATAAACAGATGTTTCAAACAGTCTTCTTTGACGGGGTCTCTGGAGACCGATATGAGGAACAAGGGAGAGAAACAGGAAATCACAAGAGATGACTCACACACATCAAACTGCAACATCGAGCAATAAAAGATTATTTTATTCAAAGTGGAGGAAAGACATCAGAAGAATTTTTTCAAGGAATTCAAAATGCCCTCCAAGAAAATACAGCAGTTAAAGGAGGGGACAAGACAGGGAGAAAAGCCCAGAACGAGCTGCAGGGAACCCTGAGAGCAGCTGTGAGCAGGGGTCAGGGAGTAAACCTCAGACCCAGGCCTCGCCTCGTTAGGGATGGGACACAGCCCTGATGGGACCAGACAGATTACAGATGACAGCAAGGAGGCCCGTAGCCAGAGGGTCCACCTCTCAAACTGTGGGAACCACCGAGGGGCGGGAGAGCGTCGTGGTCCATGGGCAGAGACGGCTGGGAGCCTGGGTTGGCACCGGTGGGCAGCAGAGGACACAGCAGGATTTCAGGTGGGGACACAGCAGAAGCGTCCTCACCAGTACATGCTCTTGGTCTCTCTCCACGTGACAGTGGCCATGCAGCAGGGGTGAGTGGTGGTGGGACTGTGGTTTGCCCCTGCAGGTGCTCACTGCCCATTCAAACACCACCTCCCGAGAAATGTCCATTCAGGTCCTTTGCCCATTTGTAAATCACATCGGTTTCGTGGCAGACTTTCAGGAACTCTCCGGATACTCTGGATATTAATCCCTCATCAGACACATGGTTGGCAAACACTGTTTCCCATTCTGCAGGTGCCCTTTCTGTGCCATGGAGAGTGTCCTCCGCGGCCAAAATGTTTACCTTTCCACGCGGTCCCGTTTGTCCCATTCTGTTCTTGTGGACTTTTCTGAGGCATCACCTCCCGGAAGTCACCGCATGTCCAAATGCATGAAGCTTCTGACCAGTGTGTTCTTCCAAGTGTTTTGTTGTTTTAGGGCTTACATTTAGGATGACCCTGATCCATTTTTGCCTTAACTCTTGTCCATAGTGTTGGGTAAGGGTCTGACTTCAGTATTTCACATGTGAACATCCAGCTTTCCCAACACCGTGTGCTGAAAAGACTGTCCTGTACCCGGTGAGTGTTCCTGGCACTCTGGTCCAAAACACTTGACCACACACCTGAGGGTCCGTTTCTGGGCTATTTCACAGGTCTGGATGCGTGTCTGGACACCAGCACCACACTGTTTTGACTGCTGTCACTCTGCAGTAGGTTTTGACGGCAGGAGCGGTGAGTCCTCCGGTTCAGTACGTGCTGCTGAAGCGAGCACGAGTTCGGTTCATCTCTCCTTCCTCAAGACTGTCTTGACTCTTCACCGACCCTTAAGATTCCATGCGAAGGACGGACTTTCCTTTTCTGCAAAATGTCACTGGCTTGTTGACAGGCACTGCAATCAGTCTGCACATCACGTTGGGTGTCACTGACATGGGACAGTTGGGTGTCCCATCCACGAACATGGGATGTGTTTCCATTTGCTTTTGTCTATTGTAATTTCTGGCAGCAACCTTCTGTACTTTCATTGTACGAGTCTTTCGGCTCCTTGATTAATTCCTAAGTGTTTTATTCTTTTTGATGCTACTGGAAGTGGAACGTTTTTTGTGATTTCCTCTTCAGTGTCTATAGAAATGTAACTGATTCTTGTGTGTTGGCTTTGTATCCTCCCTTGGCTGAATTTAATTATTATCTTTAACAGGTTTTTGTGAAATCTTTGGGATTTTCTACACAAGATGACATCACCTGCCAACAGAGACCATTTCAACTCTTCCTTTTCAGTTTGGATGCCTTTTAGTGATTCTTCTCCCCCAGCTGCTCTGCCTGGGGCTTCCTGTACGAGGCTGGATGGGAGCGGTGATGGCGGCCTCCCCCTCTCATTCCTGATCTTAAAGGAGAAGCTCAGTCTCACACTGCTGGGGTTGTCCATGTGTGGTTTTATTCCGTGGAGGTGGCTTCCATCTACTCCTACTTGGTACCTACTTGGTAGAGCATTTTTTTTAATCAAAATAAGGGGGTAGGGAATTTGATCAAATGCTTTTTCTGTGTCAACTGAGATCATCATTTATCTTCCCCTTCATCTCGTTGACACCACTGACGAGTTTTGCATCGATGGTCCTAAAGGATGTTGGTCTATAGTTTCCTTTCCTTTGTCCAACTTTGGTTATCAGGGTTGTACTGGTGTCAAGAGTGAGTTAGGAAGTTTTCCCTCTCTTCAGTTGTTGAAGAAGTGTGAGAAGCAGAAACATTTGTCGAATTCACCAGTGAAGTCTTCAGGACCAGGGTTCCTCCTTGGAACGCTTTATCACAGATTCAGTCTCCTTACTAGTTACGGGTTTACTCAGACTGCTCATTTCTATGTGATTGAGTCTTGGTAGGTTTTATGTTCCTGGGGATTTGTCCTTTCCATCCAGGCTAAGCAATTTTTTGGCATACAATTACTCACAGTACTCTGTTATAATCCCTCTTACTTCTGTAGAATCGGTAGTAATGTCCCATGTCCACATCCAATTTTAGTGATTTGAGTACTCTCTCCTTTTTTGTCAACATAGCTAAAAGTGTGTCAGTGTTGTTGATCTTGTCCAATAACCCACTTCTGGTTTTGTTGATGTTCTGTACCGCTTTTCTACTCTGTCTCATTGATCTCTGCTCTAATCTTTATTATTTCCTCTGTTTGCCAGCTGTGGGTTTCATTTGTTCTTCTAGTTCCTTAAGTTGTAAAACTGTGTTGTTATTCTCATTTGTCTCTAAGTATTTTCTAACTCCCTTGAGATTTCCTCTTTGATATACTAGTTAGAAGTCTGTGTTTAGTGTCCACAATTTAAAAACATTTTTCGTTTTATGCTATTGATTTCTAATTACTTCCCACTGTGCTCACTTTGTCTGACATCTGTCTCCTGACATCTATGCAGATTTCATCTGTGGACCTGGTGGATCCATGCTGGAAAGTGTCCTGTGTACACTTGAGAAGAACACGTGTGCCAGGGTGAAGCACTGATGAGGGTGGGTTACTGTGTTGTTTAAATCCTCTGTTCCTTTCTCGTCTTCCAACTGGTTGTTCTGCCATTATAGCAAGGAGGTATTAAGGTTCCCAACTAAAGCTGTAGAGCTATTACTCCCTTCAATTCTATCACTTTTTGCTTCAAATATTTTGATGGTCTGTCACTGGATGTGCAAATGTTTAATTATATCTTCGTGCTGTACTGAGACCTCTATTAACACACAACATCCTTGTCTGTCTCGAAAACATCTTTATGTGCACTCCGTTCTGTCTGGTATTAGTATAGCCGCTCCTACTACCCAAGGGTTACTGTCTGCACGGAGGGACCTTTCTCCAGCCTCCCACTCTCAAACCGTTTGTATCTTCGGCTCTTGAGTGAGTCTCCGTAGACAGCATATAGTGGGATCCGTTCTGCCCATCTCTGTCTTTTTCCTGGAGACAGCAATCCCTTTCCATTTGAAGTAATCACTGATAAGGAGGCATTACTCTGTCATTGCGCTGTTGGTTTTCCTATGTCCTGTTTACATGCAAAACTCTGTCCCCTGACATTCTGTCGCCACCTCTTTGGGTACTGACATCACAAATCACAGCTTCATACACTGACTGCCCAGAACATAAGCTAACAATTCTGTCAAAGGCATTAGTCTCAGAAGTTAGAGAAATCAAGATCTGGAGTTACGAACCAAAGTTGCAGTGATACTAGATCTACATTTTTAAATTTTTCTTTAAATGAATTAGTCTTTTCAATCATTAAGAAATCAGGAAGCACAGTTATGAACCATCATTAAAATTGTTAAATTAGCTATTAGAACTGCCAGGAACTTCCCCTTACTGAGATCTTTGCTTCTTGAAACTGCTTCAAGTCCTTCTCTAGGACCCTTTCCTTCTGACCTCGGGTCTCGCTGGAGCACCTCCTGCGGGTGCCCGGGTCTCCCTCAGCTTTTGTTCCCCTGGGAATGTTTGTTTCTCCCTCACTCTGGAAGGACATATTTGCTGGATATAGGATTCTTAACTCACAATTTCTTCTTTGGTTTAGCACTTTAAATATATCTGCCTGCCAGCACTTAATTATATCTGGCTGTCTTGCAGCCTCCGAAGTTTCTGACTGAGAAATCAAGAGATGATCTCGGAGGGCCGTGGGTGTGGATCACCTGCTGCTCTGCTGCTTTCTAGACTCACGCTTTGTCCTCTGAAGATGAGCTTCGATGCGCCTCCATGCGGGTCTCTTCAAATTCATCCCACTTGGGGTCTCCTGAGCTTCCTGCACTTTGTGCTCGTGTCTGTGTAAGTTCTCAGCCGGGGGGCGCCCAGGAGGGTCAGTGTTAAGTGTCTGCCTTCGGCTCAGGTCATGGTCCTGGGGTCCTGGGATCGAGCCCCGCATCGGGCTCCCCGCTTCACCCTCTGCCGCTCCCCCTGCTTGTGCTCTCTCTCTCACTGTGTCCTCTGTCAGATAAATAAAATCTTAAAAAAGAAAAAAAAAAAAAGGTGTTGTTCTCAGACATTATTTCTTCAATTTTCTCTTGCCCCTTCCTGTCTCTCTCTTCTCCCTCTGGGATGCCCACAACAAGCACCTCCTGATGGCATCGGACAGGGGCTCGAGGCTCTGTTCGCTTTTCTTCAATCTTTCCTCTCTCTGGTCCTCAGCCTCCAGACACCCCATTTTCCTGTCTTTAAGTTCACGGATTCCTTCCCCCACCGCCTCTTTCTGCCTCCGAACCCCACGAGTGAGGTTTTCATTCTGGCAACTGTACTTTCCTTCGGTCTCTCGGGCTTTCCAGCTCCTTACCGATGCTACGGTTTCGTTCACACGTCGCATTCTTGCCTTCCTGCACACCTTCCTCCAGATGCACCAGCATCTTCAGGACTGTCGTCGAAAAGCCTTCGTCTGATACGTCTGCTGCTGCGTCTCTTCAGAGACAGCCGTGGATCAGTTACACTCCCTCCCTGAGCGGGCCGGACTTCCCTATCCCATGCGTCTCCTGGGATTCCGCTGCCGCATACTGGACATCTGAATCTAATAGCGCGGTAACTCTGGAAACCAGGTTCCTCCCACCTCTCCCGGGGCTTACTGCTTTTCGTTATTGTCTTTGTCTGCGGGATCATGGGAGGCGATCTCTGTGCCCGGGATCAAACGGAGGTGTACAAGTTAGGTCCTCCAAGGTCTTTTCTGAGACTTTCTTTGGGAACACACAGTCACTTTCTAATTTTCCCATATTTGCAGTTGTCTCCCCAAAGGGGGAAAGAGCAAAAAGTTCATGGGAGGCAGGACGCTGGCCTGGAAATGCCCTGGAAGTCACTTCAGCTGGAGGGGGAGGGGCTGGCAACCATGAGGCCCTCTGCGTCTGCACCTCTGTGACCAGAAGCGGCACAGCAGAGCTCCTGGTACCGGACAGGGTTCTCTCTGCCCACTCCGGCTTGTTCCCACCCGCCGTGTGTGCACGGCTGCCTGCTGCTCGTCCAGAAATGGGAGACCGGGCGCTGATACCGTGCCGAAAGATAAAGTCGACCGAATTAGCTGGAAACTTATTCTCCACGCTTTCCCCTGCAAGCTACAGAGCTCCAACCAATTCCAAAGGCACAGCACAGTTCACGGAACCTTCCGGCCGGGGCAACTGTCCGGCTCAGGAGCCAGGTTCCCAGTGCTTCCCATTCTGCCTTCTCCCCAGAATCCTCATCGTAGCTTTCTAAAACCTCCTTTCAAGAATGAGCTATGGGGTGCCCGGGTGGCTCAGTGGGTTAAGCCTCTGCCTTCAGCTCGGGTCGTGATCTCAGGGTCCTGGGATCGAGCCCCACATCGGGCTCTCTGCTCAGTGGGGAGCCTGCTTCCCCCCATCTCTGTCTCTGCCTGCCTCTCTGCCTACTTGTGATCTCTGTCAAATAAATGAATAGGATCTTTAAAAAAAAAAAAAAAGAAAGAAAGAAAGAATGAGCTATGAGGTAACTGGCATCCTCAGACTTGAGAGAAGGTAATACACTCCGTAGGACAATTGTACACAGCACAACTAATCTACACTTTCCGGAAATGCAAGCATGCTTCTCCGGCAGAGGCAGGTGGGGAGAGGCGTCCTGGGGGGGATGACATGCTCGGCTTCCTCGTCCGGGTGCTGCTCCAAACAGGTGCGTTCCCGCTTGTGAAATGCATCAAGCTACACGCTGGTAAGATGGGCACTTTTCCACTTGCATATCAAGCGTCAGTATAACTTTTCTTTTTGAAGGGTTGGCTTTCAGTCTTACTAACAAAACATGCCACAGAGGAAGTCACCTACCTCAAGAAGAAAATTTAAAAAAAAATAATTATGGGTGGACACCTGGGTGGCTCAGTGGGTTAAAGCCTCTGCCTTTGGCTCAGGTCATGATCCCAGGGTCCTGGGATCGAGCCCCACGGCGGACTCTCTGCTCAGCAGGGAGCCTGCTTCCCCCACCCCGCCGCCTGCCTCTCTGCCTACTTGTGATCTTTCTCTGTGTGTCTAATAAATAAATAAAATCTTTTTAAAAAGTAATAATAATTATGGGAGGCTTCTTCACTGGACACATAATGAAGATGAACCTAGGGAAGCACCAGAGTGTGTCTGAGCCTCGGTTTCCCCAAGTAGAACGAAGGACTCCGATAACTAACCCCATGGCAGCATCCAGTGAGGCGACCATGTCTCCTGAGGCCACCCCAGCTGTCCCCCCAGTCTCCCTAGAGCAACACTCTCACTCCCACAGAACTGCCTGTGAGAAAGGACACATTCTCTGTCTGCGCCGGCCGAAGAGCACCATGTGCCTTGCTCCTCAGCACCGGAAATACTGCTAGTGTCGCTCAGCAGCGCAATGGTTAGCACTGCTCAAATCTGCACCGTGTGCCCAGTGGCTACTGTACTACACGTCCTGAGAAACTGCAGGGATTTGGCCAATTACTGCCACTGGACCCCAATTTTGCTGTGAGGCTTGCCCTGGCCATTAATCCCCCCAGCGCGCACATTCTAGAACATAAGTTCCAGGAAGACGAGGCATTGGGGCCACTTTGTTCACCACCGTTTACTATACTCACAGTGCCTACTACAACGCCTGCTCATTAACTGTTCAGTAAATATTTGTTTAAGTGAATAAAATAAAACAAAATTTGGTTAATCCAAACACCTTTGCCTATTTTTGTGGGACTGTCTTTGCAAGACACTATTAAATCCAATAGGACTTACTTATTTTCCAAAGTGCCGAATTAATGATAAATCCAAAACGAGTTTCTAAGAGGAAAGATGTGTGGAGTGTGGCCACAACACGTTAAAGCTGAAGTCATGAGGGGCAGCCACAGACCCGGTCCCCAGGTGCATGGAGACTGAGCCCACACGAAGAGCAGACGCCCCAGCCTGCCCAGGACAGGCCCAGTTCACAGCCATTGTCCCAAGCCAACACTCAGGAGTGCCCAGGTCAGAAACTAGACAGTCGCCCTAAGCCAGACCCGAGGCGGCAGTTGTGGCGTGCTCGGGTTGGGACAATGTGTTCCTGGTAAACTGTGGGATAATCACCGATGTGAAATGAATCCTCTTAGGAAAAACCACAGCCTTCAGCCCTGTATGTCTGTGGAGTGTGCTCCCCTACCCCGGGCGTTCCGGAACCCAGAACCCGCCCCAGAGCTGCAGGACGGGTGCCAGCCCCACGCTACCTGCGATGGCCACCGCTGCTCGTCTCTCAGATGCTTTTATTTCTGGGGCCACTTCTCCCAAATCTGCACGTCTGAAACAATTGCAAAAGAAAGTTGTAATTAAAATAATGAAGTAATGCTACAAGTTGAATCTACCTATTAAGTTAGCTGCATATCAGAATCTCTTGGGGGAGCTTTAAAAACTACAAATCCTGGCCACACCCCAGACCACCAAAACCAGACCAGGGGGGCAGGCCTGGGCATAAAAAACGGCTCCTAGGAGTGCCCCCGAGGATTCCCACGTGCAGCCGCGGCCGAGAAGCGCCCGTCTGGACAGACCGGCACCCGCCGCCACCGCAGGCTAGGGCACAACTCGCCGTTCAAAAAGACATAAAAATATACATACCCTTTGACCAGCAATTCCACTTCTACCCTAAGGAAATAATTAAGATTTAGTTACAAAGGTGTTGATGTCAGCTTTACACATAATAGCAAAAAACTGGGTGCCTTTCAAAATCAAAGCCCAATTACGGGGAAGTACGGTACAGTCTCGGCCTGCAGCCGTTAGGAAACAGCGTATCGATTTCATTTTGTGGACAGAAAGATGCTGTATGACGTTATGGAATGACGTTAATGGCATGTATATGACTGGGAAGAAATACATGAATACTTACAGTGAGAAAATGTACAGTATGATGATGTTTTAATGAAATTATGTGTATTTATGTTTTCGTCTACAGGTTTTTAAGGAGATCTAGAAGGACGGCTCATCAAAAGTTAATAGTGTGGGCAGTGAGGGGCGATCCTGAATTCTTCTAAGCGGATTTGGCAAATGTAGTCCATTTAAGAATAAACTATTTTAGGTTTATTATAGGAATGAGTAAACGTGTTGATTTTATCAGGAGCCACACGTCACTGTCGAAGAAGGACCTATGAATGTGGGAAGAAGATGGGGCACCGGGGGGCTCACGCGGTGAAGCGTCGGACTTTAGCTCAGGTCACGATCCCAGGGTCCTGGGAGCGAGTCCCGCAGCATCGGGCTCCCTGCTGAACGGGGAGCCTGCTTCTCCCTCTCCCACTCCCCTCCCACTGCTTGCGCTCTTTCTGTCTCTCTGTCAAATAAATAAATAAAATCTTTTAAAATCTTTAAAAACAGCAAAACAAATATGGAAAGAAGTAAGAGGGGACTCCCAGGGCCAAGCTGGAACCAGAGGCGCAGAGTGAACACGCGACTTCCACACACATGCTAGTGTACAAGCCCACGCGTGTGCACACTGGCAGCTACACGCACGCCTTCCAGCTCCGCCCACCGAATAGGCCAAAAACCAAAGACACTACAGAGGAGCGACAAGCACACCAAGCACCCTTTAACCCCTTGCACACTAAGAGACACCAGGTCTCCTTGGAGAAATGGCGGGTGCCAGACCTGGGGCAGGGAGAGAGTAAGAGGGGTCTGAGCATCTGATTTCAGAACAGAAGGAAGTGCTCAGGGCGCCTGGGGGCTCAGCGGGTAAAGCCTCTGCCTTCGGCTCAGGTCATGATCTCAGGGTCCTGGGATCGAGCCCTGCATCGGGCTCTCTGCTCAGCGGGGAGCCTGCTTCTCCCTCTCCCTCTGCCTGCCTCTCTGCCTACTTGTGATCTCTCTCTGTCAAATAAATAAATAAAATCTTTAAAGAGAAATAAAGAAAAGAAGGAAGGGCTCAAAAAAAAGCTAGGGCATGCCTAGGAACACAGGAGCTGGCATGTCCAGGGCCATTGGGCTCGGACACAATAAATACAGTAGTTAGTGAGAACCCGCCGAGAGACAGGAACCAGGGAGTCCACACGGGTGATAAATAGGCAAGCTGGGGGCGGGGGCAGGGAGCTTAGGACCATCTGACGTGTGGCAGCACTGCCGTAGGACCGCGTCGTTCTGCAACGCTCCCAACCTCAGTTAAGGTCGGCTCAAGCCAGAAACGCCAACAAACGCCAGCTCTGAGAAGACCGTGTGGACCAGGAGCAAGGTGCTGCCCGGTTCCAACACGGCTCCTCGCCGAAGCTCCTCCGGTGCCGGGAGAAGAGCCCTAGCGATGGTAACACAGGCCTTTGGGGAGCCGGATCAGGGACGGGTGACGCAGACGGCCACTGGGTGCCCCAGCTGCCCCACCCGGAGAGCGGGCACAGCGTCCCCGGCCCTGCTCTGACCACGGGGGCAAATCCAACATGGAAAGTTACACACGGTCCCCAAGGACAAATGTCACCAAGGAGTAGCCAAGGACGGGAGAGATGCTCCGGGCTCCACGTCTGAGGGTGCCGCCGCCCCGAAGTCCACACTGGGTCCCCCAACGCAGGGGACACTTGGGGTCCAGGGATAGAACTGAGGCACAGGTGCTGTGGGCGCCACCGACGGGGCAGGAGGACACGGACGGGTGTGGGCCGCTGACATGCACACGTACCCTCTAATGGTTTAGAGAATCGAGACGCACGAGTGTGCGCGACAGAAACACGAACACTGCGAGGTGGGGGATGGGAAGTGAGAGTGTAAGTGAGAACACCAGCAAGACGCACTCCGCATAGGAAGCCTGTTATTTTTATAATTCAGCTCTAGGTACCAATTATTTTCATAAAAATTGTAGAATTGTAATAGTGGGTGGCAGGCACATGCATTTATTCTGTCCTGTTTGCGTTTCTTCACGCAGAAGGAAGCGTCGACTGGTTAAGACCGGAAGAGCAACGAGAAGGACGCAGGGAGCAGGGTCTGGGTCAGAAAGAGACATGCGGGTGCCCCGAGGACACCGGGTTCTCCGTGGCCTCTTGCACCGCGCAGACCCCGAACCCATGCAAGGACCCGCATGGACACAGCGACCCAGCTCCCCTTTAATTCTGCAGCAAAACATATGAAATCCACCCTCCCGGGGGAAACCCCGGAGCCCCGGCTGGCTCTTCCGGCATGTTCTCTGGGTGCCTCGTCCTCCGCCCGCCGCGGTCACTGTGTTCGTGGCTTTCAGCCCCTGTCCAGTGCACAGCACTAAGCAGCACTCAGACCCTGACGCTGATTAAAAAATGAGAAATACTCATCGCTTTTGTAGTAAGAAAAAAAACCCTTAAAAAGAGACAACAAGACAACGGGTTAAAACCAGCCCCAGAGCAGAAGCTGCCTGGCCTGGCGGCCGCACACACACCACTAGCCACCCACCCCCCCCAGCACACGGGCTCCCTGGACGGGAGCTGAAACCCAACCCACCGCTTCCCACGCAGGTGAGTGTCGCAGGGACGGGCTGAGCTTGCACGAGCTCATCGACGCGCACACAGAATTCTGCCCAGCAGCAGCAAAGGCCAGGCACAATCGCATCCCTGAGCTATGAGCCCCGTGCAGGGCCCAGCCTGGCAGGGGACAGCAGAGGCCCAGCTTTGTCCCGTCCTGTCCGCCTGACGATGACTCCACCTGCAACGCTAGCACGGCCTGAACTGTGCCCAGACCACAGTGCAGAAACCCTGGCCCCCGACATCCCGGATCTGGAGAGGGGGCCTGTGACATCGGGTCTTTGTCCCCCTTTCTGGCACACAGCTCCTAAATGTGAGTTGTGCAAGTACCGAAGGACGGGGCACACTGCCCGGGGAGCCAACTGTGCGCTTGGCATTTTCAGTCCCACCTCCCCCCACGTCCGGGCATCAATCAACAGTCACCGGTGGCCAATGAGTCAAGAGAGCATGTCACGAAGCCCCCATCAGACCCCGGGGGGACAGGGCTCCGAAGCTTCCAGTCAGTGCACACGAGAGCCGGTGAGCAGTGGGCTCCCAGAGGGCTCGGAGGCCCCCTGCCCCTTCCGACAGACTCGCCCCATGCACAGCTCCCCTCGGGCCATTCCCGGGCCACATCCTGTTAGAAGGGTCATCTGGTAACGAAAATATTCCCCTGAGTTCTGTGGGTCACACAAGCAAATTCATGGAACCCAAGGAGGGGTCACGGGAACCTGTGATTTACAGCCGGTCGGCCCCACAGACAGGTGGTGACCCAGACTCTTGCCACTGGAATGCTAGGCTGGAGCTGCTCACGGGACCCCCCGTCTGTCGCCGGCAACCACAGCACGGCAGCGTGTGTAGTGGGGGTGGGAGCCGGTGGCAGGGGGTCCCACAGGACTGAGAGAGGCCTCAGGAGAACCCAAAGCTGCCCACACGGCCATGGGGGTGTCCAGCCTCCAGGACGGTGGGAAACCACCTCCTGTCGCTGAAGATGCCCGGCCCACGGGCCTGGTGATGGCGCTCTGAGCAGATGACGGTAAGACCCAAACCATCCTTGCCCGACACCGCCCCGCCAGACCCACACATGAGTCTTCTGGTTCCCTCCAGGCCCGTTACTTCTAAGACTCAGAGAGATTTTAGGGGACTTGCACTTGCAGCCAGTAATCACAAGAGTCCTGACAATCAGACCCTCTACCCGCTCCCAGCCCAGCTCCCAGGCCTGCGGCCAAGCCTGGGGGGCCAAGTGAGCTCACCGGAGCCCCGGACGCAGCCCCGGGGGCTTTCTGCAAAGCAGGCCTGCAGAACCACTACTATCATTAGTATCTTTTCTGACTCACAAATAAGACAAATACAAAATACAGAAAAGTCGCAAGAAAATGCCTTTGCCATTTTGAAAATGACTCACCATGTTAATCAGTCCTCTCCCCCTCTCATCCAGTCATGTTGCTGTCACTCCTTCTGGCCACTGACTCTAGCCTCCGGCTTCCCTAAGGCCCTCCGTCCCCTAGACTGAAGGGAGCCCCGCAGAGGGGTCAGTCTTCTCGTGCGATGCGAGCACAGTGCGGAGCCAGACACGGAGCCCAGCTCAGTCCTGCCGGACGCTGGGGGCACAGAGACCCACCGTGATGCTGACCAGACCTGGGGGTCTCCGCGCACGGACAAGGGGTGACCTGCCCACGGCCCTGAGCACCCCGAGTGTCTAGCGGCTCTTCCTCACTAAATCAGTGAGCGCACGTTCCGGCCTGCGCCCTTCGAAGGCTCCCTTCAGGCCTGCAGGGGCAAGGGGGGCCCAGGCAACTCGGCGGCCTCACTGGCCACATCTCCCGGGGGGCGCGGCCGGGCATCCTGTCCTCGTCCGTCCGCCCAGCAGCTCGGCCTGCAGGACTTTTCCACCTACGTCCGGGGATTCCGATTCCAGGCACCTCGATGTTCCGGGCTCGGACCACAGAGACACCGGCCCCTGCAGAGCTCAGGGCTGTCGGACCAGAGCGAACCGTCTGACCCTCGTGAGCGGGGCTGATGCCCAGCGACAGACCCAGCCCCTTCAGCAGCTGGTGCTGAGGACACAGAGAAAACCACCCCAGACAGGAAGATGCGGGACAAACAGGGCAGTGGCCCTGACCGTCACGCAGCCGGCGACAGACAAGGAATTGCTTTGGGTAATAAAAGGTCTGACAGGGTGTTTGCTGTTTGATGCCGGCAGCTTCGAAGACCCACCATTTACCCTCCCGCCCTGCGCCTACGCCAGCCGACGGGAGAGCCTGGGGACCCCCTCCTTCGGCACTGGCAGGACCCCCGTCCCACTACCACCCGAAACAGGCTAAGACCTGCCGCCAAGTGCTCTGCCCACAAAGCCCACCGGACGGCACAGAACTTCTCAACCAGCCCAGTGTGTGCTGTGGGTTGAAATGTGACCCCCGAGAAGATATGTCCAAGTCCTAACCCCAGTACAGCGAACACGGCCTTGTTGGAAATAGGGTCTTTGTAGATGTGATTAGTTAAATTAAGATCAGATGATGGTGGCAGGGTGGGCCCCGATCCAACTGCTGGTATCACGGCAGAGGCGAGTGTGGGCAGACGAGCAGGGAGAAAAACACAGTACAGCAGAGTCACGGCCTCTCCAGTCCCGGGATTGCCCAGGATCGCCGGCAGCCACCAGAAGCCAGCAGAGGCGGGAGCACACTGGCCCTCAGAGCCTGCGGGAGGCACCCACCGGCCCACACCTGCAACTCCCAGCACCCGGAACTGAGGGGTCCTCACGCCGCCCAGCCGCATCTCCAGCCACTGACGCGGCGGCGCGTGGCTCCGGGCAGGGGAATTCGCCCCTGCCTCTGTCTGCGTCTCTTCTCTGCCTCTGGTACGGACACCGGGCACTGGGGGAGGGGAGGGCCCACCCAACCCAGTCTGGCCTCATTTTACCTCATCACATCTGCAAAGGGCCTACTTCCAGAAACGGTCACATTCACAGTACCAGGGGTTAGGACTTCAACATTCGTTTGGGAGGGGACAGGAGGCAACCGGGAACGACAGCCAAGCCCAAACCAGAGGCTGTCCCACGGCAGCAGGGTGACTGCGCAGTGGCGGGCCTGGCTGAGAAAACGTCGGCGACAAGGCTGCCCCGCAGGGCACCGGGCAGGGCGGTGGGGGACACAAGAGAAGGTCAGATGACACAGCACAGGTAGGACACAAGGACCCTGCAGCCTGGCAGCGTCGCCCCCACACGTGCTGGAGCGAGCAGGGAGCACGCTGGCCAGAGCGCCTCCTGCTGCCCTCTTGCTTTTCTGCAGCGGGAACCCCTCGCAGCACAGGGGAGCCTGCACCCTGAGAAAGACACACCCCCCCACCCGGGACAGCCCCAGGTGTCAAGCCGAGCGTCTTCCCAGGACAGGAATGGCGTGTCCCCACGAGGCTTTGTCCTGGGCTCCCACCGTGTGGGCCACCGAGCAAGGGGAGGCGGCCTAAAACTCTGCCTGATCTCCAGGAGCCTCCACTAGAGCTGGTTACACCCGTGGAGCACACCCGGACAACCTCTGGGCCAAGGCTGGCTGTTCCCCACCCCCATCCCCCCCACACCTCCTCGGGTCACCGAGCGTCTGGAGAGATGCGCAGGGGAAGCGGGTTCATACAAGGCAGCCAGTGTTCGCGGTTTTACGCACACGTTACTCCCTGCTAGGAAACTCCCTAGGAGTCGGGGAGAGCTCCGAGGAGCACACCACCACCCAAGTTTTAACCACAGCCTGGGCTGGGGCGCAGGGGAACGGACTGCTGCGGGTATGGGGCGGGGGGCTCCCAGAGCAGGGGGCACCACCGGAGAGTGCGGGCGCAGCGGGGGCCAGGGGTCAGCGCCAGCGGGAGGCAGGGCCCAGGCAGCAGACAGGCCGGGTAAGACGGACCCTTCCCGGCCACAGGCAAGACTCACTTCTGCTCTGGAGGGTGAGCTGAGCGCAGACGACAGGCTTGTCTGGCACTGGGAGAGCGAAGGTGGCAGGGTCAGCCCCAGGGATGGCAGCCTGGGGGGCCAGGGTGGGGCAGGGGGGCAGCCCGAGGCGCCCACACAGGGTGGGGCGGAAGCCGCGGGCAGGTGTAAGAAAGCCACAGGTGGGAAGGCTGCAGGCGGGCAACCTCGCGGCTGGCACGGCTGGGCTGGGAGCCCTCATAAAGGGACTACTTGTGTGTCCCCAGCTCCCCAAATTCTCCTCATTATGGCAGGCGGTTTTCCAGGTCTATTTGCAAATAAAATTATCAAAACCCTGCTGCCACCCCGTAGACTAGCAGAAGGTTAGAGAGGCCGGGGAAGACTCTTACAGATGCACCCACGCTGAAAAACAGGTAAGATGACTCTGTGGAGAAATATGTGTATAACAACAATCGGGAAAATACTGAAACAGAACAGAAAGAGGACAAAGCCTGCGGAGAGGAGAACACAGGACGGGCGGCCAGAAATCAAGGCTGTGGGCCTGGCTCACGAGATGCAGCTCCGTCACAGAGAGACATGCTCCCCTGTCAGCCAGGAACCTCATCTCCAGCCCAGGGACTCAGTGTCTGGGGTCATTCAGGCATAAGAACCTGGGAAAACAGGGCCATCTGGGGGGCTCCGTCAGGGAAGCGTCTGCCTTGGGCTCAGGTCATGGTCTCAGTCTCCTGGGATGGAGTCCACATCGGGCTCCCTGCTCAGAGGAGAGCCTGCTTCTCCCTCTCCCTCTGCCTGCCACCCTCCTCACCCCGCGCTTGTGCCTCTTTATCTCAAATAAATAAATAAAATCCTTAAAAAAAAAAAAAAAAAAAAAGAACCTGGAAAATAAAGGCAGATCCTGGCCTCTCGCTTCTCCAAAATGAGTACCGACTGGACTTAAGGTGCAGACTGGAAAAGGAAACACGCCCTGGAGGGAGACGTCAAAGCCTAAAACTCAGAGTCAGGAAGGCTTCAGAGTCACAAGGCAAGCGCAAGGCTGAGGAAAAGGATTCGTAACACAAATGACAAGGGCTCATTTCTTCCACATACAAGGAACTACAAATCCATGAGAAAATGCCAAGAAAAGGCCTCTCCAAAACACATTCTGGGCTTAAAACAAACGAGGGGACGTAGCGCCTGCCGCGCCCAGATCGCGACCGGCCTGCGCCTCCACGTAAGTCCCTTTTCCGCCTTTTCAAATCTGTACCATGTGCATATAACTCGTTTTTAAAAATAAGGCAACTGGGGCGCCTGGGTGGCTCAGTGAGTTAAGTGTCTGCCTTCGGCTCAGGTCACGATCTCAGGGTCCTGGGATCGAGTCCTGCATCGGGCTCTCTGCTCAGCGGGGAGCCTGCTTCTCCCTCTCTCTCTGCCTGCCTGCTCGAGCTCTCTCTCTCTCACTCACTCTATGTCTCAAATAAATAAATACAACCTTTTAAAAAATAAAAATAAATAAAGCAACTAACAATTTCACAAAACATCACAACGCAGAGAGCCTGACAGAATGGGCCCAGTGAACCGGGCAGGCTGGTCTGGGAACCCCAGGTGGGAGCCGCGCTGGTCCATCTCCAGGCGTCCCTGTGAAATGCTAATCGGAGCCTCGGACACCCTGCGAATCCAGCTTCCTCCTCCAGCAAACCGTGTGAGCTCGTTCTGACATGGGCTCCACCTGGAGCACGCCCCAGACACATGACAGCACACACAGAGAACCAAGATTACTGTCTCGGTAACCACATTTAACACAACCGCAGTCATGGCTAATGGGGTGGTTCCCTGGTCTGAGAACCCCAGCGTCTCTACCCCAGCCTTCCCCTCCCGTCCCCTGGGCCTCTAGCCAGTGTGAGGAGCCCACTCGGACCAGGCCAGGCTCTGGCGGGAGAGCTGAACCCTTCCCAGGAGGCAAAGGCCAGGATCCCTTCCTTCACCACCAAATGACAGGGTCAGGAGAGCGTCCTCGTGGGCAGGAAGGTCAAACACAGTTAAGACGGTCCTCAGGGGACCCCTGAGTGGCTCAGTGGGTTAAAGCCTCTGCCTTCAGCTCAGGTCATGATGCCAGGGTCCTGGGATCGAGCCCCGCATCGGGCTCTCTGCTCCACGGGGAGCCTGCTTCCTCCTCTCTCTCTGCCTGCCTCTCTGCCTACTTGTGATCTCTCTCTGTCAAATAAATAAACAAAATCTTAAAAAAAAAAAACAACACAGTCCTCAGTACTCGTAAATGTCTGGTGTATGGCAGGGTCACCCTCAGCTGCCAGGAAGGCGGGCAGGCCTCCAGGGCACTCGCTCACCCCCGCTTGTCGGAGGGCAGGCCTCACTGGGTTCCTTCCAGAAACAAAAACCAGAGGGGATGGCGATGGCGAGGCCCTGATGGCAACCACGGGATCAAAGACCCTGGCATGGACTTGGCTGAGGGAACATAAGAGGTCAGGCAGGAAGTGCCCATCTTTAAAGATGAGGGGAGCGAGGATTCCTAGTTCTTACCTCAATAATTCCATCAGACGGGCGAGACTTTTCAAGTCTAACGTCAGGTGTTGGGAGGCACAGAGAGCCCTTCAAGTCTGGGGGGGAGGCAGTGCAACACCCCCCCCAACCCCCCGTGAGGACACTTCAGTAGGATCAACTAAAAGAGACAGGCCCCCAGCCCCAACATCCAATTCTTGCACAGCCCAGAGGGAGAGGCAACGTGCAGCATTATTTCTCGGAGAAAACTAGAAACGCTGTGGCTACGTAATGGGGCCGTGCTGCACAATAGTCCATAAATGTCAAAAGTTAGGGAGAGCTGGTCCTCGTTCTGCCGCGGGGAGAACGGAAACCACCCCACCGCGGGAACCAAGCAAGCCGCGGAGCTGCATGACAGCATTCCAGCAAAACCCGAACAAACACGCTGTACAGACGGCAAACCTCACAATGTCTATCTGACTGGAACCTGGAACAAAGGAAAAAGCTGGGGTGCAGGACAGAGCAAAGAACAAACAGAACCTGTAAATGCAAAGGAAAATGTCAGACTGCTTGCCTGGCTGAGACGGGCGGCGGGGACACCCGGACGCCCCAGCTGTGTCTGGAAGGCTCCCTCTGTCAGAGTACAGCCCAACTAGAAATATACCATGACTGCAGAAGTGGTATCTGTGGAAAATCATATTACATTTGGTTTTTATTTTGTTTTACAGTTTTTTGTTTTTTAAATTACCTACCATTAACAATCTGAAAAATGGGGGCACCTGGGTGGCTCAGCTGGTCAGTCAGGCGTCCGCCTTCGGCTCAGGTCAGGATCCCAGGGTCTGGGGTGGAGTCCTGGTTCAGGTTCCCTGCTGGGCAAGGGGCCTGCTCCTCCCTCTCCCTCTGCTGCTCCCCCCAGCTCATGGGCACACGCTCGCGCGCTCTCTCTCTCAAATAAATAAATAAATCTTTAAAAAACGATCTGAAAAATGTATTTATTGAGCCCAGGTACTCCAGGCTTGCGACCTGTACTCCAGGAGGGTGTGGATGGAGGCAGTGAGGACGCTGAGGTTGAGCCCCTCCAGATGGGCTGCGGACCCGGTCCCAGAAACACACACGCCAACCCCCTACACCGTGCCGTTTCAGGGGACACAGGAACCCCAGAAGCCCACCAGTGAGTCATGGCCCCCAGGGTTAAGAACCTCTGATTCAGACAACATTTCAAGCCACGGAAGCCATGGGGCAGGGAACAGGGGCTGGGATGAGCACACACGGGCCGCAGAAGCAGCGCAGCCCTGACACGGAGGCACAGAGCACAGGAGACAAGCCTGGAGGCTCACAGGACGCGGCTGACAAAGGCAGGTCCCCCAGCTCCATCTCTCCTGCCCCTCCAGGCTGCTGTCACAGGGACTCCCCCTCCGGGAACGGCGGGCAGGGAGCCCACACACCGGGCCAGGTCCCACAGTCTGGCCCAGCAGCCTCGTCTCTATGTAGCCCCAAACTCCACTGGACTGTGGGTCACCTGCACCATATCTTTCCCTTTGAGGCCTTGCTCCTGGCCAGGCCCTTGTGCCTAATGCCCAGCACATCAGTCAGGGCCTCCCCTGTTCTTCCCAGCTCCCCCACAGTGATTCACAGGGGAAAGAACACCAGAGTCAGAGGCTCCTCCGTGCACGGCCCAGCAGAAATCACAGAACCCACCCCATCCCCGCCCCGAAGCTCAGCCTTGCTCCCGCAGTGCAGGTCCGGGAGGCCGAGCATCTGCGCATCAGCGGAGACAGGCCAGAAAGTCGCAGGAAGTCGGGACTTCCTGGCTGGACTCTGCCCTACCAGTGAAACCTGCAGTGTAGACAGGGTTACACGTGGACCTATGGACTGTCCCCAAATGCATATGTGCCTTAGTCATACGCCACAGTGCACAGTTCTCTCTGTAAAATGGAGCAGAGGACACTGAAAGTTCGGTGACTTCAGCTTTCCCATGAGCACGCATCACAGTGTCACAGCTGAACACCACCTGCAGACTCATGGGGTCACTCACAACAGAACTATACCAAATTGCCATGGACGCCACCTACGACAGGGACGCCGCGTAGGCCCTGCGGGCTCATAGCAGCCCACCATAAGGCCACCTCTGAGCCAGGTCTACTAAGTCGTGTGTCTGGACGAAAGGCACCATCGCATCGGACAGGCCTCAGGGCAGCCCCACACGGGCTCAGACGTCTGGTGGCTGCCTGGCCACCCCGCCTCCCACTTACCTGACAAGAGGGGCAGGGACAGGATGGGACCTTGAACTCCAGTCAGTCTGGCCTTCTGAGGGATGGGCCAAGTGTTTATTCTATTTATGAGCTCAAAGTACTGGGTACTTTGTGACCAGAGCTCCCCAGACTGGAAAGCCTGCAGGCAGGTGGGAATGCCCATGACCCAGCCAGGGTCATGAAGGCCGTGGGCAGCGCCAGCTGGGGTGGTGGGGGGCACAGCCAAGTCTCCCCAGCGAGAGGCCTGGCTCCGGCCCTCTCTACCCCAGAGGACCTGCTCCCACAGCCACTGCCTCCAAGACCCTCCGGACGCGCAGTGGTGCCACGAGAATCTCACCGGCTGAAGCAATGACCTTGAGACGCATTTCCCTCCTCTGTGGACTGTCGTCTCCAGCTCGCATGACTAGTTAGATTATGGAAGCAAAAACTAATTATAATTAATGGCTGAGGTTTTATTTTGCAAGAAAGGATTTTTTCAGAAATGACAAGCTCGGTGTGTGTCACCATGTTTTCCTGAAGAAAGCACATTTTAGCGCCGAGGCCCAGGCCGTGGAAGACGGTGATGTCAGACCCGGGCTGTCCCCCTAGCGGCCCGCGGCCCGGCCGGCCCGTGTCCCCACCCGCAACCCCCGCCTGACGGGCGCGCGGCCTCACCCTGCCCTCGCGCGCGACCTTCGGGGACCCTCGGGCTTCGCCCCCGCGGGAGAGCCCCGCGTCCGCTCCCCCGCGAGCAAGTGGAAAACAGCTGCGCAGGGCAGGGCGGGGGCGCCGGCCGGGCACCGGGCGCTCGGGGCCCAGCGGCTCCCAGGACCCCGGGTCGCGCCCGCCCTGCCCGCCCCCACCCCCGCCGCCTCGGCCCGCGCCCCCCGCGCCCCCCGCCCGGCTGCGCCCGCCCAAGGTCGGCGGAAGGGCCGCGGGGCCCGGCGGGCGGGGGTCCGGGCGGGGGCCTGCGGCGGGGGTCGGGGGACGGCGGCCGCACCTGTACCCGGGGGCCCCGCCGCGCGGCCCGCAGCCCCCTCTCCCGCGCGGCCCGAGCGCCGCACTCACCCGGGCGACGCCATCAGCGCGGCGAGGTCTCCGCGCTGCCGCCGCCTCCGCTTCCTCCGCGCCGAGCGCCTCCGCCTGGGAGGGGCCTCGCGCCGGCCACCGCCACCCGCCCGGGCCGCTCCGGGCGGCGTGGATGCGGGGCGGGGGCCTTGCTCGGGGAGGGGCCCGGGGCGGCGGGGCGGGGACGGGGTCTGGGGGTCGCCCGGGGAGGGGCCCGGGGCGGCGGGGTCGCGGGGAAGCACCCGGGGTCGCCCCGAGCGGCCGAAGGGAGGGGCGGCGGGGGGCAGGCAGGGCAGCGTTGGCCCCGGGAGCGGGGGCGGCCGCGGCTGCCTGCAGCCCTGACCCGCCCGCCGGCCCACCTGCCCAGGTGCCCGCAGGCCAGGACTCCGGGAGAGGTGCTACGGGGCCAAACCGGCCGAAAACCTGCCCCGGGGCCACGGATCAGCGGCGGGACCGGGTGAAGTCGACACTCCCTACCGGAGCAGTTTGATTTCCCTAAGAAGAGCCTTTCCTTCAGCCCAGGAGAGCGGCGTGGTCACTGCTCTGCAGCCGGCGGTAACCGTGCTATTGCTGTGCTGTCTTGCACGAGTCGCTGGCCTCTCTGAGCCAGTCACCCCCTTGTAAAATGTGGATAAAATTAACACTGTTCAGCCCCAAGCACTGTGTGGCACTTGGATCCCACCTTACGTTGTGTTATTCAGCAGTAGTCAGGAGTCCGGGTTCCTAGGGGGTTTCACTTACTGGTGGAGCATAAGGAATAACACGGAGGACATGGGGAGATGGAGAGGAGAAATGAGTTGGGGAAATCAGAGGGAGATGAAGCATGAGAGACTGTGGACTCTGAGAAATAAACGGAGGGTTTCAGAGGGGAGGGGAGTGGGGGCTTGGGTGAGCCTGGTGGTAGGTGTTAAGGAGGACAGGGATTGCATGGAGCACTGGGTGTGGTGCGTAAACAATGAACCTTGGAACACTGAAAAAATAAATGAATAAATAAATAAATAAAAATAAAAAATAAAAATGCTTGGGGAAAAAAAAAGAAATTGCTGCGTTAAGTTCAGCAGGTAATTAATGCTCTGTAAAGTCAGCTAAGTAAAGCCACAGGGCTGGGAGACCCGGATTGGGAATAAATCCAAGAGGACCAGGGTTAGGAAAAGTTTGGGGAAGGGGATACTGCTAAATGGCCTGCTTCAAGGCAGTTATGATTGCTACTGGAGTAATAATTTTTTTAAATTAACTTAATTGATTTTAAAATATATTTCTAAAAAATAACGAAATATAAGTTCACTGAAATACTCTTCCTCAACATGAGTTTTAGTGCGCATGCGCCATTTCTGTACCTGGTGGATGATCATGTTTTAACCAGCCCCGACGGGTGGAGATAAATATTGCTGCCGGTAGGCACGATTATATGAAACGCGGACAGCAAATAATTTCCCCATCCATGAGGATGGCATCCACTATTCACCCATGAGTATTTCCTCAGGCCGAGTTTGTAGGAGTTGAATTTCTAGGTCAGATGACATCAGCATTTTAAGTCTTTTCAGATAGTATATAACACACACGCGCGCACACACGCACACACGCATATGCTACATACCCGTACCCGCACATTCATACACACAGATTACTCTCCCAGCACACTCTCCAACACTGATGGTACCAGTTTCCCAAAACTTGTTCTATAAATTTAACAGTTTCTTTTGTTGCCAATTTGATAGGTTAAAAACCAGTATTTTGGCAAAATGGCAAATAGGAAGTTCCAACCTCTCATTTCCCCACAGAAAAGTGAAGAAAACAGCCTGAACCTGCTGAACTAATTCTGTAGCTGCTCTAACACCATAGACCAACACCAACCAACCAAGCGCTCCGGCAGGAAACAGACACGTCCACGGTTGCAGGAAGGTTTCTGGCGTTTTCACGCGCATTGCCTTGCCCCTTCCCCAGGGCAGTGGTGCTCTTGGCCTTCCGCAGATAGGACCCTGTTTCCCAGGCCCCACAGACTTATTGCCTTGGACAGGCCGCATAAGGGAGTCCATCAGACTGAAATGACGTAATGCCAGACCATAACTCACAGCAGGTTGATGGTGTAAAGATCCATCATAAATATAAAGATATGGGTGAATACAAAAACCAAAATTTTAATTTTGGTAGTAACTCCACTTTTTATTTGCAATGGGGCTTAAAAGACAAATTCATACAAATAATTATGTTATAAATATATATTACCGGGGGGCACCTGGGTGGCTTAGTCAGTGAATCGTCTGCCTTTGGCTCAGGTTATGATCCCAGGGTCCTGGGATCGAGTCCCACATTGGGCTCGTTGCTCCTTAGGGAGTCTGCTTCTCTCTCCACCTCTGCCTGCCACTCTGCCTGCTTGTGTGTGCTCTCTCTCTCTGACAAATAAATAAAATCTTTTAAAAAAAAAAGTACATTATTGGGCACAAGGTATAAAAATGTAATTTGTGATATTAATAACTTGAAGGAGAAATGACTGTAAAGTACAGAGTTTTTGTATGTAGTTGAGGTGTTCAAGTCATTAAAAATGTACTGTCGTAGGGACGCCTGGGTGGCTCTGTCGGTGAAGCCACTGCCTTTGGCTCAGGCCATGATCCTAGGGTCCTGGGACCGAGTCCCACATCGGGCTCGTTGCTCCTCAGGGAGCCTGCTTCTCTCTCCGCCTCTGCCTGCCACTCTGCCTGCTTGTGCGTGCTCTCTCTCTCTCTCTCTCTGACAAATAAATAAATAAATAAAATCTTTTTAAAAAAATTATAAAATTGGACTGATGTAACTTTAGGGTGTTATCTGCAATCCCCCTGGTATCCACAAGGAAAATCTCTATACAATATATAGAAGAGTCTATATTTGAAGGGAATCAAAACATGTCATTACAAAAAGTTAGCTAACCAGAAATAAGGCAGCAAGAGAAGAGAGACAATGCTCTAAGAAAAAAATAATAATTTTTTTTAAAAAGGCAAAATGGCAGTAGTAATTTCCTCCTTATCAGTAACTATTTCAATGTGAATGGGTTAAGTTGTCCAATTAAAAGGCAGAGATAGGCAGAATGGGTTTTAAAAAATAACCCAAATACACACTGTTTATAAGAGACTCACCTTGAGTCTACAGACAGAAAATGACTGGCAGTGGAAGGATGGTAAAAGGTGTTCCGTGCACACAGTAACCAAGAAAGCTGGGCAAGCTACCTAGACAAAACAGATTTTGTTAAACTGTTACAAGAGATGAAGACATGATATATTTTTTAAAATAGTCAATTCACCAAGACAGCAATTATAAACATACATGCACCAAATAAAGAGCCCCAATATATAGGAAGCAGATATTCACAGAACCGAGGGGAAATTAGTTCTGTAATAAAACTCGGATACTTCACTAGTCACCTCCTGCAGGAGACAGGACAACCGGCAGAAGATCAGGAAGCAAACAGAGAAGCTGAGCCATCCCGCAGACCGGATGCCCGCAGACGCACAGAACACCGCACTCCGCAGCGGCAGGACATGCATCCTTCTCAAGTGCGCACGGAACATCCTCCCCGAGAGACCACGTGTCAGGCCACAAAACAAGTCTTAATAATTTAAACAATGCTAGATCAATTATTCAAAATATCTTTTCTTATCACAACAGAATGAAACTGACATCAAAAATATAAAACAGGAAAATTCACAAGTCTGTGGAAATTAAGCAACACACCATAAACAACTGACAAATTAAAGAATAAATCACAAGGGAAACTAGGAAATACCTCAACAAAAATAGGAAGAGTAAAACGTGATACAATGAAAACAGAGCTAAGAGGGAATTGTATACGTGTAAATCTCTGTCATAAAAGAAGAAAAATCTCAAATCAATAATGTAACAGTATGCGCCAAGGGGGGAGAAAATGCAGAGCACACCATCCAAAAGCTAGCAACAGCAAGGAAATAATAAAGACTAGAAAAGAGAAAAATAAAATGAATAGCAAAATAGAAAAAAACCAATGGAATAAAAAGCTGCTTCTTTGAAAAGATCAAAATTAACAAACTTTCAGCTAAACTCACAGAAAAGAACAGAAGACCTAAATCACTAAAACCAGAAATGAAATTGGGGACATTACTACTGATTGTACCAAAATAAAAATAACTCTAAGAATACTACAGATGATTGTACACCAACAAACTGCATCACCTAAGTGAAAAAACGGATTTCCTGGAAACACAGTCAACTACAGAATGAAGAAATAACAAAATCTGAAGAGGTCGATAACTAGACATTGACATAGTAAACAAAAAGCCTTCCAGCAAGGAAAAGTGTGGACCAGACGGCCTCAGTGGTGAAGTCTACAAAACATTTAAATAATAACATTAATTCTCTAACTCTTTGAGAATATTAAAGAGCATGAGATCAGCATCACTCCTGATACTAAAGCCAAAGACCCTAAGAGAAGGTGACAGACCAGTCTCCCTTAGTTCCCCCCGATACGAAAGTCCTCAACAAGATACTAGCAAACAGAACCCAGAAAAAGGACTATATACAATGACCAAGCAGGATTGTCAATAATTGTCAATAATCCAATAAAGCAGGATTTATTCCTGGGATGCAAGGATGATGCCACACACGCGAAGCGATCAGTGTAATATATTACATTAACACAATGAAGGGTTTAGAAAAAGTACATGATTATCTCAATGTATGCAGAAAAGGCATTTGACAAAATTCAACAACATTCATGACAAAAACACTCAAACCAGGAGCAGATGGAAACCTCTTCAACACAATAAAGACCACATTTAACAACCCAGAGTTAACACCATTCTCGATGGTGAAAGCCCATAAGTTGTTCCCAAAAATTAGAAACAAGAAAAGGATGCTCACTTTTGCCACTTCTGTTCAACACAGTACCAGAAGTCCTAGTCAGATCAACTAGGCTAGGAAAAGAAATAAAAGGCTCCCAAACTGGAAAAGAAAAAGTAAAATTATCTCTGTAGGTAATGTGATCTTATATGTACAAAGTCCCAAAAATTCCACACCAAAAAAAAAAAAAAAAAAAAGCACCAACAATAAAAACCCTATAATACCTGATAGGCGAATTCAGAAAAGTTGCCCGTGAAAAGTCACCACGCAAAACCCGTTGGGACGGCGACAGCAGGCCATGCTCCTGCGGACGCCTGCAGCTGGCGCGTCCGAAGACCTCAGTAGTAGGTCCGTCCAGAGACCCATCGGCCAGCACACTCCGAATCTCCGGCCACGCTCTCGGACAGGTGTCCCTCCCAGAGGCAGCCAGTAAGAACAGGAAGGGGTAACGGCTTCAAAGGTGCAGACACCAACACTAAGCTAGAAATATCATGAATAATGACACCACAGAGAAGCCTAATAAAGCTGAGGAAGCAGAAACCCATGAACTACTTGACGAAGAACTCAAAATCATTTTCTTAAAGAAGCTAAGTGAGAGAACAAAAATAATTATCCCTGATGAACTTGGATGATAAATCCTCGACAAAACTCCAGCGAGCTGGTTTACACAGCACATTAAAAGTACACCATGACTAGGGAGGACTTATCCCCGGGTGCAAGGATGGTTCAAATTGTGCAAATCAATCAATGGGATTCACCCTATTAGCAGACTGGAGGATAAAAATCTCACGATCATTGAAATAGCTTCCGAAAAGCAGTTTACAAAACTCAACACCCTTTCATGGTAAAAACTCTCAACGAAACAGGTACAGAAGGACGTTACCTCAACACAAGAGAGGCTGTTGACAAGAAGCCCACAGTAACACTGTAGTCAGTGATGAAAAAGCTTGGCCTCTAGCGCGTGAAACAAGGCAAGAATGCCCACTCTTGCTTCTCCTATTCGACATAGTACTGTAAGTCCGAGACAGGATAATTAAGTAAGAAAAAAGAAATAAATAAAACATATCCAAATCAGAAAGAAGTAAAATTATCTCTGTTTACAGAAGACATGATCTTCTACGTAGAAAGACTAAAGACCACACACACGCACACCAATTTAAAATAAATGGATGCAGTAAAAATCCACATACAAAAATCAGTTGCATTTCTATACACAAACAATATTTCCAAAAAGGAATTTAAGAAAATAGTCTCATTTACAATAGCATCAAAAACAATAAAACACTTAGGAATAAACTAAGGCGTTAAGAGACTTGTACATAGAAATGTATAAAACAGTGATGAAAGAAATTAGACACAAATAAATGGAACGACATTTCATGTTCATTGAACAAAAGAATTAATATTGTTTTTTTTAAAAGATTTTATTTATTTATTTGACACACAGAGATTACAAGTAGGCAGAGAGGCAGGCAGAGAGAGAGGAGGAAGCAGGCTCCCCACCGAGCAGAGAGCCCGATGTGGGGCTCGATCCCAGGACCCTGGGATCATGACCCATGCTAAAGGCAGAGGCTTAACCCACTGAACCACCCAGGTGCCCCAAGAATTAATATTGTTAAAGTTAATTACTCAAAGTGATCTACAATTTCAATTCAACCCCAAAAAAATACAAATGGCATTTTTTATCGAAGTAGAAAAACCAATCCTAGAATTCATTTGGAACCACAAAAGACCTTGAGTGGCCAAAGCAAATTTTGAGCAAGAAAAAAGCTGGAGGCATCACACGTCCTGATTTAAAAATATATTATAGAGCTACAGTAATCAAAACAGCAAGATACTGGCATGAAAACAAATATACAGGGCACCTGGGTGACTCAGTAGATTAAGCGTCCACCTTCCACTCAGGTCAATGATCCCGGGGTCCTGGGATTGAGCCCGGCGTTGGGCTCCCTGCTCAGTGGAGAGCCTGCTTCTCCCTCTCCCTCTATCTGCTGCTCTGCCTACTTGTGCTCTTTCTCTATCTCTCTGTCAAATAAGCAAATAAAATCTTTTCAAAAAATTAAACCTTACCACAGGTATGCACATACAGGAAACAACAGAGTGTATATAGAGTTCCATATTATTCGCTTTTCAGGCATCTACTGGGGGGACACATCGCCCACTGATAAGGGGGGACCAGCAGTGGAACAGACTGGAGAGCCCAGAAGTCAGTCCATGCATCTACAGTCACCTCATCTCAGAGAAGGGTGCCAAGAACACTAAATGAGGAAAGGACGGTCTCTTCAACAAACGGTTATGGGAAACTGGACATCCACGTGCAGAAGGCTGACACTGGATACTTCCCTCACATCATCTACACACGACTCAAAATGGATAGAAGACATAATCCTATAACCTGAAACTATAAAACTCTTAGGAGAAAACATAGGGGAAACACTAAATATTGCACGTGGCAATGAATTCTTGGATAAGACATCAAAAGCCCAGGCAACAAAAACAAAAACCAGACGAGTGGGACTATCCCCAGCAAAGGAACAATCAACCGAATGAAAAGACAAACTACAGAACGGGAGACGTTATTTGCAAACCACAAATCTGATAAGAGGTGAATATTCGAAATACAGAAAGAACTCCTTCAACTCAGTAATAATTTCTTTTAGAAAAACTGATTTAAAAACGGGCAAAAGGGGGCGCCTGGGTGGCTCAGTGGGTTAAACCCTCTGCCTTCAGCTCAGGTCATGGTCCCAGGGTCCTGGGATAGAGCCACGCATCGGGCTCTCTGCTCAGCGGGGAGCCTGCTTCCCCCTCTCTCTCTGCCTGCCTCTCTGCCTACTTGTGATCTGTCAAATAAATAAATAAATAAATCTTAAAAAAAAATAGAAATGTATGATAAAAATAAATAAATAAAAATGGGCAAAAGACCTCAAGAGATATTTCTCAAAAGAAGACATAAATTGGCCAACAGATATATGGAATGGTGCTCAGCATAACCAATCATCAGGGAAATGTGAATGAAAACCACGATAAGATATCCACTCACACCGGTTAGTATGGCCATTATCAAGTTGGTGAGAAGGCTGAGAAACAGAAAGCCTTATACCCTAATGCTGGGAATGCAAACTGGGGCAGCCCCTGTGGAAAACAATGTAGAGGTTCCTCAAAAAGCTAAACATAGAAATACCATATGATCCAAAGTCACACACCTGAGTATATACCCCAAAGTACTAAAGCCGGTATCTCAAAGAGATACCTGTACTCTGATGTTCGTTGCAGCATTATTCACAATAATCAAGATATGGAAACAAACTAATTGTCCATCAAGGCATGAATGGATAGAGAAAAACGTGGTGTATAAATACAGCAGAATACTGGTCAGCCTTTCAAAAGCAGAAAATCCTGACGTTTGTAACAACATGGATGTACTTATGCTAAGTGAAATAAACCAGACAAAGGACAAATTCTGCGTGACCCCATTTTTAAGAGGAATCTAAAATAGGAAAATTGAGAACCACAGCATTGAATAATGGTTACAGGGGCTGGGAGGAGGGAAAAATAGAGGTATTGGCTAGTCAAAGGGTACGAAGTTACAGTTACGCAAAATGAATAAGTTCCAGAGATCTAATGGACAACATAGGGCCCATAGTTAACAACAGTGTACGGCACACTTAAAAATATGCCAAGAAGCGGGGCGCCTGGGTGGCTCAGTGGGTTAAGCCTCTGTGTTCGGCTCAGGTCATGATCCTGGGGTCCTGGGATGGAGCCCCGCATCAGGCTCTCTGCTCAGCGGGGAGCCTGCTTCCCTTCCTCTCTCTCTCTGCCTGCCTCTCGGCCTACCTGGGATTGCTGTCTGTCAAATAAATAAATAAAATCTTTTAAAAATATGCCAAGAAGGTAGATCTTATGTTAAGTGCTCTTAAACACAAAAGAAAAACGACATATAATAAGTAAACAAACAAAAATAATAAAATACATAAAGAGAGTGAGAAGAAACTTTTTAGGTGATAGAGGGTTTATGGACTTCATTGTAGTAATGTCTTCACAGGGATATTCTGATCTTCAAGCTCATCAAATTGTCTACATTAGATATGTAGAGCTTTTTGAATATCATTCACACTCAATTAAGAGAGTAAGAGAATAAGAATAAGAAAGAGAATAAGAAAAGTCAGTTGCATTTCCATTCACTAACAATAAGAAATATTAAAAAAAGAAATTAAGGAAACAGTTCTATTTACATTAGCACCAGAAAGAAAAAATATGTAGAAATAATGGCCACCTGGGTAGCTCAGTCCCTGAAGCAGCCCACTCTCGACCTCGGCTCAGGTCGTGATCTCTGGGTGGTGAGACTGAGCCTCACATCAGGCCCCATGCTCAGTGAGGAGTCTGCTTGAGATCCTCTCTCCTCTCCCTCTCTTCCTGCCCCTCCCCTGCTCGTGTGATCTCTCTCTAAAAGGAATAAATAAATCCTTTAAAAATTTTATACAGGGGCGCCTGGGTGGCTCAGTGGGTTAAGCCGCTGCCTTCGGCTCAGGTCATGATCTCAGAGTCCTGGGATCGAGCCCTGCATCGGGCTCTCTGCTCTCTAGGGGAGCCTGCTTCTCTCTCTCTCTCTCTCTCTCTCTCTCTCTGCCTGCCTCTCCGTCTACTTGTGATCTCTCTCTGTCAAATAAATAAATAAAATCTTTAAAAAAAATTTTTTTAATTGTATCAAAGGACATTTTCAAAAGACTGAAAAGACAACCCACAGAATGGAAGAAGATATTTGCAAATCATATACCTGATAAGGAGATTAATATCCAAAATACATAAGGAACACATACAACTCAACCACAAAAAAAAAAAAAAAACCCAAACAACCCCATTTAAAAATGGGCAAAGGGCTTGAACAGACATTTCTCCAAGGAAGATATACTTGTGGTAAATGAAAATATGCTCAACATCCTTAGTCATTAAAGAGATGCAAATAAAAAGCACAGTGAGATACCTCTTCCCACATACTGAAGTGGCAATCACCAAACAAAAGAAAATATCAAGTATTGATGATGATGATGTGGAGAAACTGGGACCCTTGTATATCATTGGTGGGAATGTAGGATGGTTCAACCACTGTGGAAAACAGTTTCACAGTTGCTAGAAATGCTAAACATTAGAAATACCATATGAGCCAGCTGTTCTGCTTCTGGGTATAGATCCCAAAGAAGTGAAGGCGGGAACTCATACAGATACTTGTGCACCAAGGCTCACAGTAGTAGGTATTCATAATGGTGAACAGGCAGAAACAACCCAAATGCCCATCAACAACTGAACGGATAAACAAAATATGGCATAAACATAAGATGGAACATTATTTATTCATAAGAAGTGGAGTTGTGACACACACCACAACATAGATAAGCCTAGAAAACACACTACATGAAATCACCCAGATACAAAGGGATATTCTGGGACTCAACTTAAATGAGGAAGATAGAGAAGGCAAACTAACAGATACAGAAAAAGAATTCGGGGTTACCAGGGGCCAGAGATGGGGGAATGGGGAGTTACTGCCTAGTAGTTACAGAGTCTCTGGAATGATAAAGTTTTAGAAATAGTGACGTCATGGTTGGACAACATGGGAATGTAATGAATGCCACAGAATTGTACACTTAAAACGATTACAATGGTAAGTTTTATTTTGAATAATCTGCCAAGACAAAAAAATTTGAAAAGAATCTATTTAGAAATCTCAGAAATTTTAAAAATATATTGTCGAAATAAAAGGTCTGAAAGAGTGGATTTTTTTTTATTTTCAGCGTAACAGAATTCATTGTTTATGCACCACATCCAGTGCTCCATGCAATACGTGCCCTCCATAATACCCACCACAAGGGTCCCCCAACCTCCCACCCTCCACCCCTCCAAAACCTCAGACTGTTTTTCAGAGTCCATAGTCTCTCATGGTTCATCTCCTCTTCCAATTTCCTTCAACTCCCTTCTCCTCTCCATCTCCCCATGTCCTCCATGTTATTTCTTATGCTCCACAAATAAGTGAAACCATATGACAATTGACTCTCTCTGCTTGACTTATTTCACTCAGCATAATCTCCTCCAGTCCCATTCATGTTGCTACAAAAGTTGGGTATTCATCCTTTCTGATGGAGGCATAATACTCCATAGTGTATATGGACCACATCTTCCTTATCCATTCGTCCGTTGAAGGGCATCTTGATTCTTTCCACACTTTAGCGACTTTGGCCATTGCTGCTATAAACATTGGGGTACAGATGGCCCTTCTTTTCACTACATTTTAATTATCAGAAAATGCAGGCTATATACCTAATGGACCCTAATCCTAAAAACAATTAAAAACTCCGGATAATTACTTTAAAATTAAATTGTCTAATCAGTAGGTAAGAAAGCTGGGAATCTTCCTCAGGTCACAGGAGCAAAGAGGTGAGCCTAGAGAAAACAGTCGCTTCTTTCTCTCGGGGGCCTTCACCAGACCAGAGAACCTGCATTTGGGATTTCACAGCCACAGGTGTTTAAGAAACAGAAAATAATCTTCAGGACCCAACCAAGGCAGGGGCTATAAAAGAGCAGCCTCCCTCCCTTGGGCTGGGATTCCGGAGGGTCATACCCATGGTTTTGACAGTGAAATAGAAATTACTGGCCTCCACCCCAGAGAAGAGTTGAGTGTCTCCAGTTCGGCTTAGGAGATTATTACCTCCAAGAATATGGGAACCACTAGTGGCCCTTACATGGCTGTGCAGCATGAATTCACGCCACCTGGGTGATCGGAAAATTGAGAAGCAGCTTTAGAGTGATCCTGGGTTGGGAGTCCTTCTAAAGTCTGGCAGACACAAACACAAATTTCCTCAAATTGTGGAAGGATCCACAATAATCCTGGGCATCAGAGAATTTATGAAATAAAATTCCAAGGAAAATAAAATTCCAAAGAATAATTCCAAATAAATTTTGAAATTCAAAAATAATGCAAACAGAAACAAGGCACCATGGATGAGAAAAAAAAGAAATCGGAACAGACCTTCAAGAATTTCAGATAAATGGAATTATTAGACACAGGCTTTAGAGTAACTATGTTTAATACTTTAAAACAGATAAAAATAACCTTGAAATACATACAAAAAAGGATGAGATTTAAAAAACAATCAAAATTTAAATAAAATAGAATTGAAATTACAAGTGTAATGGATGGGTCTCATAGCAAATTAGACACCCTGAAATTAGTGAAATGGAAAATAGAACTGAAAAGATTATCAGTAATGGAGCAAAAATTCAAAGAGAAGGAAAATATGAAGGTTAAGAAAATCAGCAGATAAAGTCAGAAGGTCTAACATATATGTAATTATGGACCCAGATGGGAAAAGAGGGAAAATGGAGAAGCAACAAATTAGCCCTAAATAAATTAGTTATGTAACTCCTGGTTACATAAGAGTGAAATGCATAAAACTAAGAGAGTGTACTCTAGACAAGAGGAAATTGGCAGATGGAAGATCTGGGCTGCATGAAGAAATAAAGACATAGAAAATAGAAATCTATTTATTTATTTGTTTGTTTATTTTTTATTTGACAGACAGAGATCACAAGCAGGCAGAGAGTCAGGCAGAGAGAGAGGGGAAGCAGGCTCCCTGCTGAGCAGAGAGCCCGACACGGGGCTCGATCTCAGGACCCTGAGATCATGACCCGAGCCGAAGGCAGAGGCTCAACCCACTGAGCCACCTAGGCACTCCAGAAAATAGAAGTCTAAACAAACACTGGCTTTAGAAACAATAATAGTGTATTATGGGTTAAATTTTTTAAAAATTTAAAGCAAGAATTATAGGGAAAGTAATGGTCTCCCAAAGACGCCCACATCCTCATTCCTGTCACCTATGAATACATCATGTAACATGGCAAAAGAGCACAAATTCATCATCTTCCAGTTCTGTAGGTTAGAAGGTGTTGGAAAGGCTGTGTTTCTTGCCAAAGACCCCTGGGGGAAATTCTATTCCCTGACCTTTCCCAGTTTCTAGAGGTGGCCTGTTGATCTCATCTCACAACCCCCTCCTCATTCTTCAAACTCAGCAACCTTGCATCTCCTCATATTTTCTTCTGCCTCCTGTCTACCTTCATGAACTCTGGTAATGACAATGCCTCTTCCCCTAATGCAGATAATTGTTTCATATTAAAGTCAGACAATTGGGGTGCCTGGGTGGCTCAGTGGGTTAAGCCTCTGCCTTCCGCTCGGGTCATGGTCCCAGGGTCCTGGGATCGAGCCCCACATTGGGCTCTCTGCTCAGCAGGGAGCCTGCTTCCTCCTCTCTCTGCCTGCCTCTCTGCCTACTTGTGATCTCTGTCAAATAAATAAATAAATCTTTAAAATCACAACCATTATAAAAAAAATAAAGTCAGCCAATTACCAACCTTAATTCCATCTTCAACCTTAATTTTTCTTTGCCATCACCCAGTACTTGAGAAACATACACCAAAAAAAACAAAAATAAAAACAAAAACCTCATAAGCATAAAGAATACATGAAAAAAAGAACTTGACCTAACATACATATATAGAATATTACACTCCATATCTATAGAATACACATTCTTTCAAGTGCTCATGTAACACCCATCCCCCAATCCCCTTCCCCTCTGGTAACCATCAGGTTGTTCTCTATATAAAAACCTATTTCTTGATTTTTCTCTTTCTTATTTTTCCCTTGTTTATTTCTTAAATTCAACATATGAGTGAAATCATTTGGTATTTGTCTTTATCTCACTGACTTATTTCAATAAAGGGTTAGTATCCAAAATATATAAAGAACTTACACAGCTCAACACCCAAAAAACAAATAATCCAATTTTTAAAATGAGCAAAAGACACAAACAGACATTTCTTCAAAGAATATAGACAGATGGCCAACAGACACACGAAATGATGCTCATCATCACTTATCATCAAAGATGTACAGGTTTATTTCTGAGCTATTCTATTCCATTGGTCTGTATGTCTATCATATACCAACACCACACCATTTTGACTACTGTAGCTTTGTAGTAAGTTTTGAAATCAGAAACTATGAATCCTCCAGGTTTGGTATTTTTCAAGATTGTGTTAGCTATTCACTGTCCCTTGAGATTCCACATAAATTTTAGAATGGACTGGGAAAAAAAAAAGTAACTGGGATTTTGTTAGGGATTACACTGAATATGTAGATCACTGTGAGTAATACATCTCAACAATATCGTCTTCCATGGGATAGGTTTCCATTTATTTATGTCTTATTTCTTTCGGCAACGTTCTGAAATTCTCGTGGTGTAAGTCTTTCGTCTCCTTGGTTAGGTTAGTTCTTAAGTATTTCATTCTTTTTTATGCTATTATAAATAGAATTGCTTTTATTTTTGTATGTATTATTTATTTATTTATAGAGAGTGTGGGAGTATTGGGGAGGGACAGAGGGAGAGGGAGAGAGAGAATCCCAAGCAGGATCCAAGCCCAGCACAGAGTCCGATACGGGGTTCCATCTCATGACCCCTGAGATCACGACCTGAACCCAAATCAAGAGTTGGATGCTTAATTGACTGAGCCACTCAGGCACCTCAATAATTGCTCTCATAATTTCCTTTTCAATTTGCTCATTGTTAGTGTAAAGAATTGCAGCTGGTTTCTGTATTAACTTTTTATCCTGCTACTTTGCTGAATTCACTTATTAAGTAGTTTTGTAGCATCTTTAGGATCTTCATATAAGATCATATCATCTGCAAACAGAGATTTTACTTTTTCCTTTCCATTTTGGATGCCTTTTGTCTTGCCTAACAGCTCTAGCTAGAACTTCTATTACTATGTTGTACAGAAGGAGTGAAAGTGGGCATCCTTGTCTTATTCCTGATCTTAGAGAAGTTTTCAGTCTTTCTTGAGTGTTAAGTTTGTTGTGTTTTTCATGTATGGCTTTTATTACATGGCATTTTTTAGATTTTTACATTTCCTACTCTTCTTGTTTGTTGTATCATAAAAGGATGTTGAATTTGACAAATGTTTTCTCTGTATCAAATGAGATGATCATGTGTGTTTTCCCTTCATTTTATTGATGTGTTGCATCACATTGATTGATTTGCATAATTTGAACCATCTGGGCATACCAGGGATAGATCCCACTTGGTTGTGATTACAAAATCCTCTTAAAATGCTGCTAAATTGTTTACTAGCATTTTGTCGAGGATTTCTACATCAATGTTCATTAGGAACACTGGTCTGTAGTTTTCTGTTCTTATAGTTTTTGTCTAGCTTTGTCTGGCCAACAGAGTAAGTCAGCCTCATAGAATGATTTACAAAGTATACACTTCAATTTTTCGGACATGTTTGAAAGGTAGTCTTCTTTAAATGTCTGGTAGAATTCACCAGTGAAACCATCAGGACCAGCACCTTTCTTTGTTGGGAGATTCTTATTACTTACTCAATCTCCTTACTAATAAGAGGTCTAATCAGATTGCCTATTTCTTCATGATTTAGTCTTGGTAGATTTTGTGCATCTAGAAATTTGTCCGTTTTGGGTGCCTGGGTGGCTCAGTGGGTTAAAGCCTCTGCCTTTGATCAGGTCATGTTCCCAGGGTCCTGGGATCGAGCCCCACATCGGGCTCTCTGCTCAGCAGGGAGCCGCTTCCCCCTTTCTCTCTCTGCCTGCCTCTCTGACTACTTGTGATCTCTACCTATCAAATAAATTAAAATAAATAAATCTTAGAAATTTGTCCATTTCAACTATATTATTCAATTTTTCAGCATACAATTGTTCATGTACTCTTAATCTTTTTTTATTTCTATACAATCAATAGTAATGTCCCCACTTTCATTTGTGATTTTAGTAATTTGAGACTTCCTTTTCTCTTACTCCATCTAGCTAAAGATTTTCAAAAAACCAACTTTTGGTTTCGTTGACTTTCTCTACCATTTTTCTACATTATTTCATTGATCTCTGCTCTAATCTTTATTGTTTCTTTCCTTTTGCTAGCTGTGGCTTTAGTATATTCTTCTTTTTCTAGTTCCTCAAGTTGTTGTTTTGAGATCTTTCTTGTTTCTAACGTAGACATTTATAGCTATAAGTTTCCCTCTTAGCACTACTTTCAATGCATCTCATGAGTTTTATATATTGTTTTTGTTTTCATTTGTCTAGGTATTTTCAAATTTCCCTTATGATTTCTTCTTCAATCTGTTGGTTGTTTAAAAGCGTGGGGTTCTTTTTGTTTGTTTTTAAGATTTTGTTTATGTATTTGAGAGAAAGTAAGCACAAACAGGGGGAGTGGCAAGGAGAGGGAGAAGCAGGCTCTCCACTGAGGCTTCTCCACTGAAGGAACCTGATGCACGACTTACTCTCAGGAACCCAGGATCATCACCTGAGCCAAAGGTAGGTGCTCAATGGACTGATTTACCCATGCATCCCTAAAAGTGTGTTTTATAGGGTGCCTGGGTGACTCAGTTGGGCAGCTGCCTTCGGCTCAGGTCATGATCCTAGAGTACCAGGATCAAGTCCTGCATCGGGCTCCCAGCTCCACAGAGAGTCTGCTTCTCCTCTCTCATGCTCTCTTTCACTGTCTCTCTCTCAAATAAATAAATAAAATCTTTTTTAAAAAGTGTGTTCTATAGTGCCCAAAATTTTGTGCATTTTAGTTTGTTATTGGCTTCTAACTTTATCCATTGTGGTCAGAGAATATGCCTTGGAATACAACTAACTTTTAAAATCTATTGAGTTAATTTGTGGCCCTCCATATGGTCAATCCTTGAAAATCTCCCACGTACACTTGAGAAGAATGTGTATGATGTGTGGTTAGGTGGAGTGCTCTGTGTCTATTAGAACTAGCTGGTTTGTTGTATTGCTTAAGTCCTTATCTCTTTATCTTCTATCTTGTTGTTCTATTACTCTGAGTGGGTTTCTTAAGTTTCCAAATGTTGTAAAACCTTCAACTCTGTCACTTTTTGTTTTAATATTTTGATGGTCTGTGATTAGGTGCATAAATATTTATAATTACCTTCTTGCTGTTAAAATGTTCATTAACACGTAATGTCTTTTTTTTTCCTCTTGTAAGCTTTTTTCTATATTAAGTCTATTTTTTTCTGAAGTTAGTATAGTCCTTTGTGCTCTCTTTTGGTTACTTATTTGCATGGAATATCTTTCTCTCTTTTCACTTTCAAGTGGTCTGTATCTTGAAATCTCAAGTGAGTCTCTTGTACACAGATAGTTTGATCTGCCAATCTCTGTTTTTTAACTGGAGAGTCTAATCCATTTACATTTAAAGTAATTATTGATATGAAGGGACATATTACTGTCATTGTGCTGTTTATTTTCTATATGCCCTATTGCTTTTTTCTCCCTTTTCCTCCATCCCTATCTTCTTTTGTATTTGACTTTTTTGTAGCAAAATGTTTAAGTTCCTTCTTACTTTCCTTTTGTGTATATTCTACAGTCATTTTCTTGTGGTTGCCATGGTGATCAACACTTAATATCCTAAAGTTGTAACATTCTTTTTTTTTTAAAGATTTTATTTATTTATTTGACAGAGAGAGAAATCACAAGTAGGCAGAGCAGCAGGCAGAGAGAGGGGGAAGCAGGCACCCCGCCGAGCAGAGAGCCCAATGCGGGGCTCGATCCCAGGACCCTGAGATCATGACCTGAGCCAAAGGCAGAGGCTTAACCCACTGAGCCACTCAGGCACCCCAAGTTTTAACATTCTAAATTGAATTTATAGCAGCTTATCTTCAATAATTTAAACTGTCTCGAACCCTTTTAGTTGATGTCACCAAATCGCATCTTTATACACTGTATGCTCCAAAACAAAAATTACTACTTTAAATGCATTAGTCTCTTAAATCATGTAAAAAATACAATTCGGAGTTGTAAGTCAAAATTACAGTAATAATTATAGTAGTAACTAGGGTTTTTTTTTCCATTTAAGTGCATTAGTACCATAAATCCCCTAGAAAAAGAAAACATACAATTACAAGCTATTACAATAGTCCTACGTTTATAATTTTCCATGTATTTATTTTTACTGAGATCTTTATTTCTCCTCATGGCTTCAGGTTAATATCCAGTGTCTTTCATTTTCCAGGACTCCCTTAAACATTTCTTGCAGGGCAGATCTAGTGGTCACAAACCCCCTCAATTTTTGTTTGATTTCTCCCTCACTTCTGAAGGATGTGTTTTATAGTGCCCAAATATAGTGCTGTATATAGGATTCTTGGTTGAGAGGTTTTTTTTTCCTTTGAGCACTTAGAATATATCCATCGTCTTCTAGCTTCCAACATTCTGCAGACGATCCCTGATGATCACTTGTTTTTTACAATTGTCTTCTTTTTTGCTGCTTTCAAGGTTTGCCCTTTTATTTGGCTTTTGAAAGTCTGATTATAATGTGTCTTGGAGTGGGTCTTTTGGAGTTCATCTTAGTTGGAGTTTGTTGAGCTTCTTGGATGTTCATATTCATGTCTTTCTTCAAGTCTGGGAAGCATTCAGCAATCATTTCATTAAATATTCCCTCTGCCTCTTTCTTCTTCTGAGACTCCCATAATGCATATGCTGGTGCTTTTGGTGATTTCCCATAAACATCCAGGTTGTGTTTGCTATTTTTCAACTTTATCTATTCCTGAACCTCAATAATTTCTATTGTCTTTTCTTAAAGTACTGATTTATGTTCTGCCAGCTCAAATTCTGCCTTTGACTCCTTGTGATTTTTTTTTTAAATTTCAGTTACTGTAACTTTCAGCTCCAGAATTTCATTTTGGTTTCATTTTAGATTTTCCATTTCTTGATAGTGCATTTTGTTCTCACATTGTTTTCTTGACTTTCTCTACATCTTCCTTTAGTTTTTAAAAGTATTTTTTAAATTTTTTGAAAGATTTTTACTTATTTGACAGAGATCACAATAGGCAGAGAGGCAGGCAGAGAGAGAGGAGGAAGCAGGCTCCCTGCTGAGCAGAGAGCCCGATGCGGGGCTCTATCCCAGGACCCTGAGATCAAGACCTGAGTTGAAAGCAGAGACTTTAACCCACTGAGCCACCCAGGTGCCCCTTCCTTTAGTTCTTTTAGCATCTTTAAGAACATTATTTTAAGGTCTTTGCCTAATATATCTTCCAATAAGTCTTTTTCAGGAACAGATTCTGTTGTATTTTTTTTTCCTTTGAATGAGTAGTACTTTCCTGTCTCTTTGCCTTGTGATATTTTGTTGAACACTGGACATTTGTTTCTAATAATGTGATAACTCTGAAAATCAGATTCTTTCCCTTCCCCATGGTTGGCTGCTTTTTGTTATTTTTGTTTATTTTTTATTATACTCATTCTGTGCTCAGGATCAGCCCAAGGTGTAGATACAACATCTTCTTTTTTCCTTATGCATACACAATACACTAATTTTCCCTGTATATGCAGGTGTTTTCGAATACGTTAGTTGTTTTTTTTTTTAAGATTTTATTTATTTACTTGACAGAAAGAGATCACAAGTAGGCAGAGAGGCAGGCAGGGAGAGAAGGGGAAACAGGCTCATTGCTGAGCAGAGAGCCCGATGTGGGGCTCGATCCCAGGACGCTGGGATCATGACCTGAGCCAAAAGCAGAGGCTTAACCCACTGAGCCACCCAGGTGCCCCTGAATATGTTAGTTTTTAATGCCTAGTTCCCCACCACACACACACATACACACACACAACAACACAGCAAAAAATGAAGGAATGAATGATGGGAGGAGGGGGGACACTTGCCCTTTAAATATCCTGTAAGACACTTGAGCCAAATGGGGAAGGTGCAATGATAATGGCTCCCTGCCTTTTTGCACCTCTATGTTCAGAAGCAGCAATCAGTGATCAGATGAAAGATCCCTGATATTTGGAGGGCAGAATCTTCTTGCTTGCTTGGCTCCCACAAGCAGTGTGCAAGTTGTTCCAGGAACATGGCTGCCTGCCAAGTGGCTAGGGGTTGGCAATGTGTAGCTATTACCATCCTAGAACTGAAATCAAGTGAAATTTCCTATTCAAACCTTCCCCTGAAAGTTTCAAGCCTTCAACAGTTTCCAGAGTTCCAAAATAGTTACATCCGATGATTTTGCCAGTACAATGGTTGTCCAGGCAAAGAAACAAATTCCTGGTGCTTTTGATTCCACCATATTCCTAGAATCCTCGTTAGTCTTTTGTTGTTAGTAGTGGTGGTCTTTTCAAGAAATGATTTCAAAACCTCGCTTTTCTATTCTATATTTTGTTCATCTCTCATCTTTACTATTTCTTTCCCTCTGCTGGCTTTAGTTTAATTTCTCCACTTCTGAAGGTTTTGGTGGATATAGGATTCTTGGCTGACATGGTTTTTTTGGGAGGGAGTTGTTTTTGTTTTTGTTTTTTCCTTTCACCACTTTGAATATGCTAGCCCACTCACTTCTGGCCTCCAAAGTTTCAGCTGAGGAATCTGGTGGGAGTCTTATCGAACATCCTTTTTATGTAATGAGCCACTTCTGTCTTGCTGCTTCCAAGATTCTGTTTTTGTTTTCAACAATTTATGTGCCTCCATGTGGGTCTCCTTGAATTCATCTTATTTTGAGCTTGTTAAGGTTGTTGGATGTTTATATTCAAGTCTTTCATCAAATTTGGGAAGTCTTCAGGTACTATTTCTTCCAACAATTTCTCTCTCTTGCTCACTCTTCTTCTGGGACTTCCACAATGTACAATCATCTTCTAGAAGGTGTCCTACAGTTTCCTTTGGCTTTGTTCATTATTCTTCAATCTTTATTCTTTCCTTTTTTCAGACTCGATCATTTCAATTATCTTTTCCAGTTCACTGATTCTTTCTTCTGCATGCTCCAATCTGCCTTTGAATCTCTCTAGTGAGTTTTTCACTTAAGTTCTTCTACTTCTCAGCTCCAGAATTTCTTTGTGATATGTTGATATTTCCACTTTGCTCATACATCATTTTCTTGACTTTCTCTGTGTCCTTTAGTTTTTCAAGCAACTTTAACATGAAAAACAATACTTTTTCAAAGTAATTTCTAGTAGCTTTGCCATCTGGCCTTTGTCACTGGACATTTTCTGTTGTCTTTTTCTTTGAATGTGTCATACTTTCCTGTTTCCTTAAGTGTCTTGTGATTTTTTTTTCTTGGAAACTTGGATGTTTGAATCTAATAATATAGTAAGCCTGGAGATCAGATTCTCCTCTTTCCCTAGGATTTTCTTTTGGGTTTTGTTTTTGTTTGTGCCTTTGTTTTATTGTTGTAGAGTGTCTCTGTGCCAGAAATCACCTGAGGTGTAAATGTAATGTCTTCCCCAATCTTTCTGTAGGCATGCACAATGACTCTGTTGTTTATAATACAGTTGCCCTAAAGATTCCTCCTGCATGCTTTGAGATCCGTATCAGACAATGTTATAATTTTTGTCTCAATCACCAAATTTAATTTAGAAAACTCAACAAGAGAAAAAAACTCCATCGTGTTAATTTACATATTTACTCTTTCCACTGTTTTATATCCCTTCCTGATGTTTCAAGATTCCTTCTTCTATCATTCCCTTTGAAAATGAAGAAACTCCTTTAGCCTTTTTTTTTTTTTTTGAATGGGTAGATCTTCTGCTGACAAATCCTCTTAGTTTTCCTTCATCAGAGAATGTCTTGATTCTCATTTTATTCCAGAAAAATATTTTCACTGGATAGAGAACTCTGAGTTACAGTTCTTTGTTTTCACACTTGAAAATACCATGCCACTTTCTTCTGTGCTTCTTGGTTTCTAGTAAAAATTCTGCTATAATTTGGATTGTTTTCCACGTATTGTTTCTTTTTTCAAGGTTATCTTGTCTTTGGTTTTCAGAATTTTGACTATGAAGCATCTTGGCATGGTCTTTTTTGAAGTATATCCTATTTGGTTACCATAGAATGGAGAGCTTATAAACAACAGAGATTTATTTCTCACAGTTCCAGGTTGTTGGCCTCCTCTGACATCACACAAGCACAAGAAGGAAGACCCCACCTTTTACTGCCAAGTGAAGATGAGAGTTCACCAACCAGGCTGCAAGAATGTGATGGTCAACTTTTACATCAACTTGACTGGGCCACAAAATGCCCAGGTAGCTGGTTAAAGATTATTTCTGAATGCATCTCTTAACGGTGTTTTCAGAGGAGATTAGCCTTTGAATTGATGGACTGAATAAAACAGAGATCCTCCCCAATGTGGATGGTAATACCCAACCTGTTGAGGGCCTGAACAGAACAAAAAAGTGGAGGAAAGTTAAACTGGCTCTCTGCCTCAATGCTTGAACTAAGACATCAATCTTCTGTACTCAGGGCTCCTGGTTCTCAGGCTTTCAGATACAGACTGGCAGATACACCATCAGTTCCCCAGCGCTCGGGCTTCAAACCACACCACGAGCTCTCCTGGGTCTCCAATTTGTACAGAGCCAGTCATGGGATTCCCATAACCCAGTATCTTATAATAAACATATCTCCCTTTCCCCACTCCCACCCCTAGTTTCTCTAGAGAACACCAATACAGAGGGTGAGGAACACCTTTTAACTGCTCCCCATGTGGCCTTCCCTGTGAGAGAGAAAAAGTACCATCACTGGGGGGGGGGGGGGGGCATGACAATCCCATCTCCTCTGGGCCTTCTCTGACAGCAGCCCAGCAAGGAAGGAGGATGACCTCTTTACAACACAGCTATCATGAAAGTCTAGGCTCCTCACTGAACTCACTGAATAATGCAGATGGGGCCTTATTTTGTTTCATGGTGTTTGGCTATAGTAAAGCAGTTATTTCCTGTAAGTTCTCTGTCTTGCTAAACTGCCCCTTTCCTGGTCCGTGGGTGAAAAAGTACAGGCTTCTGTTGGGGCTCCCCCCCGCAACCCAACTCCCATTGATATTTCCAGGTTGTTGGCTTCTCCAGCATCAAACCCAGGATATACTGAGCAAAAAGAGAACTCACTGTCATGTCATTTTCAGATCCCATGATCCCTTCCCATGTCTGCCATCTTCTCTTCATACTTGAGAGTTTCCTCATGGTTTGATAAAGCCCAATTTATTTTATTTTTGTATAGCGCATGCCGAAGTTATAAAGTATCTTTGTTCAACCCAAGGTCACAAAGATTTTCTGGTTTTTTTTCTAGAAGTTTTATAGTTCTAAACTAATTTAACAGTTAAGTCTATGATCCTTTTTTTTTTTTTTAAAGATTTTTTTTTTTTTTTTTTTGACGGAGAGAGATCACAAGCAGGCAGAGAGGCAGGCAGAGAGAGAGGAAGGGAAGCAGGCTCCCTGCTGAGCAGATAGCCCGACGTGGGGCTCGATCCCAGGACTCCGGGACCATGACCTGAGCCGAAGGCAGAGGCTTTAACCCACTGAGCCACCCAGGCGCCCCTATGATCCTTTTTATGTGCGTAAAGCTGTTATTTTTTATACATCTAATTGTTCCAGAACCGTTCTCCATTGAATGGCTCTGACGTCCACCGCAGTCCATCTGGGTTGCTATAACAGAAAACCATAGACTGGGGACCTTATAAACAACAGAGATTTTATTTCTCACAATTCCAGAGGCTGGGAAGTCCCAAATCAAGGCACAAGCAGATTTGGTATCTGGTAGGGTCCACTTCCTAATTTATAGATGACTGTTTTTTGCTATGTACTGACATGATAGAAGGGACAAAGGAACTCCCTAGGGTTTCTTTTTTATAAGGACACTAATCCCATTCATGAGGGCTCTGCTCTCAAGACCTTATTAATTGAAAAGTGCCCCACCTCCTACTGCCATCACCTTAGAGATTAGGATTTAACATATGACATTTAGGTGGACACATTCAGTCTATGGCAGCACCTTTTTTAAAATCAGCATGTGGGTTTATTTCTGTATTCTCTATTCTTTTTTCATTTTCACATTTCATTTTCTATTCTTTCATTATTTCAAGATAACTTGGCTATCTTTATGCCAACACATCTTCTTCATTGCATAGCTTTATATTTTGTAATCATATGGCTTGAGTCCTCCCACTTTGTTTCTCTTCAAAGTTGGTCTGTCCATTCTGAGTCCTCACCATATCCATACAGAGGCTAGAGTCAATTTGCAAATTTCTACCAAAAAAACTTGCTGGGATTTTTTTTTTTTCTTAAATATTTTATTTACTTATTTGAGAGAGCATGAGCAAGGGGAGGGGGAGTTGAGGAGGCAGTCTCACCGCTGAGTAGGGAGCATGATGTGTGGCTGGATCCCAGGACCCTGAGATCATGACCTGAGCTGAAGTCAGATGCTTAAGTGACTGAGCCATCGAGGTGCTCCAGCTGGGATTTTTATTTTGATTACATTGAATATACTGACTAATTCAGGAAGAACTGATATCTTAACAACACTGAGTCTTCCAACCCACGAACACAGGCTATCTTGCAATTACTTTGATCTTTAATTTCTCTGAGCAATGTTTGGTAGTTTTCAGTGTAAAGGTCTTCCATATCTTTCCTCAAGTTTATTCAGAAGCATTTAATATTTTTCATAGTACCATATATGGCATTTTTTTCCAATTTCTGATTGTTGCTAGCACACAGAAATAAAGTTAATGTCTGTAGATGATTTTGCACCTGTTAACAGTTAAAGCATTAATAGTTCCAGAAGCTTTCTGTAATCTCCAATTTTCTGGACAGACAAGCATGTTGTCTGCGAGTAAAAACATTTTTATTTCTTTCCACTGCCTGGATTTTACTTCTTTTCCTTGCTTTATAGAAATGGCTAGGAATTCCAGTATAACACTGGATAGTAGTGAGGTTTTAGGGTGATCTTCCGGGGTACTAGACTGAGTTTTTCACTAGCTGTTGGCAAAAGGCCTCTCTCAGTTCCTTGGCACAGGGGCCTGTCCATAGGACAGCTCACAGTATGGTAGCTGGCTTCGATCAGAGCAAGGGAGTGAGGGAGTAAGGAAGCAAGGAGACAGCAAGAGAGGTTGCCCAAGACGGAAGCCAGTCTTTTTCTTACCCTAATCTCGGAAATGACTTCCCATCACCTTTTCTATTCATTAGAAACATCACTTAATCTAGCCCACACTCAAGGAGAGGAGATTACACAAGGGCCTGAATACCAGGAGGTAGGAATTGTTGGGGGCCATCTTAGAGTCTCCCTACAATAAGCTCTCAATGGCCAAATCAGGGACAATTTGGTCAACATAATAAATAATGACACTAATGGACTAAAATCAACAGAATAAAAATCCATGAGTCCATACTGATATAAACAAAAGAATTGAAAAAATGAATTTAAAAACTGGGGGGGAAAAAAGGGGTGCCTGTCTGGCTCAGTCAGTGGAGCATATGACCCCTGATCTCGGGATCATGAGTTTGAGGCCCAAGCTGGGTGCAGAGATTACTTAAAAAAATAAAACATAAAAAATAATAAATAAATACATAAAGAAATAATAAAAGTGGGGGAGAAAAGGCAGCTCTTCCTTACCACAGAATTCCATTTAACAAATGTTGAAAGAGGGGTGCCTGGGTGGCTCAGTCAGTTGGGCATCTGTCTTTGGCTCAGGTCATGATCCTGGAGTCCTGGGATGGAGTCCCGCATCAGGCTCCCTGCTCAAAGGGGAGTCTGCTTCTCCTTCTGCCCTGCACCCCACTTGTGCTCTCTCGTGCATGCTCTCTAATAAACAAATAAAATCTAAAAAAATACATAAATGAAAATAAAAATAAGCATAGAGAACTAGAAATAAAAGCATAGGGAAACACCACAGGAATAAGTGCCGTAGGCAAGACTGCAACCTACAATTCGGAGATAAAAGTGTGGTGAATATGCGTGCGCACGGCCTCAGCAGTCCCCCTCAGAAGCTATTTTTTACTTTAAAAAGAAAAACATTAACTTTACAATTAAAAAATCAACCTAACTGATCAGATTTAATTAGTAATAAAACTTACCAATGTCATGTACCCTCCAATATGACGCACTGGGGACACAGCAGCACTTCCATAATAGTCTTGCCAAAAATGCATTACCTGCGTCTCATGAATCAGAAAATCCAAACTGAAGGACATTCTACAAAATGACTTTCCCATACTTGCCCAACAATGACAAGGTCATCAAAGATGAAAAAAAGACTAGAATTTCTGCAGAAGGCTAAGAGATAGGACAAGCATCAGACAATAATTAGACAATTGACAAAATCTGACTGAAGTCTGTATGGATGTCAACCAGCTAACAGTTCTGTACAGATGTTACTTTTCTGGGTTAGTTCATTGTATCAGTTCGGTGATACTCGAACATGAGGGCAGGCTGGGTGAGTACACAAGTACGTATGGTTGTTGTTACTCTATTTTAAACAGCTTACCAACCGTACACTTACAATTCCCATGCATTTTAGCAGCCACTCTCTGTTCCGCCCTCCCTCAGCCCTAGGCCCCCACTGATCCACGCTCTGTCTCTACGGAGCTGCCCATTCTGGACAACTGATGTAAGTGGCATCGTACGATATGGAGCCTCTTGTAAATGGCCTCTCACTTACCATGTTTCCAAGCCTCACCCATTGTTATGCCTTGAACTGTGTCCACCCAAAGGATGGAAGTCCTAATCCCCAGTCCCTGTGAATGTGACTTCTCTGAAAACTGGGTGTCTGCAATGTCAAGGTATGATGAGGTCATTCGGGAGGGCCCCAAATTCGGGGACTCCTTATAAAAAGGAGCAATTTGGACACACAGACACATGGAGAGGTTAAGACAAGTCAAGACACAGGGAAAACACCATCTGCAGGCCAAGAGTGCCTGGGACTATCAGAAGCTGGATGAGAGGCACAACCCTCACAGCCCTGACAAGGAAACAACCCTGCCAATTCCTTGATTTTAGAATACTGGCTCCAAAACTGTGAGCCAGTACATTCCACCCAGCCGTCCAGTTTGTGGTCCTTTGTCACGGCGACCTCAGCATCTCATCTACCCATGTGGCAGCACTCATCAGTGCTTCGTTCCTTGTTACTGCCAGAAGTATCCCTCGGAGTGGATGCGTCACACCGCCTTTATCCCTGCAACATGTGGGTTGTTTGACCTTTTGGCTAGTACAAATAATGCTACTATACACGTCTGCGTACAAGTTTCTGTGTGGGCATTCATTCTTTATTTCCTTTCATTCCTCCTGGGTACACACCTAAGAATGGAATGCTAGGGCATACAGTCGCGTGTTCAACTTCTTACGGAACTGCCAAGCTGTTTTCCAAAGCAGTAGCACCTGCTTAAGTTCCCGCCAGGACTGTATGAGGCTTCCAACTTCTCCACGTCCTCTCTGATATTTCCCGCCGTCTGTCCTTTTGACTGGAGCCATCCAGAGGGTGTGAAGGGCCATCGCACTGTGTCTGCAACTCTGCATTTCTCTCATGACTAAGGACACTGAGCCTTTGTGCTCTATGTGCTTATTGGCCATTTCTTTATCTCCTTTGAGGAAACGTGTATTCAAGTCTTTTGCTCAGTTTTTAATTAGTTTGCCTTTTTTATTGAGTTGTAAGCATTCTTATATATTCTGAACACCAGACCCTTATCAAATATACGATTTGCAAGTATTTTCTCTCATTCTGTCGCTTGTCTTTTTGCTTCCTGATGATGCTATTTGCAACCCCAAAGTTTTAAATTTTTCTGCAGTCCAATTTATCAATTTTTAAATCTTTTACTATATTTGCAACACTTCTGTACATCGAAAATTACACAGAAGACTGGGTACAAAATACACAACGATTAAGATAAAAAGATGTACAAAATACGGGCACCTGGGTGGCTCAGTGGGTTAAAGCCTCTGCCTTCAGCTCAGGTCATGATCCCAGGGTCCTGGGATCAAGCCCCGTATCGGGCTCCCTGCTCAGCGGGGAGTCTGCTTCCCCACCCCCTGCCTGTCTGCCTACTTGTGATCTCTGTCAAGTAAATAAATAAAATCTTTAAATAAAACAAACAAAAAAAAAGAAATGCACAAAATAGACAGTAATCAAAATAAGCTGTACGAAAGTTTATGTAGGAGGTCTAAACCACTATGCACTAAACTACCAACACGCAGCAGAAATGGACTGTTCTCATTGCTATTCAACACAATAGTTTTTTTCCAATTATACAACTGATACAAATCCTCTAAGGAAATTTCGTAATTGAGATCATTAGCGAAATCACCACTCAGATAGTCATTGTTGTCATGGCTATACGAAACGATTTACAAACACTTGGGATCATCTGTTTTATAGGAGGACAGCCACGCAACAACTTACGGACTAAGAAGTCTTTATGCAGAGACAGCAAGGACAGGGGCTCAAGCAGGGCTGCTCAGGCAGGTGACCCCTGAGGGGGCTTTGGAAGGTCAGCGAATGGCTCTGCTTCAGGGGAGGCAGCGAGCTCTCCGAGCAGAAGGTGGCCGGGAGTAGGGAAGGTCATGGGAATAATACTGGGGGCAGCCGGGAGTAGGGAAGGGCACCGGGCCGGTGACGGAAACTGGCGACTGTGAGCCAAGCTGGACCACGCCGGATTTTGGAGAACCTGAGGCCAGTGGGCGTGCGCCTCGCGGGCGTCCCCGCAGCGGGCCGGGCAGGGCGCGCCTTGGTGAAACGGGCGCGGTACTGGAGAGCGCGCTCCGGAACCGAAGCCAGAGCTGGGGGGCCGGGCGAGGTCTGTGGCACCTCGTGTTCTGACGCCGCACACCAGGGTGAGCCCGTCCTGCTGGAGCGGGGAGACGCCCGTCCCGGGGCGAGCGCTCCGCACGTCCGCTCAACCGAAACTCGGTTTAGGGCGCGGGCGGGCGCCGTGGTCGAGCACGCGACTCCGGAGGCCGGGCACGAGTCCGAGCGCGCCGCGGGTGTGGACGGGACTGAACCCCACAGCGCCCGCGAAGCGCCCAGTGTGGAGGGGAGCGCGCCTGCCCGCGCGCCGGACCCCTTGCGGCTCCGCCCTCCACGCGTCCGCGCTGCCACGGCGCGCTCCGTCGCTCCCCGCCGCGGGCTGCAGCCCTAGCGCCGCGCCGCCGCCCCCGAGCTCGGGCAAGAGGCAGGACGGAGGCTGGGCCCGCGGGGTCCAAACCGCGGCTCCGAGGCCCACGGCCGCCGGCGCGCCCGCCTCCGCCCACACAGAACACGCGCGGGCGGCGGTACTTACAGAACCATGGCCCTCGGGACCGCCCCGCGGCCTGGGAGCGAGCCCAGCGGGCGGGCACGGACCATGGCCTGGGAGCGAGCCCAGCGGGCGGGTACACAGCCGGGGCGCAGGGCCGGGACGGGCCGGACGCGCTGGACCTGGCGACCGCTCCGCCTCACAGGGAGCGCCCGGCCTGCGGGCGCCGGCCCCACAGTGCCCCGCGGCGCGCACGCGCAGACGGCTGCTCCTCGAGGGACCCAAACCGGAGACTGACGACCGCGAGGAACCCAGTGGGGGAGAGCCGCCGCGCGCCCTTAAAAGGGCAGGGCCACGCCCCGGAGTCACGTGGGGCTTGCGTCACGCGGGGCGGGGCCTGGGGGCGGGGTCCGATGAGCGGGGGGCGGGACCATATGGGGCGGGGGCGGGGTCCGATGGGCGGTGCTCCGAAGGGCGGAGGGCCTGAGGTAGAGGACCGACGGGGAGGGGCGGGGCCTGACGGACAGGATTACTGCGCTCCTGGTGGGCGGGGTCAGGTGTGCCGTGGGGCGGAGCCTGGGGCGGGGTCCATGAGAGGAGTCACCGTATTAATACTTACATATATACTGAGTAAGTAATAAGTTCCCATGGGTTCAAAATTCAGAAGGTACAAAGAGGGTCTCCGGGGAGAGTCTGGCATCCACGCCTGTCCCCCAGTTGCCCTTGAAGGTGACCCGCGTTAGGGGCTCCCTCCTCCAGGTCACACTCCCCAGCCCGCCCTTCGCAGCACTGATGCCAGCATCCTTGGCTCCGTGCTGGACACACCTGCGTACGCCATCCACGCCCCAGAATGCGCCGCCACATGACAGTGCTGGCCAGGAGGCAGGCAAGTGTCGTCCTCACGACGCACCAGATAATTATGTGGAGGCCCAGAGAGGTCCCGGCGATGTTCCCGGTCGTAGAGATTGGGCTCAGACCTGGGTCTTCCAACCGCCTTCGATCGGCACAGAAATGCGATACATGAGCGGATTCGTTTCTGGCAAATCACTCTGCTCCCTTGAAACGCCAGGCAACCTTCGAAACTCCTTGGTGTTTGTTGGAGTGTCCCGGCAGAGACCACTTCTGGCCTCTCAGGGAATGTCCCTTCTTAGTGTCCATTCACCACCGCCCGCCCTGAAGAGAGACGCGCGTTCTCGGGGCAGGAAACCACCGGAGCTGGGGAGAAGCCCGGTGAGCCGCGGGCATCAGGAAACCCGCAGTACGACCAGCTTCTCTTTCCCCCATGGTTCCCACTCCCTCTCCAGGACTTGCCCCAACAGACCTTGCACCAAGGAGCTCACTCATTCATGCAGCATTGCAGAGGACACAAGTCCGGCCCTGGGAGCCCAAGTGAGCAGGAAAGAAACTGCTCTGCGGAAGTGTCTGGAAACTCACTGCCCCAGTGAGTGTGTCCCCCAGTACCTTCACATGATCTTAGTTCCCCAAATTCACCGCTGCTGTGACCACTGCTCTGCTTCCTGAGTGCTGACCACGTGTGATCCATGTAGACACACGGGGATACTGAGAACCAATGGTGGTGTCGTGGTGGGTGTCTGAAAACCAGCCTCAGGGGTGAGATGCGGCCCTGATTTTCATGCTTGCTAGTTTCTGTGGTGCAAATACTCACCATGACCAACTATATTTGCGGGGAGGCGTGGGAGAAGCACAGGACAGCTGGAGAGGTGGGGGTAACTCGCATGGTCAGCACACCCAGAGACGTTAGGTGGGATCAGGAGGGCCTTTGAGACCCGGAAAGCTGGTGACCTTCCCGAGTCCAGAGAGAATTTCCCCAAGCCTGTGCTCGTGCTGGAGAGATGGAGCAGAGAGAGCGAACCCAGCCCTTAGGGTCTACACTGTGCGTTATCACTCACCCTGTGCAAGCCTGAGTTCCACTCTACCTGCCACACCCCTCGGACAGGTCCCCCCAGTGCTACTCCACGTGCAGGCTCCATGTGCAGGCCTGTCTGCACATCCTCCGGACTCTCTCCCTCAGGGAACTCACATGCCTTCCAGGGTGCAGGTCAGCCCCCAAAACAGAACTTAGGTCAGAACCTTCTTTCAAGATGCACCTGGGTGCCAGCCACTCCTGTATCACTTGTGTTCAGATGTCGTGTTCCAAGGCAAGTCCCAGGTCAGCAAGTGGAGAGCAGATCCAAAAACCCAACTGCAGGGGTGATGTGTTATTCTTCTCTGTGGACCGGAGAGCTTGGGAAGATGTGTGACCTTAAGCAACTGATCCACCACGGACAGATGACTATTAACTCTGACCGTAGACGTCTGGGTTTGCTGGATGGTGCTGAGATCTTGGTCCTTTGTCAGGCTCCAGGAAGACCCAGGAGTTCCAGGAATATGGCACAGGGTCAAAATCTCCTGACAAGGGATTAAAATGCTGGGATGCAGACATCCGGCAGTCCTAGCAGCTCATTACTGAGTGTTATGTCCCTGCCGTGGGATTCCACATACCGCCCTGCAAATGCTCAAGGACAGGCAGGTTTCTGTCTCTGCAATCCAGGAGCAAGCCTCTTTAAGGACCACAGTGGTGCCTGGGGACTCCTCTGCAGATCTCTGGGCCTGAGGTCTGTCCCTGGTGCTGAGAGAGGGCCTCAAGGTCAATATGGCCCTCACCCCCACCCCTTCCTGTGCCGCTGCTCCACCGCTGGCCCTTCTCACTGTGACACACTCTTCCTCCCCAGCAGCGCTGGGTGAGGGCTGGTCCTCTGAACCATGGAGGCTGTGGCTGCCATTCCCACAAAGGTGGCCCAGTACCATGTGGTGCTGTCTGCTGCTGAGGGGAGGAAGTAGCTAACACTCTCCCTGGCCGTTCTGCCAGCCTCATCATGCCCATGACACCAGCTTCTCCCTGCTGGCAGATTTGATGAGTAACAAAAATCAAATGGCTATAGAGAATCTGTAAAAACCCTATCAGACCAGTGAGCAACTTCTTGAGCTCCCTGAAAAATGTCTCCTTCCTTCCCCGCCCTCCCCACTTCTCCCAGACCCCCACTCGATGCCTTTCAGAGAGGCCCACAGGCTATCCACCACCCAGCTGCTTTCAGACACGGGGGGCTAGACCAGGCTCTGCTTCAGGAGGGGAATGATAGGGCTGCCCCCTCAGAGCCAGCCTCTCACCCCTGCACCCTCCAGGTCTATCTGTGTGGTTGCAAATGGCAGGACTTCCTTCCTTTGCACAACTGAGCAGTCATGGCATTTTTCTCAATGCTGTTAGTTCTTCCTGCATGGCAGCGCCAGAGGGAGTCAGCTGGCAAGCTCCTCCCCCCATACTTGGGCTTGGGTGCCTTTAGCACAGGGTCAGCTGCCCTCAGGGGTGGAGGACATTGGCTCTGGCTCTGGTTTTGTGCCCTAGAGCTGTCATCTGAACCCACCAGGAGAAAAGCAGCTCTGTGCTTACCCTCCTGCAAGAAGGCCACAGAAGTCAGTCAGTTAAGAAGAAGACAGCGGAGTTCTAGTGTCACCTCTGGGGACATCTCAGGCTTTAATTTATTTATTTTTAAAGATTTTATTTATTTATTTGACAGAGAGAGAGATCACAAGTAGGCAGAGAGGCAGGCAGAGAGAGAGGAGGAAGCAGGCGCCCCGCCGAGCAGAGAGCCCGATGTGGGGCTCGATCCCAGGACCCTGAGATCATGACCTGAGCCAAAGGCAGAGGCTTTAACCCACTGAGCCACCCAAGTGCCCCACATCTCATGCTTTTAGGCGGTGGAGCAGCTGACCAAAAAGGGTGATGGCTTTGAGGAAACAGGAACGCAGACAAGCCGAGGCTGGAGGAACAGGCATGGAGGCATCTGGAGAGCAACCAGCGGGACCGTTTTAAAACATTAGCAGATCATACTGCTCTGGTTAAAGCCCCTCAGGGATTTGACTACACCTAGAACAAAGTGTGAAGTCCTTCCCTGACCTACAGGGTCCTCCAGGACCCAGCTCCCCTCCCTCTCCTTCTCCTTGTGCTCAATCGTCAGTCCCTCACTAGACTGCCTCCCCCACTTCAGAGCCCCAACACCTCTTGTTCCCTCCGCCCAGAGGACGTCTGCCCAGACCTTCCACAGCTCTGCTCCCCACCCCACATCCAGTCTCTGCTCCAGTGTTACCTCTGCGGAGATGCCTTTCCCAGCCTGTCAAGTGGAAACAGACTCCCACACCCTAGAACAGAAAGCAGAATCCTGCTCCCCACCTTCCCACACCAGGGACCCCCACTTAAGAGCCTTCTCTCGATGGAGCCCAGATCTCCCTGCTTTCCCTCATCCGTGTGATGCACCTGGCTACCACACCGAGTTGATCTTTTTCCAGAACAGAAAGAGCAGCATAGCCCAATTCAGGTAAGGTGAGTTCTCCCCCAAGTTGACTGAAATGTGGAAAAGTGCTCCCAGACCTCCTCGGGGTCCAGGGACCAGAGGCTGGGCGTGGCAGCCAGGTCAAGGAAGAAACTGGGGACCAGGAGGTGTTCAAAGAGAAGACATTGCCAGAGAAAGATAAAAAACACAGATGCACTGCGGCCAAAAAGAAGGCTGAAGAACAGTAAGAGGGCGGGCTGAATCTCCCTGACTCTGGAGAGGATAGTCGCCTGACGGTGTCTGAGGGAAAACAAGGACAGAGGAGAAGTCACTGAAGAAAAAAAGAGGGCATGGTGAGTGTTAAGGAGGGCACCTGATGTGGGCCCTGGTGTTGTGTGCCGAGCGATGGATCATCGAGTGCTGCTTCCGAAACTGATGACATACTACTGTATGTTGGCTAAGCGAATTTAAATTAGAAAATAAAAGATAAGAGATTGGGAGAGCTCGGAGGAGGCCTGCAGTTGCTAGAGCTCACTTTTCTGATGCAAACAGAGCGGAGAACAGACCTGCACCTTGCACGAAGCCGGGCCGCAGGCGGAAGCTGCTGAAGGGAAGGAGTGGTTTGTTCAGGCCCTAGACTTCCCGGGTTCGGGGGAGGTGGCTGCTCTGGCCAGAGAATGTCGGGGCTTCTGCGGGAGACCTACAGCAATAACACACAGAAGTGCACTTCTGTGCACTTAACCTGTAAGCCACGTCTGTGCCCAGACGGAGCCGACAAGCCTGTATCTGCACAATCAGACCCAACACTCCCATCTGGCGGGAAGACCTGACCGCCTGCCCCGAGGCCGTGTGGTCTTTCCATAGCCCGCCCTGGTGATTTCTCACTGACGTCGCTGCAGAAACGTGGGCGCGCCGGACTGCAGGATGGGCCCCTGCGGGATGGACCCTGCGAGACCGGCCCCTGCGGGATGGGTTCCTGAGGGAGGGCTCCCCGAGCGCACAGGGTCAGCACGGGGCCGCCTCTCTGACATCCCAGGGACTCATGCACCTGTGCTGGGACGTGCGTGCAGGGCAGGGAGCGAGGCTCCCCGCGCCACCCGGTCCTCCACGAACAGAGCGGGGAACGCAGGTGCGGGAGAGGAGGCTCCGCAGCACCTCGGCCCGGGCGGGCGCGGCCCGCACGCAGCGCTCGTGTTCGCCGGTGCAGGCTCCGGTCGCCTCTCAGGCGCGTGTGGAAGGTCCGCGCAGAGGCTGTCACGAGCCCGAGACGCTCGAACCAGTGCGCTGACTGCGGCGAGAGAAGAGAGAAACGCGCGCTCCTCCGTGAGCGCAGCTCCCAGCGCCCGGTTCCGGCTCCGCCCGCCACTCCGCGCCCCGGCTCCTCCAGACGCGACGGCCCCGCCCACTCCCCGCCGGCCGCACCCTCTCCCCGCCGTCCGGCCGGCCGCGCTTCCGCTTCCGGCCGCAGGGGCGGAGCTTCCGGTCGCAGGGTGGGCGGGGCCCGGAAGCGGCGGCGGCGGCGGCGGCGGCGGCGGCGGCGGAGCGGGAACTGCGGGGCCGGTCATGGCTGCGAACCTGAGCCGGAACGGGCCTGCGCTGCAGGAGGCCTACGTGCGGGTGGTCACCGAGAAGTCCCCGACTGACTGGTGGGCGCCGGGCCGTTGGGGCCGGGCGGGAGGGGGGTTGGGCCAGGGCGGGAGGGGTCCCGGGGGCTCCCCGCTCCCCCCACCGCGGCGCCCCGCGAGCTGCTGGCCCCGCCGCCGTCCCCCGCCGCGGCTCCGCTCCTCGGCCGGTCTCCGTGTCGGATTGTGCGGCCGGGGGGACTCGGTGGCTCCGCCAGCTTCTCCTTCCCAGCCCCGGGACTTCCCCGCGCACCGGGGCTCCCCGCGGCCCTCCCCGACGGAGCGCGAACCGGGCCCGGGGTCTTCCTAGCGCCGCGTTCAGGGAGGGGCTTCTGAGCGGGCGCCCCGGACCCCGCCCGGCAACGGGCGCCTTGCCCCACGGCCAGGAGGTCTGGGTTTGGGTCTCTGGTTTTCTGGGAAAGTGGATTCTTTCCAAGTATTCCCTTTCCTGTGCGAGCCGCGCGGACACCAGTGACACAGCGGTGCTGGCTGCCTGTGGAGGAAGCCCCCATCATCCCTGCACCTGCCCGGGACACCCTCCACTCTGCCGTCGGGCCCGGATGGGGCTTTCTAACTCTGGAAGCGAGTGGGAAGTCCCTTGGATGGCCCTGGGCAGCCCCCGCGCAGGGTCAGCGGCCGGTCACTCTCCCGCTTGCCTCAGTTGTTTGCACTGACCAGTTCTGAGCACTTGCAGCCCCAAGAAACACGCTGAGTTTGGTGAACAAGGTGACCCGCTGTGAGGAGCCTCTTCCCGGGGCAGGGGCAGGCCCCACTCGGGCTGACTGTGTGCTGCGCCCGGCTGGTCGCCACGCCCTGGTGCTCACGGCTGGAGGCTTTCCCTGCCGCCTTCATATCCTGTGCCGTCCTGCACGGGGCCTTTTGGGGAAGAGCTTCAGAGCACCTGCTGCGGGGGTGTGCAAACGCCTCTCTGCCTGCGACACCGCTGACCCTGATGGGACTTGGGTGCTGTGTTGCTGGGGAGCCAAGCGGCTCCTCTGTCCGGAACACATGCACGTAGCTAGGGAGTGCGTCTGGGAGCAGTGGGATTTCTCTGCCTTCTCCGTCTCATAATGCTTTAGGAGGGTCACCCACGCTTCAGGTGCTTACTTTACCAGGAGTCCCTAAATGTCCACCCCCGACCCTACCTGTCTCCTGCTCTCCGAGGGCCGTCACACCTCTGCTGTTACTCCAAACCGTGCTGACGGGCTCACGCGCGGCGCGCCCCGTTTCACACCCACCCGCGGCCTCGTGCCTTTGCGCCGGCAGCGTGTCGGCCCCCTCCGGTCCTGCTTGGCTGGGGTGTTGCTGTTTCATGTGCTCCTGAGTAGCTGGCCTGGCCCTTCCTGACGTACCTGCGAGACTCCTGGGCCCCCTGCTGCCTTCCTTCCGACCTCTTCATTCTCAGGGACCGCCACTGCTCTGGGGGTGATGTCCCACAGTCCCGCTGGCAGCTCAGGCCTCACATGTTTCTGGCTCTTCCTCGGCTTCTCAGAGTTGTCTGCTCCCAGCCTGGTCTGAAACTCACCCACCCCAGCTTCGCTCTGTGCCCCCGAGGGTGCTGAGCCTCTGCCCACCACCCCCGTCCGAGCCGACCCGTCTGGCAGCACTCCAGGTCTACACCCAGTGGCGCGAGCCCCCGGCTTTTGATCTCTCTGTCACGGCCATTAAGCACCTCAGCAGATAATGTGCGGCGGGCCCCCACTCATGAGCCGAGCAGGTACCTAGATCGCGCTACATCTGTGCTTACGCTCCGCAGCTTCCTCTTTCACAGTAAGTAGAGCCCAGACATCTCACCTCAGCTGTGAGGCCCTGTGGGGCCAGCTCCCGACCCCCTCTGCCACCCCTCCCACTTACCACACTGGAGCCACACCTGTTTGTCACCACGGTGGCCTTCTTTCTCTTCCTCAGACGTGCAAGCTTTTTCCTCCTCAGAGCCCTTGCTCTGGCTGCTTCCCCATTCTAGAGCACCTTCCCCATGGTCCCAGGGCTCCCCAGACGTCTCAGTGCTGACACCGCCTTCTTGGAGAGGCCTTGCTCAACTGCGGGCTCCTTGTGTGGTTTGCCCAGACACACACCAGACACCTTCAGTGGGCTTCCTGGCACCATTCTCTTCACCAGAGGGCTGGGCCCTGTCTCTGTCCCCAGCGCGGTCAGCGCCCACGTGCACAGCGACCTGAGAAGGGGACAGAAGATGTGGCAGAGGATACCAGCAGGAGGAAGTGGTCTCCAGTTTGGTGGGTCATGAAAGGTTTCCCAGGCAGAGTGGGCGGCTTCGGGCTGGGCCCTGAAGCCAGGTGGGCCGGAGAGCAGGCCCATCAGCTCTCCATCACGGGCCTCGGTCCTGGTTCCCCGGATTGTTCTAGATTGAGGCACGTTTGTTTCCCTCCTGCTCCCTCTTCACTACATGACAGGACATTAGTGTTGGTGTGTTTCTTTTTGGTCTCCCGTTAGAAAGGAAGCTCCATGGTCAGGTCCATGGTCAGGGCCTCTGGGGATTTACTGGACGCTTCATGCCCGGGAGCAGGAAGGAGCAGGTCCTCAGTACGTGTGTTTGGAAGGGATGCTTGAGTTCCCGGGCGCTCGGTGCGCCACGCTCCGTGTGCTGTGCCTGGGCCAGCATGCCTCTCTTCCACGGTGATTTGAAAGAGGGATGGGAGTCCGTTGAACGTGGGAATGAGTCTCCGAGCTGTGAACATTCAAGAAGGTGGCTTGGGCCAGAGCCCGGGGTGGAGGGGAGGGCAGGCGCCAGGCACGGACCTTGGCTCCTGTGAGCTGCTGGGTCACTTCTCGGAAGCAGTCTGTGCTGCCTGCTGCCTGTCTGTTGTCCCCGTGTTCTGCACTCAGAGCTTGGTGGCTTTGAGACGTATGGGCTTCTTTCCTCCAGGCGGACATCTGGACGTCCACGAACTCCCACGTCTTTTCACTATTTGTCTGCGTGTTCCCTGTGCCAGCGTCCCCTGTGCCAGCTAGACCCTTGGGGCCTGGGTCTCCTTTCTTCCTACTTTCTCAGTCTAGGCAGCTCTGCCTGGTGGCCATACCAAGGCCCTGGGGAAGCTGAATGGAGGCTGATTTGGTTCCTGTCAGATTCTTTTTTTACCCCCCCAGATTTTATTTTTAAGTGAGCTTTACACCCATTGTAGGGCTTGAACCCCAACCCCGAGATCAAGAGTCACACACCAACTGAGCCATCACGGCATCCCGGTTCCTGTCACACTGTCACCCCACAGCCCCTATCTGGCCCTCCTCGCAAGCCTGTCTGTGCGCAGAGTGTGGGGATGGCCCGCTGGTCCGGGGTCTGCCTTTGACTTGTCTGCTGGGTCAGCACCCGTAGGCCGTGGTCTGCCAGCTCTGCCTGGAGCTGAACGGCAGCAGAGCTGGTGTTGATGTTTGGGCTCCATGTGGGCTGTGGCTAAGCCAGCTCTTCCAGAATGTTCTCCATGGGTAACCGCTGCTCTGGTCAAGGGGCTTTCCATGCCCCAGATGTAATCAAATTTGCCATATTTCCTCAACTCCTCTGGGGGTCACATTCATAAGCATCTTCCCAGAGTTCTTAGGAACAGTTAGTCTCACAGGAAAAGGCAGGGGCAGCCTAGGGTCACCTGTGGAAAGTTAAGGCTCCTCCAGAAAGAGGATTTTGCCCAGCCAAGGAGTCTGTCCTATAAGGAGCCTGACTTCATGCTGAGTCATGGCCCATGTGACTTCTGGGTTTTCTAGAAGAGTCCCAAGCCCAGAGCGACCTGTTCCGCCAACTCCTCAGGTTTCAGAAGACAGAGCAGACCTGCATGAGACATGGGGCGCCTTCCCAGTGCCCTGATGCGCACACCCGGCTCCCGCTCCTCCCAGGGTGCTTCAGGTTCAGGAAGGTGTAGAAGGTTGCCCCGATACAGCTCGCCAGCCCTGGGGCGCCGGGCCGGTCGGTCAGTCAGTCGAGCGCGCGGCTCTTGATCTGGGGGAGGCAAGTTCCAGCCCCACGTTGGATGTGGAGCATCTTTCAAATCGAACAACCTTCACAGCTCGGTGTTTCTCGTGGCAGACAGGGCTCCCTGCGTAAGTTTGTCCCTCAGGAGATGCTGCCGCGCCAAGGCCTGAGAGGCCCCAGCTCCGGGAGGCCTGCCGAGCTCCCGCCTCGTGGGCCAGCGGGGCCGGTGGCCACCGTGCTCCGCTCGTGGTGGGTGCGGCGGGAACGCGGGTCACAGAGCTTGTTTGTGTTGTGTTTCAGGGCTCTCTTCACCTACGAGGGTAACAGCAATGACATCCGTGTGGCCGGCACTGGGGGTGAGTATGGCCCAGTGAGGACGCCAGTGGGCTGACGGGGGCTGGAGGCCCCAGGAGGCAGGTGTTGGGGAGGGGAGAGAGTCGCAGCCAGCAGTGTCCCCGGCCACTGGCATTTCAACCTTCACTGCGCACAAAGTGCGCCTCTCTGCCTCTTTGCCTACTTGTGATCTCTGTCAAATAAATAAATAAAATCCCTTTAAAAATTTTTTAAAAAAAGAAAGCCTGGTACCTAATTTGTAGCAGAAATGACATCTTTTTTTTCCCGGAACTCCCTATGGGTTTTATAGGAATGGGTTTTTTTTTTCTTTTTTTTTTTAAGATTTTATTTATTCATTTGAAAGAGAGAGAGAGATCACAAGTAGGCAGAGAGGCAGGCAGAGAGAGAGGGGGAAGCAGGCTCCCCACTGAGCAGAGAGCCCGACGTGGGGCTCGATCCCAGGACCCTGAGATCATGACCTGAGCTGACTCAGAGGCTTAACCCACTGAGCCACCCAGGTGCCCCTAGGAATGGTTTTAAAACCGGGGGGTGTACACCATCACTTGAGATCCTTGTCACAGAGGCAGATCCCACGCCCCGCCAGCTCCTGTAAGTCCATGTAGTGGGGAAGGACCAGGAGTCTGATTCTGGTGCAGGTGGCCCTGAGAACCCTGACTCAGGGGCAGGTTGGGTTTCCCTTCCCGGTGGGCATTGTGCAGGGCCAGCCACGGGCTCGGGGCCCACTGACGCCCCCTATGCCTGCTGCAGAGGGGGGCCTGGAGGAGATGGTGGAGGAGCTCAACAGCGGGAAGGTGATGTACGGCTTCTGCAGGGTGAAGGACCCCAACTCTGGTCTGCCCAAGTTTGTCCTCATCAACTGGGTACGTGGAACTGGGGGGCCCCGAGTTCTCATCTAGGTGTGACCTGGGAAAACTCCTTTGCCTTCTTTCCTCCTCTGCCTTCTGTGATGGGAGCAGAGGAGGACTTGCCTTTGGGGCGGCTCACAGGCAGTGAACGAACGGGAGTGGCTGGAGTGTGTGCGGCCCGAAGGACCGCGGGGGGCCTTGCCGGCGCAGAATCCCCCGCTCTACCCCCAAGCCCAGAATCATTCCCACAAAACAGAGCACACAGTGCAGTTGCACGACACCCTTGCCTTTGTCCCAATCAGAGTAGTCGTCCGGAGGGAGCAGAGGGCCTGGGCCTGGAGAAGGCTCAGAGAGCACAGGACCCCTGGGTAGGACTGGGAAGCTCTGAGCTGCCCGTGCCCAGCAGAAGCGGGCGGTCATCCTGCCTCGAGAACCTCCTTGACCTGGAGGTGTGGGGCTCGCTTTATCCTCTGCTGCACCCGAGGAAGGGCGGTGGCTCTGGGGGAGCTGGCAGGTCACACTGGGTGTGTTGTGTTGCAGACGGGCGAGGGTGTGAACGATGTGCGGAAGGGAGCGTGCGCCAACCACGTCAGCACCATGGCAAGCTTCCTGAAGGTGAGGACGGCCCCCAGGGGGCCTCCCACGGCGCCTGGGCGGGTGTGAGCGCGTGGCAGCCAGAGCTGGAAGCATGTCCACACCCGACACTTCCTTCAGACTCCAGCGCGACCAGAGGCTCCTGCACTCGTGCTCAGCGAGTGCCCAGGAGGCCGCACTGCAGCCAGATCCCCGGTGAGCTGAGCTCACTGGGGAGGAAGGATGGATGACTGTGTCCTTCTCGAGCACAGAGAGCATCATGTGTGGCTAGTCCTGGGGCTCAAGGCCTTGGCTTCGCTGTTTTTGTGAGGGTTTGTTCAGCCGTGTTGTCAGGAGCTGGAGGAGACGGGAAGTTGCCCATGCCCGGCCTCTTCTGCATTCCTTTCCAGCGCACCTCATTCAATTCCAAAACCGCTTGTCGTTTGCCTGTCAGGTCACCTCGCGTGTCTGTGGCTCCTGACAGAGAGGCTCAGGACTTTGATTTCTGGCCTCCAACTCTTCTTCAGATAGGCCTCAGTTTCTCCATCTAGGAGCCGAGAGAGGATCCCAGGCTCGCTGGGTGTTTACTAACAGCGCGTGACGCCATGGATCTGACTTGTCAAAAAGAAATTGGGGGCGGGGGCGCCTGGCTGGCTCAGTGGGAAGAGCACGTGACACGCAGTCTCGGGGCTGAGAGTTCAAGCCTCCCGTTGGGTGTAGAGATGCTTGAATAAATAAAACCTAAAGAACTTCAGAAAAGAAAGAAATGGGTAGGTTGCGTTTTTTGGAAAATGTGTTTCCAGATCCTTTTTGAAGTTCGCTTTTGTGAATTAGAAAGGATCTCTCTCGTGCCTGGGCCTGCAGCGGGGGCGCCTGGCACCTGGGAACAAGCCGTAGGCAGGGCCACGGAGGGCAGAGACCGCGTGCTGGTGCTGGGACAAGTGCAGTGTGTTTGTCTTGGGCGCTTTGTCGGCCCTGAGGCCCCCAGCCCAGAGCCCAGGACAACAGTTGTCCGCGCTGTGCGCCCCGAGCTGTGCGTCTTGTCCTGTCCTGGACTTGCGACGCCTGCGTGCCGTCCCGCCACAGGGGGCCCATGTGACCATCAACGCGAGGGCTGAGGAGGACGTGGAGCCCGAGTGCGTCATGCAGAAAGTGGCCAGAGCCTCGGGTGCCAACTACGCCTTCCACAAGGAGAGCGGCCGTTTCCAGGATACAGGCCCTCAGGCCCCGGTGGTGAGTGCTCCCTGGGCCCGAGTGTGGCAGGCCAGGAGCCGGCGGACGGGCTCGTTTCTCCCTCGTGGGGCAGGGCTCCTGCCTGCCTGGCTTTCGGTCCCCAGGCCCCATTCCGGTGCCGATGGTGACCCCATGCCTGCCGGAAGCCGGGGTTGCCCCTGGTGGGGCAGGCGCCAGTGGGCACGAGGAGCAGCTGTCTGTGCCACCTGCTGGTCCCACCGGCTGGTCTGGGGCCTCTCATACCCCAGGGTCAGTCCAGTCACGAGGCCACGGCACCAGCATGTCCTGCACAGTCCTGGGTGGTGGGCTCTGTGGAGGAATGTGAGGTGGGCGGGCAGGCCCCTCCCCATCGGGGGCAGACGCCAGGTACCCCGGCTATGGGGAGCCCAGTTTCTGGGGCACAGCTGGGGTCCGTGGAGACTCCTGGCCACTGACACGGTGGTCAGCTGTCTGAGGCTGGGGACGGGCTTCCATCCCCAGGGGCCTGGTGCGGCCAGAGACCCCCGTCGGCGTTGCCTGGCCGCTTTCAGGGCCCTCGGGCCATCTTGTGCTGGCTGGTCTCCGGAGGGGGCACCAGGCCCAGTGCAGTCCCCACGGCTGTTGCTTGAGCCCTGGGCTCCCGAGGGCGGCCCCACAGAGGACCCTCTGTTGTCTGCAGGGCTCCGTGTACCAGAAGACCAACGCCATATCTGAGATCAAAAGAGTTGGCAAAGACAGCTTCTGGGCCAAAGCAGAGGTGAGTGCTGCGGGGCGCATGGAGCACAGCTGCCCCTCAGAGATGGTGCCACGGCGCCATCCTCGCCGTTCCTCAGGTTCTCTCAAGATAAGCTCGCAGGACCACGTCCTCGGTCGTGCCTGTGGCCAGGCGAAGGCCGAGGGGGCTCTGGTCACTGGGCCGGTGGGCGGCCCCTCCGGGCGGGCAGCTCAGGGGCAGGAGGGTGCAGGTGCTGAGTGGGGCAGGCCGGCCGCTGTCCCTGCAGAAGGAGGAGGAGAACCGCAGGCTGGAGGAGAAGCGGCGGGCGGAGGAGGAGCGGCAGCGGCTAGAGCAGGAGCGCCGGGAGCGGGAGCTGCGTGAGGCCGCCCGCCGGGAGCAGCGCTATCGGGAGGAGCAGGGCGGCGAGGCCGGGCCCCAGAGGTGAGGCCCCAGAGTTAAGAGGGAGGGAGGGTCCCGAGGGGGCCGCGGCTGGGCTGCAGCTCCTGCCTCCGCCCCCCCAGCAGGAAGAGTGAGCAGCAGGAAGTGGTTTCAAGGAGCCGAGAGGAGCAGGTGAGACTTGCGTGCCCCCTACCCCCCGAGGGTCTGGCAGTAATGCCGGGGCTGTCCCTGATGTGCCAGGGTGACGGTCCTGCGGCCAGCTGGGGCACAGTGGAACCTGGGACACGTGGCTGCACCGGAGGCGGCGGTGGAGGGGGCAGTGAAGGGCAGATGTGGCCAGCATGGTCCTCCACCCGGTCCTGGAGGAGGCCCTCGAGACCCTCCTCACTGCCAGGCCCATGTGCCCCCCTGCAGGAGCCAGTCAGCCAGCCAGCACACCCACGCGAGATTTTCAGGCAGAAGGAGAGGGCCATGTCCACCACATCCATCACGAGCCCCCAGCCAGGTGAGTCTTTCCTCTGGGTCTAAACACAAGGCAGGAGCAGGCCGAGGCGGAGCCTGGGGTCCCAGTGCAGGGTCTCCAGAGGTAGCGACAGAGGCAAGGAAGCAAGGAGAGCCTGGACTTCTCTAAGGGTAGCTTCTGGGAGGGGAGGCTGGGCCTCAGGTGTTCCTTTCCTGCCCGTGGCCTCGTCCTGCAGAGACCTGGAAAGGAAGGGCCACGTGTGGCTTCAGAGGGAGACTCTCCAGCCCAGCCCCGCTCCATTAACTCTTGGTGTAGCTTGCACATGGTGGCCGGGCCCCAGAGCCTCTGTCACTCTCCTCTCCACCCCCAAGGACACGGGATGGCACTGCCATCAGCTTTCCCACACTGGGGGGCTGCTTGAAGCGTACTGTGTGTGTGATGTGTTTCTGCAGCGGCTGTGTGTCCCCCTATCCTCTCCCCCATCCCTGTGACAGCTATGTCCCGGGACAGGTCCCCGCTCCAGGCAGCACAGGGGACAGAAGAAGTAGATACAGCTCATCTCTCCCTCGTCCAGAACTTGCATGCTTACCTTTGTTTGCAGGCAAGCTCAGGAGCCCCTTCCTGCAGAAACAGCTCACCCAGCCGGAGACCCACCGCAGCCTGGAGCCCACTCAGGCCTCCTCGAGGCCCAGGGCAGGCAAGGCGCTTGGCTGCCCCGTGGGGGGCTGGGGGTAGGAGTGTGGGAGGGAGGAGGGCGTCTGCACCCCTCCCCGGGCTCAGCGTGGGCCGCACCCTCCCATGCAGATGTCCGCGAGGACCCGGCGCCCAGCCCTCCGCCGTGTCCAGTGCAGGCAGAAGAGGAGGCTGTGTACGAGGAGCCTCCAGAGCAAGAGACCGTCTATGAGGAGCCCCCGATGGTGGGTTCCTTGCAGCGGGGCGCGGCTGTGAAGGGGCCCCCTGCCCAGAAACACTCTCTTCACCCATGCCGGGCGCGGGGTGCCTGACTTTCCGGTGGCCGCTACATGGGGATTCTCTCGTTCAGTGTTGGAGTGGCCCCGGGGAGTACATGGTGTAGCATTCATCTGCCAGCCAGGAAGGTCCTGGGGCAGGGGGACATCTTGGGGGCAGTAGGATGGCAGCAGCCCTTGCTCTCTGTGTGCTGTGCCCTCCCCCCAGGCCCGGTGTGGGCCTATAACGTGGAGCCCAGACTTCTCTTCTTTCTGTGCAGGAACAGGTGCCGCAGCAAGACGCCGGCTCTGAGCACGTGGACCACTACCCGGGGCTGAGCGGCAAAGGGCTCTGTGCGCGGGCCTTGTACGACTACCAGGCAGGTAATGTGCAGCGGCCCGGCCACTCACCCTGCAGGGCCCCGTGTCAGGAGGCAGGCTTCCGACGCTCCCTTGGGACTCAAGGAAGGTGGGGGAAGGACGGGGTGGATGCCCTGCACGGCCTGGGCCTTCCCATCGTGCTGGGCAGCTGCCCGTGAATCCCAGTTGCCGGCATCGTGCTAGAGCCCGGGAGTGAGCAGAGGGTGGGTGGACCCTGCGCGCCGGAACCCGGGGACCTGCCTGGAGGCTCAGGAAGCAGGCTGCTGTGCGGAGGCAGGGGGCCTGGAGTCAGGTCCTGCTAGAAGGTGTGTCGGGGGAAAGTGGCCGTCGGGAAGGGCCCCCGGCCCCCAGTGCAGCCTCCAACTCCCCATCCTGCAGCTGATGACACGGAGATCTCCTTCGACCCCGAGAATCTCATCACGGGCATCGAGGTGATCGACGAGGGCTGGTGGCGTGGCTACGGGCCGGACGGCCACTTCGGCATGTTTCCGGCCAACTATGTGGAGCTCATCGAGTGAGGCCCCTGCTGCTGGCTGCGCCGAGGCCGTCTCCTACCCTTCCCCCCACGCGTGCTTCTCTTACTGCCGGGGACGTGACGTGCGTGCCGCGAGAGCCACACGGCACTCCTCTGGGCATGGGACCCCCCGCAAAGAAGACAAGCCCTTGGGATCTCTCAGACTAGGGTGCTCAGCTTGTCACTCTGGATACAGCAATACCCTGTGATCCCCAAATGTGCTCTGGCTGCCCTGGGCCCTCCCAGCCAGCCTGGCCTCTGATCCCCGCGGAGGACAGGGAGCCGTGGTGTGGCCTCGCCGGGCGGTCTGAGCAGGGGCCTTTGCCTTGTGGTTCCTCTCCTCCTGGCCCTAAAGGGTGGTGGCTTCGGCTGGTAGCAGTCTTTGGGAACAGTGACCTTAGCATTTAGGACCAAAGTCTGGGTGGGTCGTGAGGGTTTGGGCAGCAGGTCGTCTTTCTGGGTCCTACCCTGTGCCCCTGTTCCCCGTTCCTCCGCCCGGGGCTGCAGACTATGCGAAGTGGTGCAGGGATGACCCCATCCGAGTGTGTGATCAGCAAACCCACGTCCATCTGTGGGGTGCGCCCTGTTCCACCGGCCCCGGTGTGTGCTGTCACCGGATTCTGGTTCCGGGGGAGTGACCAGAGGGCCGATGCCTGCTGTCGCACCCTGTCCGTCCCAGCCCACCTGTGTCTGCTTCCAGAGTGAGCACTGCCCTACTGTGGCCTGAATGCCGCCGTGTGGAAATCAGCCCCTTCCCCGGGGTGTGTGGGGGTGTGTGCAGGTGGGTGTGCCGACTGTGGCCACTAGGAGAGGCATAAAGGTCAAGATGTGACTCACGTCAGCCTGTTGCATTTCCATGTTCCGGGAGGGGCTGGCGGCCGCCCTCCCTGCCCGTGCAGAGTGCGTGCACGTGTGTCGGGAGCTGCCATTCCCTTTGTGCTCTGGCAGCTGCCAGGGAAGAGCAACCGGTGTGATGGCTGCACTGAGACCCCTGGCCCCGGCTGCTGGCAGATGGCCCCCCTTGTCCCCTAGGCTGCAAAGGCAGCCTCGCCAGCCCTGATTCTCCGCCCCCAGCTACAGAGGCCCCAGGAGTCCGTGTTGCCAGCTCAGAGGCCAGTGGTGGGCATGTCCCCAGCTGTGGGGACACCCAGGGGGTGGGACTCAGTACCACCTCACCCTGCTCACCCTAGGGCTACAGGGACGACAGGGACAGCCCACCCGAGGGAAGCTGGCCATGAGGTGGTGTCCTCACTGCAGTACCCACTCACTGGGGACAGCTGGGTCACCCCAGGCACCCCGATGCTTGGGCAAGGTTACCAGGTGGCTGTCTCACCACAGGGCGCTTGCTACAAGGTCCTTGATAGCCTGGCTCGGGGACGAGACTCCTGCCCTTGGTTCCTGGGGCCCTCCCACCTGATCGGGTGGGCGGCAGGGCCCGAGGGCACTGGGGCAGGGTTTGTGGAGCCCCTCGCTCAGGGCCTTGGAGCTGGGCATGCTGGGGCCACACCAGACTCAAGGTGGTAGGAGAGGGTACCTTTATTGCCAGAAAACCACCCCCCTTCATTTGGCCTTGCCCTGGGCAGCCACGGCCTCCATGGCCTTCCGCACGGTTTCCTCGTCCCCCAGGAACCGCATGGGCTTGGTGGGCTTCAGTGCTGGGTCCAGCTCGTACACGATGGGGATCCCCGTGGGCAGGTTCAGCTCCATGATGGCCTGGTCTGACATCCCTGGACCAGGGGAACAGGTCCTTAATCCCCTCGGCCAGTCTGCCAGGCAGCGGCCTGCCCTCACGTTCAGCAGGCCCCGTGACCTTTATGGGGCCACAGAGTCTGGCCAGCCAGGCAGCAGCCCTCCCATCCCCCGCAGCAAGCCCCCCACACGGATGCCCCTGGAGACGGGCGAGCCAGTAGTGAGAGACTGAGTCGCCTGCAGAAATAGCCGTGGTAAACCGGGACCTTATGCCCCGAACCAGGAGCCACTGAGACCCGGGGCTGTGCTGTTGGTCTCTTCTGTTTGGTTTCTAGAACACTCTAAATTCCAGCCATCAAGAGCAGGGGTGCTCCTGACAACCAGGGGTGGAGGGACAGTGAGCAGGGCCTCCTGTGACCAGGGCGGAGGGGAGGCTGTGGGTGGAAAGGGCGAGGTTTTCCAGGGAAACCTGACCCTGCCGGCCTCTGCAGCCCCTGGCCCGGAATAGCAGCTCGACCTTTGCGGCTCTGGCACCCCACCCCCACCTTCCCTGTTCTCCAAGCGGTGGGAGACTGCAGTGAGGCTGGCCTCCGTGCTCCTCTCCCAGACCCAGTCCCTGGAGAGCAGGGGCACGAGGTGGTCTTGAAGAGGGTGGACTGGGGCTGGCCAGGCCTCAGGGGCCCGCCTGTCTGCACTCTGGCCAGCAGAGCAGGGGGCTTGGGGCTCCCCACCCTACTGGCCTTCTTCTCTTTCCACACTTCAGCAAGCCTGAAGGCCAAGGATCTGTGTGAGTGTCCGAGGGAGCCCAGTGGAGGAGCGCGCCGGGCTCCCTGCTGGGAACCCAGCTGCAGGCCGGGCTCGAGGACGGCTGCACCCCTGCACCTTCTTGACTGGTCTTACCGTTCCCCTGCAGGGGTGTGAACTGAGGGCCTGGGTTCCCCTGCCCTGGGCCTAATGAGCACTCCCCAACCCCAGAGAAGGTGGTGGAGACCTAGCAAGTGAAGTGACTTGCCCAGGGCCACACAGCAGATAGAGCTGGGGCCAGACAGCCCGGCTTTGGCCGCGGGGCCCGGGCGTCCTTGGGCATGGCCTTCCCATCTTTCCCAGGCTCGTGTCCAGGAAGCCCAGCCAGCCCCAGGCCTCTGGGCCCGGGTCGGAGCAGCAGATGTTTCCACCCTCGATCTCCAGAGGGAAAGTCATTGTATTTAGTGTCCCAGCACATAAACGAGTAAAACAAACATTTTGCAAAGTAGTCTTTTTAAGCGGTTTTTTAGTCCTAGTTCACAGTTTGACTCCTGACCCTGAGTGCTTATGTGTGCAGAGCTGTCTGGGCAGGGGGCACGTAGCTGAGATGAGAATTTGGGAGCTAAGTGGTTCAAGGGCATGTGTCCCATCCGCCCCCCACAACCTGCCTCTGCCCACACCCCCTGCAAGGATGGGCCTCACCTTCCAGGTGCTTGACGATGCCCCGCAGGCTGTTCCCGTGGGCTGCAATGAGCACTCTCTTGCCAGCCTTGATCTGGGGGGCGATCTCCTCGTTCCAGAAGGGTAGGGCCCGGGCGATGGTGTCCTTGAGGCTCTCGCAAGTGGGCAGCTCCCCCGGCTTTAGGCCTGCGTATCGCCGCTCCTGGGGTCATCCACACCGCTGTTCTCTCCCCAGAAAGCCAGCCCCCCATCCCCGCCCGAGCCCTGCCCGAGGCCCTGCCCGCCCTAGACCCTTCCCTGCTGTCCCAGGCAGCGCACCTTGCTGATGGAGTTGTAGTAGGGGTGCTTCTCATCCATAGGGGGTGGCGGGATGTCGAAGGAGCGCCTCCAGATCTTCACCTGCTCCTCCCCGTGCTTGGCGGCCGTCTCGGCCTTGTTGAGCCCCGTGAGGCCCCCATAGTGCCTCTCATTGAGGCGCCAGGTGCGCACCACGGGCAGCCACATCTGGTCCGTGCCGTCCAGGATGGTCCAGAGGGTGCGGATGGCCCGCTTCAGCACCGACGTGTAGCAGATGTCAAACTCCATCTTGGCGTCCTTGATGGCCTGGGCGCCCCTCTTGGCCTCCTGGGCCCCCTTCTCGCTCAGCTCTGCATCGAACCAGCCACAGAAGCGGTTCTCCTGGTTCCAGGTGCTCTCGCCGTGCCGGACCATCACAAGGCGGTGGGTGGACATGGTGGGGCGGGGGCCGCAGGCAGGGACGGCGGCCTCCCCGGTGCACCCGGTTTTATAACAGTCTATCCGCAGCCCCCCCCCGCCCCCACACCAACTGCCAGTCAGCATTCCAGGCCGGACGGGCGGCGGCAGGTGGCCAGTAGCAAAGCCTGGGGGGGAGGGCAGGCCCAGAGCCAGCCTTAAAATAGCCCCAGCAGCCACCCGTGCCTGGGCTGGGTGGGGCTGCGCGCAGGATGGGGCACGAGGGGCAGAGTCCCCCACAGGCCCGGAGGGTGCTGCTGGCGAGAACCCAGCCGGTCTCTGAGCACTCGCTCCTCCCTGCAGGCGGGAGGGGGCCACACGCCCAGTGGCTGGTCCTTGTCACCGTAACTGGGAGCGAGCGAGCCTGCATACCGCCAAGGCAGCCGGCTTGTGTAAGAGGAGTCTGTGTCTGCCCATGTACACGTCTGTGTGCACACGTGCGCGGGCACAAGCGTGCCTGGGTGTGATGTGCACACATGTGTGTGTGCGTGCGTGCAAGCCTGTGAGTGGCCAGGAGCTTCCCCCCGTGGCTCTGCTCTGCTCAGCTGGGCATGGGGGCTGCAGAGGGGGGCTTCCCCCAGGAGTTCTGGCCCCCCTCCCCAGCTCCCTCTGCCCTGCTCGCCCGATGATGAGTCCCGAGGGGGCCTGTGGCCAATGGGCAGGCCGGGGGGTGGGCCTGGTGACCTCACCTCCACTAGTCCCCTCGAGGAACAGAAGGGAGTGAAAGATCAGGTCCCTGTGGGCAGAGCCAGGGGAGTGGGTGGGGGCCCTGGGGCCAGCGGTTGGGCCCTGCAGGGGGGGCACGAGGCCATAGTGCTGGCAGGGGGCTGAGCTGAGCCGGCCAGCACTGTTCCCAAGACAGCCAGGGGAGATGGAGGGGTTGGGCCAGAGGGGAGCTGTGGATGCCGCTGCCACACTCTCCCACACGACCCGCTGTCACCCAGGCTCAGGCTTGCCCCTCCCCACCGAAACCACCTTTCAAAGAAAGAAATCTGAGAGGTGTGCTCCGCAGAGGCACGGGCTGTCGGGTTCATGCCCAACAGGAGCATGGGCCGAGGTGGGTGTTGGGGACCAGACCTCTGCATTCAGATTTGGGAGGGTGGAGGCCACCCTCCTCCTCGAAGCGCCACACGTAGGCCGGCCTTGCTGCTCCGTCTCTGCCCTTATTAGAGCCACACGGACGCTATGTGGTCTGTTTTTTGTCCCCTTGACCGCAAGTCAGGCCCTGGGGGCCCAGCAGAGAGCCAGGCAGGAAGCTCCTGTTCAGTGGGGGACGAGCTACTCAACAAGTTTTTTTCTTTTTTTTTTTTAAATCATTTTTTTAATTTATTTTCAACATAACAGTATTCATTGTTTTTGTACCACACCCAGTGCTCCATGCAGTCCGTGCCCTCTCCAATACCCACCACCTGGTTCCCCCAACCTCCCACCCCCCCACCTCTTCAAACCCTTCAGATTGTTTTTCAGAGTCCATAGTCTCTCATTGTTCACCTCCCCTTCCAATTTCCCCCAACTCCCTTCCTGCGTCCTGGCGAGGGGAGAGGGAGAGGCGGGAGGGCAGCGGGAGGGGCTAGAGACGGGGCCTTGGAGGTGCAGGACAAAGGACTCGGCCAGGACGAGCTCTGGGGGACAGCACTACAGGCAGAGGGGCAGTGAAGAACCAGTCCCCACAGGAGAGTGTGGCAGAGGGACATGAGCAGGTGGGCCCTGCGTCCTGACGCGGATTTCTGGAGAAGCTTGAGGCATGGCTTCAAGAACTTTATCTTTTTTTTTTTTTTTTTTTTTTTTTGACAGATCACAAGTAGAGAAAGAGGCAGAGGGAGAGGGAAAGCAGGTTCCCTGCCGAACCCGACGCAGGGCTCCATCCCAGGACCCTGAGATCATGGCCTGAGCCGAAGGCAGCCACTTAACCCACTGAGCCACCCAGGTATCCCCCCAGGCGCCCTTTTTCAATATTTCTTATAAGGCTGGTCTGGTGATGATGAACTCCATCAACTTCTGCTTTTCTGGAAAATTCCTTCTCCCTCCTTCAGTCCTGAAGGACAGCTTGGCCAGGTGGAGTGTTCTGGGCTGGCAGTTTTTTGGTTTTGTTTTTTCCTTCAGCACTTTGAAAGTATCATGACACTCCCATGTACAAAGTTGTTTTTCTCTCACTGCTTTTAATAGTAAGATACTTTAAGACACTTCAAGCTACTCCTTATCTTTAACTCTTGACAACTTAATTAAAATGGGTCTCAGTGTGGGGTTTTTGAACTCGTCTTATTTGGACTCTGTGGGCTTCCTGGATCGGACACGCAGTTCTTGTCCCAGGGTAGTGGGGTTTTCAGCCATTATCTCTTCGAAGAAGCTTCACTCTCTTTCCTCTTTCTGGGACCCTGTAACGCCCGTTCTGGTTCTTTGGAGTGTCCCACAAAACCCTTAAGCTATTCTTTTTCACTTTTTCTTTCTCCTCCTCTGAGCAGATGAGCTCCATTGTACTGTCAAGTCCGCTCTACGTCGTCTGTTGCTGAACCCTCCGTTTAATCCGTTTCCATTTCTGTAGCCTTCATCTCTTTGGTTTATGTGTGGTACGTCCTTAGAGTTTCCATGTCTTTGATGAAATTCTCATTTGTTCATGCCTAATTCTCCTGAGCTATTGACACTATTTTCAACTTTTTATCAGGTTAAGTCACTAATCTCCATTTCGTGAAGGTCTGTTTCTGGAGTTTTGTTCTTTTGTTTGGAGCCTATTCCTCTGTCCATTTTCCTGGACTCTCTGTGTTGGCTTCTGTGTCTTTGGTACAACAGCCGCCTCTCTGATCCCTGACAGAGGGCTCTCATGAGGGGGTGAAGCTTGTCATAGTCAGCCCAGCCCAAACTCTTGGTTCTCTCAAACCTTTCCAATGGCCCAAGCCACCTTCTTTCTTCTCAGTGGCTCCCAGTGGTTGAAAGAGTGCCAAGTCCTGCCAGTGTCCCAAAGGGGAGGCTCAGCCTTGGATGTGTGCTAAATTAGAAGGCTGACCCTCAGGCAGCAGCTTTTAAAGTAAGCGCAGTCCTCTTTCATGGAAAGCCTGGGAGATAAGATTTCAGTCTGCATACTCTGTGCTGAGCCCTGGGCAGAGAGCTGTTTAAGAACGGTGTCTTCTTTGAACCGTCCTGTGGGGCCTGTGCATGTGAGCCTCACGGGGCCACCAGAAATGGGTGATCAAGGGACGTGGCCTCTGGAAGGCAGCTGTCAGAGCCAGGGTGGCAACACGCACACAAGCTCCTTCCAGGCAGACACTGGTGACCCAGACTGCTGTGTGTACTTTCACATGTGCCCAGTACGTAGCAATTGTTCAACTGGTTTCTGGATTTCTTTTTAGAGAGCACTGCTTCTCTGTGCCTGTGGATTTGGTGTATCTAGAGAAGGAAGTGAGTTTGGGAGCCTCCTAGATCATGATTTTAGACCTGAACGTGGGCCTGGGAAATGCCAAGGGCATCACAGAAGGGCCTGGAAGTTGCAAGATCCTGCAACCACGTGTACCTGGAAGCCCCATCCTGGCTCTAGGGAAGCGAGTCCTGGCAGGTGCTGAAGAGACGCTCCTCGCCAGTCATCACCAGGCAAGTGCGAATCAAGACCATAATGGAGATCCCCACGTACTTGTTCAAATGGCCGTCACCGAGAAGACAAAAGATGACAAGTGTTGCTGAGATCACCCACGCCCCCGTGCACCGTGCTGGGAATGCAGGTACAGCCACTCTGGAAGACAGTACAGAGTTTCCTCGAAACATGAAAAATACCCATGATCCAGAAATCTCACTTCGGAGTATGCAGCTGAAGAAAATGAGAACAGAATTGCAAAGAGATATTGGCGGTCCCGTATGCACTGTGGCATTCGTGACAGCCGAGAGGGAGAGATGGAAGCTGAGTGTCCATCAACAGAGGAGTGGATAAAGGTGTGATGCACACATATCATCGTACATATACACACGTATCATGTGTGTGATACACAATGAAATACTATCCAGTGAGGAGAAGGAAAATCCTGCTGTCTGCCGTAACACGACGGACTTTGGGTGTGTTATCTCATGGACATTAGGCAGATGAAGATAAATACTGCGTGGTACGACTTACACAGGGAACTTTAAAAAAAGAAGAAGGTCCAATCCAGAAGGCAACGGAGCACAAAAGTGATTTTCAGGGACTGGGGGTGGGGGAAATAGGGAGAGTCTGGAAAATGAAGAAAGTCTAGACCCAGCGCAAAGCATGGTGATTACTGCTGGTAACACTGTGTCGTAGAACTGAAACTCATGCCGACGCATCACCATGAGACATATGAAAGCTAAAGACCAGGAAAAAATTCCAAAATCAGCCAGAGGAAAATGATTCACTTCATGCCGGGAGCCATTCTTCGCCAGACCAGAAACCATGCGCGCTTAGAAGGAAGCAGAACAATGTTTGCAAACTGTCAAAATGCAAGAATTGTAGCCTGAGAATTCTATACCCAGCAGAAATGCCCCGGGGCACGAAGGTGGGACAAAGACATCCCCAGATGAAGAAAAAGCAAGAGAATTCATACCTAGAGCAGCTGCTCTAGAAGAAAATAGTAACAAAGTTCCCCAGACAGAAGAGAAATGGGGTCGTAGGGAAACTGAGAACATCGAGAATACAGGAGGAGCAACATAAATTGTTAAGATACACATAGGGGGGCGCCTGGGGGGCCCAGCCAGTGGGGTGCCCCACTCTCAGTTTCGGCTCAGGTCGTGATCTCAGTGTCGTGAGAGCGAGCCCCGCATCGGGCTTGGGATTCTCTCTCCTTCTCCCTCTGCCCCTCCTGCTTGTATTCTCTCTTTCTCTCTCTAAAATAAATAAATCTTTTAAAAATGGGGAGAAACCACATATATAGTGAAAATCAGTACCGGAAAACCCCCCAGAGATGGAGGGGGGCTCCGGCAGGGGGCGCTCACGGCCTTCCCCTGGGCCCGTCACTGACCCGACAGGAAGAGCCCGCAGGGCCCTCACCTGGACTGGAGCATGCCCGAGGCTGGGACATGTGCAGGAGGGAGAGACACGTCCCTCGTCCCAGGGCCACAGCTCACTTCCCACTCCCAGCTTCCTCTGTCGCACGCACTTTGGGCTCATAACAGCCCCTCCTGAGCCACCCCGTTTCTCCTCGGTCCCAGACTTGCTTAGGGTTTTGCCCAGCTTGATTGTCTGGGATTGAAATTCTCTTACTCTTGAATAAGCCCATCTGTTCCTGGTGAAATAACTGGCAGTTTTCATTGTGAAGTTTAGCTATATACGTATGTACACATAGCCACACTTAAGTTTTACTTTTTTTAAAGATTTTTATTTATTTATTTGACAGAGAGAGACACAGTGAGAGAGGGAACACAAGCAGAGGGAGTGGGAGAGGGAGAAGCAGGCTCCCCGCTGAGCAGGGAGCCCGATGCGGGGCTGGATCCCAGGACCCTGAGATCATGACCTGAGCTGAAGGCAGACGCTTAACGACTGAGCCACCCAGGCGCCCCCTACACTTGAGTTTTGTGTATAATATAAACTTAATTTATAACTGCATATATATATAAATTATAAATTTAGAATTTGTCATTCTAACACCACTGGGGGTTCCAGTGTATGTAGAGGGACTCGAACTACAACAGGAAGGGAGCGGGGACCTGCACGGCGCTGCGGGCTCTCCACCCCACACGAACTGATGAGATGTCAATCCTAAGCAGGCTACGAAAAGTGTGTCTATAATTCCTAGAGCCACTAAATACTTTTCTTTAAAGATTTTATTTATTTGAGAGAATGAATGAGCGGGCAAGAGAGCACAAGAATGGGGGAGGAGTAGAGGGAGAAGCAGACTCCCTGCCGAGTAAGGAGTCTGATGCAGGACTCGATCTTGGGACCCCGGGATCAGGACCTGAGCTAAAGGCCGACATTTCACTGACAGCCACGCGGGCGGCCGCATAAATATGGTATCTACAAAGAAATGCAGTCAGGAAGAGAGCAGCAGGGCAGGAAAGAAGAAACAGAGAACAACTGCTCGCCTAACCCCAAACCATGCAATAGTTTCATTAAATCGGAAGGGTCTGGCCTTGGACACGGGCACTGTCTGCACAGCAGCTAACGGAAACGAGGCTGTTTCTACTCTCGGGCTCTACTCCTCACGCCACTGACCACCCTCACCGCACCAGGCAGCTCTCCACCGAGGAGAATTGGGGGTCCCACCATCTCTCTCGGCTCTAACACCGTGTCCCTGATGACCGCTTCGACCCCACAGGGGAAGGGCTCAGTCCCCCAAAACTCCCCCTGCTTCAGACACCAATGGCAAGCCCCAGCTGCTCTCCCGCACCTCCGCCAGGTCAGCCGCTGATCGGGCTTCCCGCAAGCCCCTCTCTGGGATGATACTTTGCTCAACAACTCCCAGAACTCAGGACAACTCTTTCATTTACCGGTTTATCACACAACAAAGAACATGGTAACAGGCCTGTTCAAACAGATGACGGTGTGCGTAGGGTGAGGTCTTGAAGGGCCCCAACTGCATCAGCGCCTGCTCCTCAACCTTGGGGAACTGGGGTGCTCTAGCCTCTGGCACAGGACATGTCCCCACCCCAGCAGCTCTCCGGACCCGCACTTCAGGGACTTTCGTGGCATGACTGATTATGGCCATCTCCAGCACCTCTCCCCTCCCTTGAGCTTGGGGCTGGGCTTCTAATCTGGGCCCCATCCTGAGCGCCTCACTGGAAAAAAGACACTCTTTTCACCTGAGACATTGCATGGGGTTCAGGACTCTGGCCAGGAGGTGGATGGGAAGACCAAATATATTTTATAAATATTTTTTATTCTATTTAAATATTTTTCTATAAATATTACATGCAGGTATAAATATATAAATATAAATATTATAAATATATTTTTAAAAAGATTTTTATTTGTTTGAGAGAGAAAGAGAGAGAGCAGGAGTGGGGAGAAGGAGAAGCAGGCTTCACAGTGAGCAGGCGCCCGGCACGGGGCTGGGTTGCTGGACCCTGAGATCAAGACTTGAACTGAAATCAAGAGTCGGATGCCCAACCGGCTGAGCCAGCCAGGTGCCCTGTGTATCACAATATCACAGCAAACACGGTGAATTAAAGACACGTTATACTCTGGACTTTTAAAAATCACCCAATCCCATGCTGGCTTCAAGGAACTCACCATAAATATAAAGCACGTTGGTCAAAGTGAGCGGTATCAAAGACCCTGATACCATCACTCATCAAAGACATCAGAGACAGTTGCAGACAGGACCTGTTGTGTACAAACTTCAGCACAGACTCCAGTAGCAAATACAATGGACTTTGTACACCACGACATTTATGCCGGGAGGTTAACTCTGAAATCCGGTTAATATACCATATCAGGAGAACGTTACGTTTTTTGATAGAAATGACTCACGATCATCTCAATGAATGGGATAAAAAAGTGTTTGACAAAATCCAACACCCCTTCCTGACAAAAACACTCAGAAAACTAGGAATAAAGCTTAACTTCCTCCACTGGATAAAGGGCACCTACAGAGGCCAGACCCCTAAGGTCTGGGGAAATGCCAAGCCCACGACTGGGTGCTGGACAAAGGGGCCCGCGCCCGCCTGTGGCATCCCGGAGGCTCTGGCCAGGCCAGTGAGGCCACACAAGCAAGTAGCAGGGGACCTGAAATCGCTCCCAGTCACACACAGCAGGGCTGTTGGCATGGACAGATGGAATGGCCAGAAATCTACACTAATGGTGATTCTGTCTGGTGTTGGGGCCGACAGTGACGCACCAGGGTCGGCGGGTTTGCGAGTGCTCGCAGTGACCAACTGGACACGGAGAGCATCTGCCACGGCAGCAAGGGGGGAGGACGTCAGGCGCAAACCCAACAGAGCTCTGTTGAAAACCGTACAACCCGGACGGAAGGGTCGCAGTCAAGCAGACAGGAGCAGAGACGGCATGTGTTCACGAGTCCCGAAGTAGTGCTTCGTAGACAGACAAGCGGACTCTAAAATCGCTGCGGAGAGTCAGGAGAGGAGGAGGCCGAACAATGTGGGGAGGACAGAGTCAGGGGACTCTCGCCGGCTCCCCAGTTCTGGGCGGTCGAGTCGGGATGGTACTTTCGAAGCGACGGGCACAGCGAGGGAGGAACAGAAGAGAACCCAGCAACGGCCCCACACAAAAACGGCCAACAGACGTCTCAGGAAGGCTCAAAGGCAATCTGGGAGGGAAAAGATGGTCTTGTCACCAGACGGTGCCGGAGCCCCGGGCATCCACGTGCAGACACCAGAGTCAACCTCAGCCTCAGACTTACAACAAAAGTAACTCAAAATGAGTCCCATACCTAGGTGTAAAACGCACGTTCTACAAGAAAACAGAGAAAAACGTTTGTTTGTAACCTGGGGTCGGAGATGTGACCCAAAGTCATGAGGACAGACACCGGCAGCCTGGCGCAGGGGTAAGGCAGCCCTCGTAAAAGGTAAGCCGTGGGCTCGGGAGGTGCTGGGCTGAGGAGTGAACACTTGCCCGCCCACAGAACGGCCACGCGCCCCCGGGACACTGCGAGCGTGGCCAAGGACCCGGTGCCGGGCTCTGGGGACACCGAGCTGGTGCGTGTGCGATGCGGGCGCCCTGCAGGACAAGCCGGCGCGGTCTCAGAAAGTGGCATACCCTCACCCCATGAGCCCAGGAAACCCCGCATCTCACCGTGTGCCCGAGACAAAGGAAAACCTGCATGTCCAAGTCTGTGGTGGTTCTCGGTGTCTTGTTGTCACTGGAGCCTGGACACGAAGTTCTCACCGGGCGGACGGCCCAACTCTGGGGGCTCTGCGGGTGGAAGGGGGAACAGTGGGCGCCCAGAGGACTCTCAGAGGCACCGTTGGAGGGGTCAGTCTCGGAAGTGCACAGGGAGTCCCCCTGCACTCACGGGACATCCCACAGGACACCCGCGGGGACAGGGAAGCACCGTGAGCACGTGACGGTGACGGGCAGCGCAGGGGCGTCCCGATGCTGAGCAGGCTGCGGGAAGGCCGCCTCCCTTAGAGGAGTCTGGAAGCCACACCAGCTCAGGAGGGAGCCTGCCCTGCCCCCAGGCTTCACCAGAGCCCCCCGACTTCCTCCATCGGACTTGCACAGAGCAGTCCCTCCCAACCTCCTCCTCCTGGTCCTGTTCTCACCGCGCTCCTCTGCCGTTCCCAAGAAACCCATTTTGCCGGTACAACCACTGGCTGTTTTATTTCAAGGCTGGCCTGGTGGAGGTGGACGTGTCTACACGTTATAAGTCGTCAAACCGTACACCAAAAAGAGTCAAGGTTACTCTGCAAGTTACTTTAAAAAAATATTTTTTATTCCAGCAAGTGGTCCGGGGAGTCCTAACCTGACAGAGACCTGTGCGTCGGGACAGTGTTCCGAGTGGACAGTCTAGCAGTGAGGGCGCTGGAGCGGGAGCAGGCCCGAGGGCCGAGCGGGGAACTCCACACACTCAGTTTCCCTCCGTGATGGCCGGGTCAGAGGTGGGGGGTGCAGAGGAGGGGAGCTGCGGAATGTGGGGAACGAGGGGGGATGCTGAGCGACCTGCTGTTAAAGGCCCGAGGACAGAGCTTGGAAGAGCAAAGGCAGAGCTGGGACACCTGCTTGGGAGGTGGGGTTCAGCACCCGAAAGTCTCTGCCCCACCCCAGCTCCACGTCCTGTCCCTCTCCAGGTGCTGGCAGACTCTCGGGGCAGGGGGGCTCCAGGCCCTCATCCCCCGGCTTGGAGCCCTGGGAGACTGCCATCCACCACCTCGGGCTCTGCAACCGCCCCACCAGGGAGATAGTGCCAGTCACGTTCTCACTGGCCCAGTGGCACCCTGCCATGGTGGCCCCTGCCCCCAACCATCATCCCATAGCCGATGGGGGCCAGGTGCCCCGCGCTCCCCCATCACAGCAGCATGCTCAGAACACAGAGCTTGGTTTGGACCATGTGCTCATTTCATTAGATCCTGGACTGGAAGTTGGGGAGTGGGGGAGAAGCGCCCTGCAAGGTGGGGCTCCAGTCAGGGGTCGGCAGGGGCGAGGGCCTGGGGCAGCAGTGCAGCTTCTCCCGGAGCCCACAGGGCCTGGCTCGCCAGCGCAGAGTGGGCCGGGCAGGCAGGTTCAGGCGTTTCTCTGCTCTGGAGGAAGGTACTCGAGGCCCAGGTGCCTGAATATGTCTTCCTCGGAGGCCACACGGAGCAGCATCTTCTGCAGCAAGAGTGCGGGCGTCAGGGCCTGGGAGCAGCCCCACCCCCCACGGCCACCGGGCCTTCCTCAGGAAGGGTGTGGGGAGGGCGTGGGAAAGGGCAGCCCAAGGCCAGCAGGTTCCTCCCCCGAGGTGTCCCCCCAGCGACACACCTGCTCAGGGTCAAAGAGCCCGTGGCTGTTCAGGCACAGCCCTCTCTCCTTCCGGCTGAAGAGGCGCAGCTCCCGCTCGAAGTGCTGGGGAGAGCGGGGTTGTGGCCGGGCCGCGACCCCCGCAGCCCCCGGCCCGGCCCCCACGGCACGTGCCTACCTTAGAGCCCGTCCAGCCAAGCAGGGCGAAGGGGAGCTGGCTGACAGGGACCACCACCAGGTCCACGCGCACGGCCCGCCTGTGGGCGCCCCCCGCCGCGGCCCCCGGGGGGTGTGGCAGGCAGAAAATGCAGAAACTCCTCTCAAAGGCGTCCATGGTGTGGCTGTGCCGGGTCCGGCGCGCGGCGTCTTCAGGGTGGCCGTGGCGGTGCTGGTGGTACAGGACAAGGCCCTGCAGGCGGAGCAGGTGTGGCCGCAGCCGTGGGGCAGGGCCGGGGCAGAAACCCGGGTCCCACAGTCCTCCCAGCCCAGGCAGCCCAAGCCCCTCACCTGCCTCTCCAGGCGGCACATCACGTGGGGCAGGAGCCCTGCCTCCAGGCCCTCCTGGGGATGGCTGAGCAGCAAGTCCACGTCGTGGCCGTGCAACTTACCCCTGTGGGGGCACCGTCAACCCGTCTGACTCGCCGCGCAGGGCTGTGGCAGCCATGCACTCCCCGGTCCCAGGAGCAAGGCCCGCTCCGTGCCCTCCCCGAGGGCCGTCAGACCCCCTCACCTCCGGAAGCCGCCCACCAGCGTCACGGTGGCCCCGGGCAGGATGTCCACAGCGGCAGCCTCCACCTCCTGCTGCAGGGCCTCGGCTTCTGGCCGCTGCACCGGGACGCTCAGCTCACGGTAGTGCTGGAGTCCTGCAGAAGCACGGGCCGCTGACCGTCCCCACCCCACCGGCTGCACTCTCCACCGGACCCTCCTCGCTTCGAGGTAGAGGAAACCATAGATCCGCGGGCAGCTGCATGAAAGGGCAGAAGCCCCCACATGCCGCACCCACTCCCCACCATGGCAATGACTGTCCGTCCCATCGGGGTGCTGGTGTGGATGCCCTCACGATGCAGACCCTACCCCTTGAGGCCTCAGTTTTCCTCTCCATAAAATGGGCCAGAGGTGATAAGGACGTGAAAGAGGTAGAACCCCTTCACTGGAGCCCTGGCCCATCTCAGCACCTGCAGGGGCACCGCTACCTCCTGCACGGTCAGGAGAGGTTTCAGGGGGCAGCAACGGCACCTGGGGGCACAGGCTCTCAGTAGGTGGTTCCTGACCACATCATGGGGGGACGAGCGGCCAAGTGGCACCAGCAGTGACAGCTCCTCTGTCACAGACATGTGATTCCCTGGGTCTCATGGCATGGGGTCCCCTATACAGCCTCCCCTCCCCCAGCCCAGGGGAAATATTCCAAGATGCGGTGGGTGCCAGGCTGCGGAACGACTTCGGACAGGGCCCCCAACCCCAGCCACACAAGGAGGACAGAGCATCTAAGCCCTGCAACCCACTGGCCTCACACAGAGCTGCTCACGGAACCACACGCTTCATAGAGAATGTAACAGAGGCTCAGAGAAGTCAAGTCCCAGGGCCATGGTCACCCAGCTAGGGGCCAAGGCAGGATCCAGCCCAGGCCTGACCCACTCTCAAGCTCACACTCATTCCACGGCACGGGGCCCCCTGCCATCACAGGCCCTGACCTGAGCCACTCCTGCCACACAGGTCCCCGTGCCATCTGCCAGCGTGCCAGGACACCAGCCCCGTGCCGGCAAGCTGTGCACAGGGCCCTGGCCACTGAGACCCAGCCTCCCCGTCCTGGTCTAGCCGGGAGGCGTGGATGTCACAGCAGTCACTGTCGCCATCACCGTTTGCTGTGGATGGGCTGCAACGGATCCAGACTCCACCCCGCCAAACAGAGAGGCCCGCCTGCCCCGGGACCTCCGTGCACTGACCCCACACCCTACCATCCAGGAAGCCCCCCGGCATGCGCCGTGGGCCGGTGCTGAGGGCTCCAGGTGTGGGCAGCCCGGGGTCCTGCCCTTCTCAGAGGCTCACCTGCTCTCTGCTGCTGGGTCAGCCTTTGGAGCTGTTCGTGGAGGCTGTCCAGGGTCCGCAGTCCGTCCCGGTACCAGCGGTCAGCAGTCTTTACCCCAACCCCAAAGATCCTGGTGAAAAGCTGTTTGGGAGATGCGCACAGTGTGATTGGGAGCAAAGTCCTGACAAAAGACACAGACGGCCATGACCGTTGGCAAGGGCGGCAGTGTCTTGGGCCGCCCCGTGGCCACTCCCGGCTGTCTGGTTCCAGCAGCCTGCCCGAGGCACAGGGTGCACGCACAGGCAGGATTCAAACCCCTAGGCTGGCCTGCACAGGGGACAGCCCGGACAGACCCCGCTGTACCTCCCTCCAAGGGCCCCTGCTCCGGCAACCTCTCTCCCCAGGGCCCATGCAGGTCCAGCACCACACACCAGTCATGGCCACAGCCTCCTGTCCACTGGGAACCACACCAAGCAGGAGTCACTGCCTGGCCACAAGGAAGTACAGCATGGGGGCCAACCTCTCGCTGGGGGCAGCTGACACCACGTGGGCTTCCCATACGGGTAGGGGCCTGGACCCCAGCCCTAGCAAGTCTCTCTTTCCTTCCTGACCACAGCTCACTGGTCGGAGATAGGCACCTGCTCTAGCCAATCCCCTCCCTGGCAATTTTTGGAAATAAAACAGAAGGTCAGGCCTGTGCCATGGTAGCGGCTGTAACCCATGGAACAGGAAGCTTCCATGGCCGGGTCTCAGCTGGCAAGTGGGCCAGTGCACAGAAAGGAGGATGACTCTGGTGGCCCTTGGGTCCCCGAGCCCTGCTTCCTCTGGATACAGCCCTGCCCCTCTCGGGCTATGCTGGCCGTCCTTCCTTCCCTCGATCTCCCGAACCAAGAGCCAGAGTGCCGACAGAAAAAATGCTCAGAACCACCCAACCATGTTGCTTAAACAATGAACTTCTGGTTGTTGACCCACCTCTCTGCTGGCCTGGGCGCTCACCCGGGACCCTCCATCCTTCACACGTGGCTCGTCTCCCTCTCTGAAGCCCCCCGTCGGCCCCTAGCACATTCGCGGCCACCCCCAGAGCACCAACGGCCCACCCAGCCAGGGAAGCCCCCCCCCAGCTGGTCGCTGACAGGACAGGTGTCAGAGCAGCGAGACAGAGGGGGCCACAAGAGCTCGGGCACATCCTGTCGGAGGCGGGAGGAACAGGGGCAGGTGTGCTATGGACACAGGCAGGGCGACAGGCGAGATCATAAGGAGGGAGACCGTGCGAGGAGGGGCAGCCCACAGACTCGGCTCCGGGAGGAAGTTAGTTTCGTCCAGCGCTCTCCATTCGAGATGCCGGGGGACACGGCACACTAGGCACTGTCCCACGGACGGTCCGACAAGCACGGGCGCTGCTGAGTGATGAACGCACTGCCCCGCGCTCAGCACGAGCTTGCCCTCACCCCGCTCGGCCTGGCTGCCTCTCGCACATCGGGTGTCAGCCAGCTGCCGCCGCCTCCGTAACACCTCTTCCGAGCCCTGGGCGCCCTGCTCGCCTCCCGTCCACAGATGGAGCCGTGCTGTGCTCCCGGGGAGGGCTCCAAGCCCCTGCTGGGGTCCGCCCTGCATGTACCTTCATGGTCTGGTACCGCTCTGACCGCCGGACCCTCTCCACCTCCTCACACACCCCATGTTCCAGCAGCTCCTGGGGGACCAAGCAAAAGGCTCAGCCTGACTGGAGACAAGGGCGGGGCACAAGGCCCAGGCGGAACCCCAACACTCAGCAAGGCAGCTTCATCCGATCAGGACCCACTTAGAAATACAGACCACGCCTGGGGAGGCATCAGTGCTCCTGGCTTCATGGCTCTCGGCCCAGGGAACACGGGCCACCTCTCAGATGAATGACAGGTCCCAAGATACGTAAACCACGGCTTTTCCAAACACGGGGGACATATTCAACAGGATTTTGCATAAAAGCTTAACTGAGTTCAAAAGTACGTCTGGTCCCCACATGTTCTCCCAGGGGCAAGTGTACCCCTTAGATGGCCCACTTCAGAGGACACGCAAAGGACCTAACATTTTGGGTTCTTACATACTCTGTATGTTAAAAGGAAGTGCTCCAAGTCAAGGGCTCCCCTCCACCATCCCAGACAGCGGGCCGCCACCGGCGATGCCAGCTACCAGCCCTGCCCGGTCCCTCCCAGCCCCACGGTGTGGCCCCATTTACAGACGAGGAACCTGAGCAGAGGGCGGCTTGCCTGGGACCAGAAGCTGGCCTGCACGGCTGCCCTGAGCCCCCGACCCCCGCGCTCACAGTCTCCAGACCACCTCACCCACCTGCCCGCACTCCCGACTCCACCAGGCTGAGTGTGCGGAGCACCCACCTGGACGACCCTGCAGGAGTGTTCTCCAAAGTGGGGCAGCCCCTGCAGCTGGCTCGGGGCCATGACCTGGCTCGGAAGGGCCTTGAGCACCGCGGCAGCTCTGCGGAAGGAGAGGAAGCGGCCCTCACTGCCCTCAAAGCCTGCGGCCTCTGCGAGCACCTCCAGAGCCTCCTGCCGGGAGAGGCCCTTGGTGAGGGGGGAGGAAGCCCGGCTCCCCATCCTCCACCTGTCCCCAAGCTGGGACAGGGCACAGTAGCAGGGCTCCCGGGAGCAGGGCTGGCCCCACCCCAGGGAGGCTGGGAACCCAGGGCTCACCGAGAGGCTGGTGTTGGGGTGTGTGAGCGGCGTGGGGCGCTGGCAGGCGTAGGGTGGCACCCTCACGGGGCCGGGTGGCCCTTTTGCGGGCACAGCCGCCTGCGGATGGGCAATACAGAGGCCATGCAGAGACTGAGGGCTCCCAGGGCCAGGCAAGCCCTGGAGCCCCACCCCGACAAGGACAGGAGGAGCAGAGTAGGCCGAGGAGGGGCTCCTCGCCCACCGCAGCGGCAGGCATGGCCCCTGCAGGCTCTCAGGGGCTACACTTCCTGTCACTGCACCTGGTGAGTGCTCCACCTCCTGAAGCCCTCTCGGTCAAGTGGGCTAGCAGTGCTCGTCGTCCCCCTCACAGACAGGGACGGCAGCTCGTGGCCCGCAGGCAGAGCCCGGGTCTGAACTTGGGACGCCCGACTCTGAGCCTACACACACCTGCATCCCCCAGGAAGCACTGCACAGGGCAGCCGCCACAGACCCACCTGGGGGTCCTCGGGTCATCTGACTGGGACTGACCATCTCAATACTTGAGCAAGAAAGGCCTGAAGATGCTCAAAATAACTAGACCCCAAGAGCTCACAGCAATGATGAGAGCCTGAGCTGGGAAGGCCTGGCCTCCCAGGGCCCCTGGTGGTCTGCACTGAGCCCCACTGTCCCCCGCATTTGTCGGCCCCATGCCAGGCCACCCAGCTCACCTCCAGACGGTGCCGACGCTCCACGGGCACAGGCCGCCCAGCCGCCATGCTTTCTGTGAACCAGCTGATGTCCAGCAGCTCCGGGCGGGTGCACTCTGGAGGAGAGGCCGCCGCCGCGCTGCGCTCCTGCCAGCACCTGGCCTCCTCTGCGGAGGTCTGTTCCATTACCACATGCGTCACCTCGGAGCTGGGCAGAGAGAGGGGACAGAGCTGATGCCCAGAGGTCCTTCCTGCCTCGCTCCGCCTTGGCTCACAGTCTCCTCCGCCTGGTGAGCACCCGTTCCCGCTTCCAGCAACCTCCTCAGAAAGCCCCTTCTCGCCGGTGAACGTGTCTGCCACCCCACCACCCACAGAGCTGCAGCCCAGCCCAAGTTTCTGTCCACTTGTCTGTCCTCTCCCTGGGCCCCTGAGAACGGAGGCCAGGCCCTGAGCCTCTCCATCTGCTGAACCCAGGCTCCTTGGGTCTGAACCCCAGCTCTGCCACACACGCTGCATCTCACTTCTCTGTGCCCTGATTTCCTCCTCTTTAAAGCCGTTAACAACGTGACTACCGCGTAGGGTTATTACAAAGATTAAACAAACTCATAAGCCAAAGGGCTTAGAGGCTTAGCAACCCGCACACTAAACTCCTCCGAGCAGGTCTAACCACTGGGAAAGGTCAAATCACTTCAAAACAAACCAGAACAAAAGCTGCTGGGGGACTGGCCCCTGGTTTGCTTGCTCTGTCAACTTCAAACCTTCGGGAACCCATTTCCTTAATCGCAGCAGTGTCTCCGCACCCAGCCCAGGATTTTTGCCGATCTCGGAGCCTCGCGTGGCTGTCTCTGCTGGAGGGGCGAGGTCGGTCTGGCTAACAGGGCAAGACGCACTCGCCCAGGGCAGAAGGCCGTGAGCCGGTGATACCCTCAACCATCCCAAACGGCCCTCTGGCTCCTTCCAGAGCCCCGGGCACACACCCTCTGCTTGTCCCACAGAGCACTCCTGGCCCTAACCGCGAGCACCCGCTGCGGAAGAGGATATTCGGGGAAAGCCAGGAGAGCACCAAGAGGCGCGGTCAACTGGAATCCGAAACCGCGGGCCCCTCCACTGCCAGGTGAGTCGGTTTAGACCTTAACGTCCTCCGCTGAAAAGAAACGCGGCGCGCGAAAGTGGCTGGTCCCCGGCGAAGTCTGAGCACCGACATGAGGGCTCCCACCACGCAGCAGCGTCCGCGGGCCGTACTGGCCCGGCCATACGCGCACAGGCGTCCCTCGGTGCCCTGAGGGCGCAGCACCCGCCCCGCGCCCCTGGTGCAGGCGCCCCCCCCCCCCCCACGAAGGCGCCGCGGGCAGGCGCCCCCCCCACCACGAAGGCGCCGCGGGCAGGCGCCCCCCCCCATCACGAAGGCGCCGCGGGCAGGCGCCCCCCCCCCCACCACGAAGGCGCCGCGGGCAGGCGCCCCCCCCCACCACGAAGGCGCCGCGGGCAGGCGCCCCAGGGCTGCCCCGGGCCGCAGGCTTCTCCGCGACGGCGCACCTGTAGGCGTCCAGGACCCGGAAGCCCTTAGAGAGCGCCAGGCGCGTGAGGAAGGCGCGGCGGCTGCGGCCCATGCGCGGCTCGGCCAGGTGGATGGCGATGCCGGGGAAGCGCGGCGGGCAGGGGCAGGCGGGGCCGGGGCGGGCCGGGCCGCCGGGGGAGCCGGTCCGCGCTCGCCGCCGCCGCGGTAGCATCCTGGCTCCGCGCGGGACGCCGCCGGGAAGAGGCGCGCGGAGGCCGGAAGACAGGTGCCCGAGGCGGGCTGGCGGGGGACGAGGCACGCGGCGGACCCAGCGAGCAGGCCGCGCCCCGCACACTCCCGACGGCTCGGGGCGCCTCAGTCCCCAGAGACAAGCGTTCGCGCCGGCTGCCGGGTCTCCATGCAAATAGCACCAGAGGCCACGCCTTTTATGCAAATAACCGCCGAGCGACCTGGAGAGCGCGGGCGCGGGGGGCGGGCCCGGGCAGAGCGGAGCGGGGCGGGGCGGGGCGGAGGTGGGGCCAGCGAGCCTTTGGCGAGCGCGGGGGCGGGGCCGCGGAGCGCTGGGCGGGGCGGGGCGGGGCGGGGCGGGGCGGGGCGGGGGCGGGGCCGCGGAGCGCTGGGGTGAAGTGGAGTGATGGAGGCCGCAGAGCGCTGGGGCGGAGCGGGGCGAGGGGACGCGCTGTGAGTAGAGGCCCGGCGGGAGAGGCCGGCGGGGAGCGGCGGGGGCGGGATGCGCGGCGGGGGCGGGTAGGGTTAGGGTTAGGGCTCTGGGAGCAGGAGAGCGTGGGGACGGGGAGAGCGGGGCGTTGGGAGGCGTACAGGGTGGGGTGGAGAGCGCGGCGGGGGCTGGACGCGCGGGGCGGGGCGCTGCGGGGCGCTGCGGGGCGCGAGGTCGGAACGTGCGGGTGGAGGGGTTTCTGACCCCAGTAAGGTGTTTCCGCCCCCGGCCTTGGTACCCTTGGCCGGCCGTTTGGAAAAATAGAAGTTGGCTTCCTCCGTCACTCCTTAACACCAAAATGAAATCCAGATGCATGAAACGTCCAAATCTAAAAAGCAAACAAAAAAGGTCCTGGAAAGTCGACTAATGTCTATCACAATAAACCTGGAGAAGGGGGAGAAAAGAATAGTAAACTTGACCGTACTGAAATTGAGAATGCGATAAGAATTAATTAAAAGGCCGGTTGGGGGGAAAGTGTGTGTCGTGTATATGGGAGTTGTCTAATTCCTGTAAATGCGAAACTGTCCACAAATAAATAAGAAAAAGACGATGATCTAATGGAAAAATTGGCAAGAGCACGGTAGGAATTTCGCAGAAGAACCCTACTCGAAACTCGAACCATATTGTCTGACCGGTGCACCTGTCGGCGTGGGGGAGCTGGCAATTTGTAGGAAGGACTTCTGGAAGCTGACTTGGTAACTGTATCCAACACAATGAAAACAAAAATCACACCAGCCAAACCTTTTCCAACACCGGGACTGTTTTGATTGGGTAGATCAGTTTGGGAAAGTAGACATCCTGACGGTATGGAGTGTCCCTCTCATCTCCAGGCACTACATGTTGGATTCCTTCTGCCGCAGCTGGTTTGGCCCATGCTCAGATGAACAGGTGCGACAGGCCACAGGCAACCCTGTTCCCACCCCTGTCCTTCCTCTTCTTTCCCTGGAGGCCTCCTGTCCCAGCTGGTGGGCACAGGGCTGAGGGAGGAAGGTGCCTCAGGCAGGCCTCTTCCCTCTCCAACACCGGCCTGCCCTCCTGGCACACAAGACACACGCTCCCCAGCCAGGTGGCCTGGGCGTCAGCTCCTTTCTCCTTTTCCTTTTCCTGTGCCTGTTTCTCTGGCCAGTGGGGAAGGAGGCGCTCCCAGGGGCTATAGAAGGGATCAGAGCCTTGTTTCCCACCTGTGGGTCCTGCCTCTCCTCAGGGGGCAGCCATTTCTCCCCTGAAACCATTTGCTTCCCTCATAATGTCCTCTGTCTCTGGCCAGGGCACCTGGGTGCCTTCCTGGGGGCAGAGGCAAATTCTAGCGACCCATCACATTTACACGTTTACATTTACAAACGCTGGGCACCTTGCAAAACTGAGGAGCATGAGGCTTTCTGCAGGCCCAGGCGGGTTCTGGGCGGGGGGGGGAGCCCGTGCCGCTGAGTGGAGGCCTGGGCCCGGTGAGCAAAGCCTCAGCACTGCTGGGTGGGGTGCTCTGTCTGCCCACCCCTCCCTGGACCATTAGGTTGCCCTCTGGCCCACTGAGAAGTAGAAGCCTGAGCCCTCTGCTCCCACTAAGCCTGCCTTGGGGTTTCCAGACGCCTAAGTCCCCAGCCTCAGGGCGTCTCCCCATGCTGAGACCACCCCTCAAAGAGAGAGGCTACACCAATGGCCCTTGCCTGGGCCCTCCCGGCCGCCCTGCGGGCTGCAGTCCTACCGCCTGTGGTATGGATTAGTTTTGCCTAGATATGTGAGTTTGCATTTTTCCAAGATGAATCCTGTTTCCTGTTTCCATTTCCAGCTCAGAGAGGTCCCTGGGGGTGACCTTCACAAATCCTCCCTGTGGACCAGCTTCTCAAAAATTCACTTTGGTGCACTTTGCACCTGCGCTTGGCCTGTGGGGCCAGGCCTCTGCCCTGCCTGCTCTGCCTCCCCCCAGCTTTGGGTTCCTGTCTTTTCAGGCTGCTTGCCCGCAGCGTTCCGGAGGGCACGCGGTCCGATGCTGATGTTGCTGGCCCTGGGCCTTCCTGAGCTTCCCTCCACACTCCGTGGGCGTGGGCTTCCCGCTGCCTCCGTCAGCTCGGGCCCTCATGAAACACCACAGCGGAAGCTTGAATGACAGACACTTCTCAAGCTGCAGGCAGGGAGACTTCGTCCCGAGGCTTCCTCTCCGGGTTCATAGGGCCTGATCGTGATCTGCAGAGAGCGCGACAGTGAGAGGAGATCTCTGCCTTGCCATCTGCTGCTAATCCCATGGAATCGAGACTCTACCCTTATGACCCCATTTAACCATATGACTTCCCAAAAGCCCTGTCTCCAAATACAGTTCCACGGGGGGTTAGGGCTGCAGTGTAGGAATTTGAGGGATGTGGGGGAGACACAGTTTACCCGTAGCACCTGGCGTTCTCAGGTCCTCAACAAATCGAGTCGCTTCACACAACAGGAATTCATTCTCTCCCAATTCTGGAGGCCGGAGTTCTAAGATCTAGGGGTGAGCAGGGCCATGCTTCCTCTGGAGGCTCCAGGGAGGACCCTTCCTGCCTCTTCCAGCTTCCAGGGGCTCCTGGTGGGCCTAGGCTGGTGGCTGCCTCACCCCCTCCCTTCCTCTTTTCTTAGGAAGGTCCCAGTCATTGGGTTTAAGGACCACCCTAATCCAGGATGACTTCATCTTGAAATTTCTTATCTTTCTTTTTTTTTTTTAATTTTTTAATATTTTACTTACTTATTTGAGAGAGAGAAGGAGAGAGGGAGTGAGAGAGCACAAGCAGGGAAGCAGCAGGGGCAGAGGGAGAAGCAGACTCCCCACCGATCAGGGAGCTGGAGGCAGGGCTGGAACCCAGGACCCTGAGAGCATGACCTGAGCCGAAGGCAGACACTTCACCAACTGAGCCACCCAGGCACTCCTTGAAATTTCCTATCTTAATGACATCTGCAAAGACCCTTATTCCGAATAAGGTCACATCCTGAGGCTCCAGGTGGACATGAATAGGAGGGGAGGCACCATTCACCCTTCCCCCCTGAGTGTGCTCTGACCTGGGCTCAGCTCTGGACTCTGCTGGTGGGCTCCATGGCCAACCATCCCTGATCTGCAAAGATGTATCAGGGCCCCAGGATTTCATTTCTGACAGGAATGGATGTGCTAGTCTTAGGGGCTGCGGCTCGCCAAGGGCGTGGGAGGTTGTATAACACAGACATGCTTTACTGCCTTTGGAGGAGAAGGTGGGCTGCTGATTGGATGGTGTCTTGGCCCGTTTGGGTGGCTATAATGAACACCAGTACTGGTGGCTTATAAACCACAGAGATTTACTTCTCACCGTTCAGGAGGCCGGGACTGCAGGTTCTGTGCTGGGGAGAGCTGCACACGTCCTGCTGTGTCCCCAACAGGGTAGAAGGGGTGAGACACGGCACCTCTTTCACAAGGGCCCTGATCCCATCCGGGAGGCCTCCACCCTCGTGACCTAACTGTGTCTCAAGGCCCACTTCCTAAACCCAGCACCCTGGGTGTTCATACAAACACATACAAATCTGGATCAGCAAGAGACTGGGGGTCAGGATCCAGGGGGGTGAGTCAGGGCCAGAGGGTGGAGGACAGCCCCCGACTCCCCTCGCTACGGGAATCTGGCCTGAGAACAATGGAGTAGAGGCGTGTCATTCACCGGAATTCTCTGGGTTCGTTTGGCCAACCAGCCTGGCTCTGTAGTTGCCCGTAGTGAGGAGCCAAGGGGCCCCAGGGCCTCTGAGAAGAGAGACGTTTGTGACTCGAACTCCATCCCAACTTGACAAAATTGTCTACTCTTCCCACCACAGTTTATTCTGCTTGTAGCACAGCAGCCTATAACCTCACCACGTTCTGGAGTGAACGTGACTGCAGGTCTGTACGGGGGAAACCCCCCAGAGATGGAGGGGGGCTCCGGCAGGGGGCGCTCACGGCCTTCCCCTGGGCCCGTCACTGACCCGACAGGAAGAGCCCGCAGGGCCCTCACCTGGACTGGACCATGCCCGAGGCTGGGACATGTGCAGGAGGGAGAGACACGTCCCTCGTCCCAGGGCCACAGCTCACTTCCCACTCCCAGCTTCCTCTGTCGCACGCACTTTGGGCTCATAACAGCCCCTCCCGAGTCACCCCGTTTCTCCTCGTTCCCAGACTTGCTTAGGGTTTTGCCCAGCTTGATTGTCTGGGATTGAAATTCTCTTACTCTTGAATAAGCCCATCTGTTCCTGGTGAAATAACTGGCAGTTTTCATTGTGAAGGTTAACAAAACCAATGTACTTTATTTAGGTATTTTCTCACTTACTGCTGTTACCATTGAAATAAAACATAGCTACAATGATGGGGAGTCCCAGTGTAGTGGCTTCAGGGACAACCCTGGGCTGGCAAGTCCAGGTTGCGCTGGATGGCAGCCCAGAGACTGGAGGGTCTTGAGAAGTCAGACAAGGAGGCAGCATGTTGCCCCAAGTCGTGGGGCAGGTCAAGGTCAGAGACTGTCCTTCCCCAGAGGAAGACAGGTGGTCGGGCTGCTGCTCCTGGGGGCGTCCAGGTTAGGACCCCGTGCTGTTGGAAGGCGATGGCGTCTGGGTGCCAAGGCGGGCCCGGGGTCCTCATCAGTGCACTGCTGACATTTACGGGAAGCTGGCTGGAGGCCAAGTGCTCTGCTACTTGTGTGTTACGTCGTATTTCTGTTCTCTTCTGTCCTGTGGAATTGGTCCTACCGTCATGTTCCTATCTTACGGTTGGAGAAACTGGGGTTTGGGGCTGAAAGGCTGTTTCCAAGGTCCCAGAGCACTGGCCTTTGACCTCTGAGACATCGCCTCAGCAAAATCCTGCTTTTCCCCCATGCACTGGTCTGAGCACGGTGGGCGCAGCATACTAGACATGCAGGAATCTCTGCCTCCATTGCATTTTAGTGGAAGCAAGAGGGACAACGATTAAGTGACAGCATGTACTGAGCCAGATGCCAGAGGGTGCGGTGGGTTTTGGCAGTGTGGGTGCACAGAGCCCTCGGCAGGAGGCAGGGTCTCGTCCCCGCTGATCCTGCGCTGGCCCCGGGACTTGCTCTGACCAACAGAATGCAGCAGGGGTGATGCTCTGGGACCTCCTCTATGTTTCGTCTGAAGACGGCTTGCAGCTTCCATGTCTTCTGCTCAGAAGACAGCTGCCATGGAGAGAAACTTGGGCTGGCTCCGGGGCAGCGAGAGGCCAGGGGAGTGGAGGACGGGGTGTGCCCGCTGCTTGCCGCTGACCAGCATCGCACCCGGGACTCTAGCTGACTCCACACGGAGACTCATCGGCGCTTCAGCTCCGGGGCTGCTCGTTACACGGCACTGGGGAGCTGGAACCATGGTGAGGAGCACTGGGTGCTGCAGGCAGAACCCGGGTCCCGGGACGGGGGGGGGGGGGGGGGGGGGGGGGGGCTGCGGGGGGGGTTGGGGTTGGGGGAGGGAGCTGCGGTCCTCGGGGAGGAGGTCCCAGGATGGCTTACTGAGCAGAGGACGTCTGAACAGTGACCTCGCAGAGGTCCGGGTGAGGGGTCTCGTGGGGGGCACCTGCCAGGAAGAGGGAGGACCTGTGGGGTCAGCGCAGAGTAAGCAGCGGGGGCCAAAACGGGAGGTCCTCAGGCTGCAGGCTGCTTTCCCCCAGAGTCAGAGGAGAGACTTTGAGCAGGGGCAGGACGTGATCCCACTCATCTTCCACAAGCCCCCGCTGCTGTCCAGAGAGCAGCTCGGGGCAAGGGGGAAAGCAGGGAGACCCCTCTGAGAGGCCAGCTGGGAGGCGCTCGCTGGGACGAGGCGTGTGAGTGGAGCTGACGAGACCCGTCGGGGGGCTGCATCTGGCTGTCCTAGCGGAGAAGGGAGGACGTGCTCCAGCCAAGTCCTAAGGAGCTCAGGAGTCGGGGCTCCAGACGGGTCCTTGGGACCTCGCGGAAACCAAAGGAGCTACAGTGAGGGAGTGAGGAGGCCCCCCTGGAGGGAGGGCAGGGCTCCCCGTAATGGAGGAGGGAGACTGTCCCCAGGGCCTGGAGAGAACCCGCAAGCCGGTGCCCTAGAAACCAACAGGTGTGAGCAGTTGTGTCAGACTCCTTACAGCTCACCTGAGATGAGAATGGAAGGTGAGCAGGTGGCTGGATACCAGACCCCACAGCCCCTCTGTTGGGGAGTGGGTTTGGGGCTGTCCTCCCCTCCTGCAGACACCCTTCCTCCCCCACCCTCTCCAGAGTGCGTAACTGGCCCGTGTCCTGATCATAAGAGGGAGTGGTCAGGCAGGAGGTCAGGCATCCTCCTGCATCAGAGCCACGGACACATACAGGGAACAGCAGGGCCTCCTTTGGGTCCCAATTCAAGCAACCCAGCTGCAGAACGGAGAATGCGTGGGGCAGCTGGGTACATGTGCCCGCTGAGTGACAGCAGCTCTGAATGCTACGGGAATTGTGGTCAAGACCGATTGGAGGTTATGTTGAGAAGAGAGAGGCAGAGGCGGTCCTTCCTTTTAGAAATGCGCAACAGACTGTTTCCTGGTGAGGTCATATGATGTCTGGGCGTTGCTTCCAGTGATCCCGCCTAGAGGAAACGGTGGGACACAGAAGAAACAAGACGGGCCGAGAACCGGTAACTTAGATGGGCAGGAAGTGCAGTATATCATCTCTCCGCGGGTGCATATGTTTGAGATTTTAATAATAACATGTTTTTAAGCATGTGCGCACACACGTAGTGAGATCAGCGCCCTCTGCTGGTCACTGTCCTAAGCTCGATCACGTGTCAACTCATCAATGGCCAGGATGTTCCCAGGTAAGCTCCATGCCCCCCTGTTGCCAGGGAGGGGACAGAGGAACAGAGGGTTAAGGAACTTGCCTGCCATTGAACAGATGGTTAACTGCAGTGTTGGGATCTTGTCCTGGAAAAACACTCCTGTGTCTCCTTGACTCTCACACGCCTTCTGACTCCCGCCCTGGACAATTCTCCAGCACCGGCTGGCTGTCTTACAGGTCAGGGACTCAGCCACCACCTGACTCCAGATGCCCACCTCAGGCCCAGGTGCTTCTGTGCGCCTGACTGCCTGGCTGTACGTCGGGGTTCACGGAGACAGCCTCCATCAACAAGCAAGTCTCCAGCCCCTCTCCCTTCCCAGGGGTGTGGGGGTGAGACAGAACGCTCCAGGCTCCTAACTGTGGCTTGATCCTTCTGGTGACCACCACCCCTCCTGAAACCATCCTGGAGCCCACCCAGAGGGGCTCGTTAGAATGAAAGACATTCCCTTCAGCCAGGAAATTCCAATAGATTTAGGAACTCTATTCTGGAAACGGGATCAAGGCTGAATGTTCGAGCAAGAGAAGCTCCCAGGGCTCTTGTGGCTTGGGAAATTCCAAGGGTTTCAGGAGCTCCGTGTCAGGGATGGGGACAGAGACTGAGGTACGTGCTTTCCGCTATTTCAAGGATGGGACCCAGGGAGGCTGACTGCCTCACAAACCTCCCAGCCTATGTGCTTCCGATGTTATGAAACTGTTACTTGTTCTCTCTGGCAGGGGGGATACATTTGATACAACTAACCATAATCACTTGTTGTTTTGCCTGTTTTCTGATTTTTCTGCAATGAGCTTGTACAGTAAGCAGTGTTCAAGAGACCTGCTTCCAGCAGCCCTGAGTGGTTTGGCAGCTGGGGGGGGGTCCTGAGCCCACTGGAGTGCAGGGGCAGGGGGGGAGTCAGGCAGGCAGGGGTGCCATCCCTGTTTCTGACGGCCCCCCCGGTAGGATTGCAGACCCAGCACGTAGCTGGCGGGACGACCCAACACCCAACCTAGCACAGGCCCTGGGGACCCTGCCAGCCCCACAAGCACTCATTTGGGGGAAGTGGTCTCTCAAGGGGGCATAGGGCCAGGTGGCCACCTCTGTCTCGCATCTGATCCTTATATCACACCTGGGTCGGGTAGGGTCACTGCTCCCCACACCCTACCTGGGGGCGTCTGACCTTCCCATCAGTCACCCCCAAATCCACACTGCCCAGTTCCTGCCCCTCGGTTCAGGAATGTCTGACCAGCTATCTGCAGGGATTACCCTCCCCTGGAAATGCTCTTCCTGTGGGCCCCCCTCGGACCCCACCCACAAGTTACAACCAGTGGCCTCACCGGCCCCTTCCTCCCCATCTGCAGAGCCCAGGTTTTGCGGGTGCTGCCCCAGTATCGTCTCCAGCCTGGCCTCCTTGCCCCCTGCGGTCCTTCCAAGCCCCATGACTCCCCTCAGCTGCAGGGAGCCCCTCTGCCCGCGGGATAGAACCCCGGTGTGAGCCGGCTTTCTGCAGACCCGCCCAGGCCTCCCGTTGCCCCTAACCCCGTCCACACTGACCCTTCCTGCCACGATCCTTGCGGCTGCTCCCCTCCGGCGGGGTCTTCTGGACCTTGCCCTGCCCCTCTCCAGGACGTGATCCCTTCCCTGCAGGGACTTGCCTGGCCCAGCCCACTCGCTCCTCCCTTCGTAACGAAGCCCTGGCAGGCCCTCCTCCATGCCCCTCAGCCAGCTGGGCGGTGGATCCGGTGTCCTCTGCTGGAGAGAAGGCTCCCCGGGTTGGGGGGTCCTTCCTGCATGGGCTCAGGGTGCCAGTGCCTGCTCATGGAATCAGTCAATAATGCTTTTTGACTGAGCAAGTCATCCTGGCCCAAAACGCATACGACCTGACCTTTGCCGCCCTTGGCAAGCACTACCTACCCAGAGAGGGCCTGTACCCAAGGCGAGCCCGTACGGCCGGGGGCTGGCCTGGCCGGGCTTACATGGCCCCACAGGAGTCCCTGAGGGCTGGCCTTGGATATACATGGGCTGAGGGTCCCCCCAGACTTCCATGTCTTTGGGGTTCTAGACACCAAGTCCGCCTCCCCTTCTTCGGGAACCGTGCTTGTACACAGGACAGGATTTGAGAGGGGGAGGGTCCTGACCTACGGCAGGTGAAGGGCATCTATATGGTGCGGACTGCGTGGGGCCATGTGCAGAGGACCTGCCCCAGAAGCAGGGGAGGAGGCAGGGAGCCAGCCCGGAGATCTGAGTGACCCCAATCCTGTCCAAGAGAAGGAGGTTCTGAGAGGAGCCATGGTGGCCCTGGGTGGGTGGGGGGCTGGTTAGAATGCCAGACGCGGGTGCAGCTGCCTGACACTGAGGAAGCAGAAAGAGGATCACGGGGCACATCTTCGAGAAGCTCGGCTGTCAGGAGGAGGGGACAGAGAGAGAGAGAGCCGCTGCAGGTTCTAACCCTGACACGACACTCCCACCACCCTGGGGTGCTCCAGAACCCCCTCTGGGGGCAGGAGCTCTGGAGCCGGGGTACACGCCTACTAGGGGCCCCCCTTGCCCACTGGAGTTGGTTCCCACTTCTCACTCCAGCTGGCTGGGCTTCGGGCTCAGGTCTGCCAGCGAGCATGCAGGAACGTGAGTACTTTCGACACCGCCCTCCACAACACACTGGGTATTTTTCCGTACCTTCCTACGAGTTTAGTAATCTCGCCGGACTTGGGAGAAGACATCATCTGCCGCAGACTGGTTATTCTTCAGCATCTATTATGGACTCCTTGTTCAGTGAGAGAACTCCTGAGACTTGGTTGGCATGAGGCCATTGGAAAAAAGCTGTACTGCTCAGCTTCCCGTGGAGCTGGGGATGACCCGTGACTGCACTCTGGCCAACGCCACTGGATTCAACTTGGACCTTTTGTGTGAACTTCTAGAAAGTGTTCTTAAAGGGAGAAATTGTGTTCTGCTATTCCTTTCCTCCTTTCTGCTGGCTGGGATGATGGCATGATGGCTGGATCTCAAGCAGCTATTTTGCACCAGGAGACGGAAGCCACAAGTTGAGGATGCGGGAGTAACAGGATGAAAGGAGCTGGAACCTCTGGTGGTGGTTAGGCTGCCATGCCAGGGGCTCTGCCTCTGACTTTTGTTTATGTGAAAGAGCAAGTTTCTACCTTATGTAAACCACCGTTACATTGGGCTTTCCATCACTCACAGCCGACCCTGTCTTAATTGAGAAGCCATTTTCAGCAATCAGATGTTGCAGGTTATGAGTCGTCATTCGATTGTCCCCGTGTCAGTCAGCTGGGACACAGGACCCTCAGTGCTATCCGAAACTATTCAAACCTGGGTATTAGACTGATTTTTTTTTTTTCATTAAAGTTTCACTTGCTACATAATGGAGCTCTTAACTGGTATCTTTCAGGCAGGTTTTACATTTTGGAGACTTGGTGTCTTTTGCAGAGATGATGTAGTCTTTAAGTTTCACAGGGACAGCAGTGCCTGGCGCACTGTCCTCTCAATGATACGGGTCTACGCCAGCAGCATTCTCCTGGGGGTGTTACCTATTGCTGTTCTGTTAGGCTTCGTCAGGGTTTGTTATAAGGCAAAGGTATTAGCTTCCAGAAGAGGACGGGGACTCTTGGCTAATCTTTGTTTGAAGCTCTCAGACGACCTGTGTCAGTGATCTAGAGCCCTGGGCGCTCGTGGTCTGCCATGCTCTTTGCGAGCTCCAGCGCCAGCCACACTCCTGTCCTCACATGGTTCCAGCCGACGCTGCTCTCCAGCTCGCGGGATCCCACGAAGATATGTGGCTCGCATTCAGACACTTAACAGACGTTTACTCAGGCCCGTGTGTGCTGGGCCGTCCTCTGAACAGGGACGGTGCAGCTGTAGATGTCATGACAGCGGCAGAAAGGTAATAAACACCGAGGTGTCAGTTCTTGCTGAATGACCAGCCACTTAGCTCAGCAGATGGAAACAGCACCATCTATTAGCTCACATGCCTGCCAGCTCTCCAGGCTGCTCTGCCCACAGGAGCCCAGCTTGGCTGGCCTCCCCGGTCACCCTCATGGTCCTCCTGGCAGGGTGCCAGCCCCCCAGGGCCTCAGCCTGCCCCTGTGGTCTGTTCTCCAGCAGGCCGGCCCAGGTCTGCCCGCACAGTTCTGGAAGGTTGGGGGGACTGGGGGGAGGGACTCTGCAAGTGCTTCTTCAAGCCTCCTTTTGAGACACATATGTTCCTGTCCCACTGGCCAGAGCAGCTCATGACCAAGCCTGTATTCAGCGGGGAGGGACCTCCAAGTCACAGGGTGCAGGGCACAGGGCGTCAGCACAGGCAGGCCGCTTCCCTGGAGCATTAATGTCATTGGGGTAGCCCCATGGGTCAATATGTCAGCTACCAAGTGTGGGTGTGGGGTGGGCTGTTCCGGGGGACACAGGGGAGGGCTGAAGGCCTGTGCAGGGCAGTGCAGGGAGCCTCAATGAGAGGGGGTCTTTGGGTAAAAGACCAAAAGTAGTGATGTCTGAGGAAAGGGTCTGCCAGCAGAAAGAACAGCAAACATGTCCCCAAGATAGGACACGCCCACCAAGTTGGTGGCATTTCTTCCCAGTGAAATCGGGAATGTGTCACATTAGTCTGGGTGGGCCCCGGGAGGATTTCTCAGGAACTAAAGCAATACCTTGCTCCCCAGAGTTCCTGTGGACGGGCTGTGCGACCAGGCTTGTCACCCCCAGGGCCACAGAGCACCTCCGTGTGGCCACAGCCCACCTCAAGGTGGGGGTGCTGGGGCACGGTCTTCACAAGGCCGCGTCCGGCTTCCCAAGAAGAAGAGCTGTGGCCTGCTGAGCCATCGGTCCTCTCGTGGCCCCCAGGGAGGTGGCCCGGTACAGCCCCGTGGGGTGTGCATGTGGCCCGCCCTCTGGCTGAGGCCGAGGGGAGCAAGGGGGAGGCCGGAGTCCAGTCACCTGGTCCCAGCCTTTCCTGGGACACGTGGTGAGCTGGAGTTTGGGATATGGCGGGGCTGGAGGCAGGCAGGGAGGCTGGGCGGCAGCGGACGGCAGGCCCGTCCCACCAGGTGTTCATGGGATGGTCGGTCCGCTCGGCTGCTGTGGGGGATGTCCCGGCCCGGGCTCTCCAGAGAGACAGAGCCCTCAGGGGATATGTGTGTCACTGTAAACACACTTGTGTGTACATCACGTATGTGCAGATGTACAAATGTAGAGAGTCGGGGAGGGGAGGGAGAGGGGTTGACCTCGCTCTCCTGCAGGTCTGGCTCCTGGGGCGGGCCGTGGGCTCCTCCCAGTGCGCAGGGCAGCTCAGCAAACCGGTCTGGAGACCAGTGGGACACACTCGGGGAGCGAGCACAGCCCGGTCCTGTCCTTTGGTGGTGGCTCGGGGTCTCCCCAGCATTACCTCCACCAGGAGATGTTCTGTCCCGGAGCCTCTCACGTAGGAAAAGTAGCACCGACCAGATTTTAATTCGCATTTTCCTGATATATTTTTTTAAAGATTTTATTTATTTATTTGACAGACAGAGATCACAAGTAGGCAGAGAGGCAGGCAGAGAGGGGGGGAAGCAGGCTCCCTGCTGAGCAGAGAGCCCGACGTGGGGCTCGAGCCCAGGACCCTGGGATCACGACCTGAGCCAAAGGCAGAGGCTTAACCCACTGAGCCACCCAGGTGCCCCCGCATTTTCCTGATTTTTAATGAGGTCAACAGTTTGCAAGTATTTCCTGGACGCTTATGTTTGTACTTCGGTGCACTGCCGGATTCTGCGTTGTCCCCCGCTTTTAAAAAACGGAAACAAGGTCAGATTGGTTTAAAAATGTAAAGAATTTTATTGGACGGCTTCCTTTTATCAAAGGCACTGTTTTTCAGGCCCAGCTCTCTAGGTTTGTTGGAGGGAGTCCTCATGGCCCTTGTGACCCCTTGTCAGAGGGGAGAGGCGGAAGCTCAGAGGCCGCTCTGGAGTCTTGCTGAGCCCCTGAAATGCTCTCTCCGTCCGGGGAGGTCCGCCCCCAGCATTCTGTTTGCCCTTTTAGGTGATCTTCAGTACGTTTTGAATAGAAAACTAAAACTTTAATCCAGACAAAGTTCTTGATTCTTTTTATGTAGTTTCTGCCCAGAAACTTCTCCCAAGAGGAGCCCAAACTCAGAACCCTGTTTTCCTTGAAGGCCAGACAGCTTCTCCTCTAACATCTGTAACTTCATTCCACCAGGAGTTCATCTGGGTGAGGACAGCCACCAGGATCCACAGTCCATTTCCCAGCAGACGCCGTCTGGAACCGTCCCCCTGGGACACGCCGCTGGCAGGCTGTCCGGCTGCCTCCGCCATGCACTGTGGTCCCATCTGTGGACACAGACGCTCTCACAGCGCTGGACGCCTGCCCCCCGCCAGCCAGCAGGGCTCCCATGGCTGTGGTGACCCCCATCTCCCCGGGGGCTGGGTCCTGCGGTGATGGAAGGAATCCGGGGGGGGAACTCTGCTCGCTCAGCAGAGCAGGCCTGGTGAGCTGGGCGGGGACACCGGACTGTGGAAAATCACGTGTCAGAAACCAAGGAAATTGTTCTGCCAGTTGTGTGGCTGACTAGACGCTGTCTGGGAGACCCCAGGTCCCATGCGGCCCCCCCAGCGGCCTGACCCCCTGCACTCAAGGGGGCGTTGCTAGGGGCCGCTCCCCAGAGGGAGGAGCTGAAGAGTGGGCCGGGCCCGGGGCCTTCTCCCTTGATCCCGAGAGACAAAACCAGGACTCTAGGAGACGGAGAGGAGCTGGGGTGTGATCCCAGGGCCTGCTGTCCAGAGCCTGGGCTTGCCAGGCCTTCCAGTTAGAGGACCCCCACACGTGGGCCGGCTGGCCGGGCGTGGAGGAAGACTCCACTTGGCCAGCTCAGTACTGAGGCTCTGCTTCCCCCACGGCCCAGCCTTGGTGCCCAAGCTGCTTCCCCGAGGCCCCAGGAGCCGAGGAAGGTCTCTTCCCGGCCTCCCTGGCTCTGCCACTCATGCCTGTCCCAGTTCCTGTGCCCTGTGGCTGCCCCAGCCGGACCCCAGGCATGTGGTGCTGTTGGTGGGTGAATGTCCCACATCTGCCCAGGCCCAGGTGACACTCGGGCCTCTGCAGTAGCCGGGCTAGCGCCACCGCGGCCCCCTGGCCTGGGTCTAGAGGCTGGGGAGCCCAGATGGAAAGAGCATTCAGTCCGGCTCCAAAGTCCTTCCTGGCCCTTCCCCACCGCTGACATGCTGTGACCCGAACATATCCCTTCTCCCGCAGCAGCTGCTTTCTCACTTAGGGATGGGGAAAGATGGTAGCCTACTGGACAAGTGTGAATCCCATCCCCGTCTGCCCTCCACGCACTAGGACCAGAGACGTGGGAGTCTGACAGGGGGTCCTAGCCTGGGGGGTTGAGTCTCCCCCTCTGAAATCCCCCATCTTTTGTCTCACAGGCCAGGACTCTGTCTCCCGGCTGGTCGTTACCCTCCCCTTGTCGTCTGTCTCCGGACTGTCCATCACTCACTTCCTGTGCCCTGCAGCCTGACTGTGTCCAGGGCAGACGGTCTCTGTGCCTGCCGGCCCCTTGTGGAGCTCCAGGAGCCAGTGAGCCAGAGACAGGCCGCAGAGGAATGCACAAATTGCCTGGGGGCCCAAAGGTGCGGGGGCGGGGGGGCAGGGTGGAGGGGGCCGGAACTGGGGGTGGCTGTGGGCTGGAGACTAGGAGGTGGAGGACGGTGAGACCGGGAATGTGGTAGCCATGGCAACATGGGGTGAGGCGGTCTCCTGCTGGGGTGGCCAGCTGGCTGGCCTGGGGACATCTTTAGACCCAGAGTTCAGTTCTTCCCCAGAAGAACTTCCCCTACCTGCCCCCACCCCAGCATTTCCTAGTGCTTCCGGTGACCACATTTGGAAAGCAGGAACGCTGAGGTCCAGTGCGTGAAGGGAACAGGGCCAAGGTCATGGGAGTGACCCTCACACTTCCCAAGGCCCAGGCCAGCACTGCCTCCAAGTTGTCTGAGATGCAGAGACAGAGGACTCCTCAGGCTCTGTCCCTGTGGGGCAGCAGCCCCCGGGGTCCTGAGCCAGCCTTGGTCTCACAGACTAAGTCAACAGAATTCTTCGAGGTCCCAGTTCTAAGACTGACCTCCAGGATGGTGGGAGCTCTCTCCCTCCTGCCCCAGGCCCATCCTGGGGTCCTCCTCACCACGCAGGACAGAGCTACCTTCTCTGAGCCTTCTGGTTCTCATCCTACCCACAGCGTCCTCCCTCCCCGTCCCTATAGGGTGGACCCCACCAGGCTAGAAAGAGGGTGGCCTCCATTCCTTCCCATTCTTCTCCACCTCCTCACCCCTTCCAATGTGGGAGCTCATAGCTCCCCCACCGCACCATGCTGGGGGCAGGGGACATTGCTGAAAGCAGCATCGTGGCCTTGGTGACCCCTGCCTGAAAGCTTTGTCTACACGTCCCCTGGCCCTCCCTGGCAGCCTGCAGGGCCTCTGCACGGCCCCCATCCTCCAAGATGGTGCTTATGCTGACCTCTGAGGGCTCCCCTGCTCCTGACCGAGGGTGGAGAGAGCCCCTCCAGCTCCCTCTCCAGAGGACTTGCCACCGGCCCACAGGTTCCTCCAGGAACTCTCCTTCCTCTCCTTGGACGCAGCTAGAGTGGCCCACCAGGCTTGCCCTCTCCCTGGCAAGCCCGGTCCTGCTGTGGCCCCTTGGGCAGACCCTACCAGGGGGCGAGGGGAAGCCCCCGGAGGTGGGGGTACGGGACACTGGAGGGTCCAGCAGGCCCTCACTAGCTCCCAAGAGCCCCTGAACTTGCATCCCGACACCCCACCCGGGAGCAGGAGGCACCGGACCCTAAAGGGGTGAATGGCAGCCACAGGCCATGAGCCTCCCCTGGACCTGCCTCGTGCTGCCCTCGGAGAGTCTGCTTAGCTGGCCTGCTCCTCAGCACCAAGGGACCCCCTAACAGGCCTTATGGCTGCCTGAGCCTGGGCCCAGCTCGAGGGTCTTCTAGGGTAAATGCGTCGGAAAGTGGGGTCCCAGCCCCAAGCACGGAGCACGGGGTCCTGGCCTGGCCCGGACAGCAGCCACCCTGCTCTCCACCTGCCCGGACACTTGGGGGCAGAGGGCCCCCAACTCCCCACCCCCACCCCCTGCCCAGCTCCCCATGAGGCTTTTGCTCCTGTTCCCGTTGGTGACTCACTGTGGCCAAGGAAAAGTTTCTTTCTATTCCTTTCTCATTTTTTTTACGGTTTCTATTTTCCCTGGCAGAGGATGTTGGGCCCAAATCTGATCCACATGTGAGCCAGCTGAACTCAGAAGCATTCCCAGGGAAGTGACGTCCCCCCGCCCCAGCCTCGAGCCTCCCACTTGACACACTCAACTGGGGGCCACAGAGCAAATGCCAAGACAGAGTTTCAAGAATGATGATTCAGAGGCTCAAAGAGGACATTTACGGGTAAGAGCTTGCTTCATCTCTGTGGCCAGGACCGGCCTAGGGAACACATGACAGGGCGAGTACAGAGCAGGGACCAGGAGGCTGGCTGGGGGCAGGGGCTGGGTGGTGCTCAGACAGCTCAGGTGGGCTACCAGGCATAGCACGTGCTCCCATCTGCACCACCATCTGAGCCTGGGGGCGGGGGGTTCCTCATGCCCTCAGATGGCTGGGACGGCAGAGCTGGGGTGGGACCCTAGGGACCAGACCTTGACACAACCCCAGTGCCTTTCAAGCACGGACGAAGGTGAACCGGTGCCGAGTGAAGGAAGGGCCTTGAACAGAAGGGGTCCAGCGCCTCCCCGGGTCCTGCTCCCGGTCTGGGGACTGAGCCAGCAGCCCCCACAGTGTCCCTCCGGCTGGCTGTGGCTGCTTCCTGACCTGCCCCTTCTCTTTCCCTTTAGTCCGAGGTCCAAACTGCCTGTGGTTCATCCCAGGGGCTCTTGGATTTTCCCACCCATTTCAGGGGGCCAAAGCGTCCCAGACAACCTTGGCTCAGGGCTGACTGCTGCCAAACTTGACCCACTGAATCCCGCGGTGCTTTCTCACACTTCCTTGCTCCGTCGGCTCGGGGAGCCCCAGCCTCAGCTGTGAGGCCCATGTGGGGCTGACCTTCAAGGAGCCTATGGAAACACAAGTGTCCTAACGGGCTGCACCAGCACCCATGGCAGACATTACCAATCTATTCTGGACTCACAGATCTAGGCGGGCACCCATACAGATACTACTGATGGGTTCTGAGATTCTCTGACTACCCAATACTTGTGCCCCCAGGCCCATGCGGCAGCTGGAGCTGCTGTGAACAGTCTTTAAAAACCGGGTTATGGTAAGAGGCACAGGAGGGGTGGCTGTCCGTGCTGGGGTCTGAGCCGGTGGGAAAGCCGTGTGTCCAGAGGCGAGGCAGTGTTCACTGCAGGAAACAAAGGGAACTCTAGGGAGGGGACGAGCCCCAGACGGAAGCACCTCCTGCCTCATCCTGCCTCAGCGTCGAGGGACAGTCCCTGTGGCTTGTCCCAGCACACAGCTTTGCTGGGTTAAAGGCACGCCAAGTCTCTCCCCAGCTGGGTCCTCGGGGGCCGTGTCTGGTATACTCTGTCTTTGAGCCCCCGTATGGTCCGCATGTCGCTGGGCTCACAGGCGCTGTGGGTAAATCTTCCCGGGCTTGGTCGGTGGCTGTGTCGTTTGCTGGAGAGGCCACATAAGTGGGCTGAGGAGATCCAGGTGTGGGGCGGGCAAGAACCCCTTCAGCTCAGTTGGAAATTGCTGTGTGAGTGCTGAGTCCGGGTCCTGTGAATTATACACAAAGTTAATACAATGGGAAAGGACTCCCCTCCCTCCCTGCTCTGTCTCTGCCTCCTTCCAAACTAGCCCTTGTTTGCCAGGACCCGAGGAGAGGGGGGCATTACTGAGAGGCTCCCAGCCCCAGCAGAGCAGCCTGCCTGCCCTGGGGGGAGTCTCGAACCTGCCTGTCACTAGAGAGCGAGTTCCCTAAGAGCTGTCCCTCACGGGGCACCGGCACGTGGCCCACGGCCCGGGAAATTAGTTGGGCGTCTGAAGGGAAGCTGGTGACAGTTCACAGAGTTGCCAGCCCCAGCCTCCAGAGAGAGGGAAGGATGGGTTGGCCCGGAGCCCTCACCGCGGGTCCGGGTCCGGAGTCCTGAGATGGGGAGGATCTCGGAGGCCAGAAGCCGCGGCTGGACTCTGCCGTCCGGGCTCCCGACCCCCTCCATTGGTCTCCCTGCATCCCGCCTCCCGGTCCCACTCCAGTGAGCTGCTGCAGACCCAGCGTGCGGGGCAGGCGGCGCTGACCCCTCGGACCTGAGCCCTCAAGACCCGCGTCCCATCCGCCCCTCCCTCCGCCCCCCCCTCCCAGATCCTCGGTCCTAGGCGCAGGCCTCAGGCGGGGGACGCCAGCCCCAGTTACCGCTTCGGAAAGTGCCAAGCGCGCACCGCGCCAGGACAGATCGCCGCCCGCCCCCGCCCCCCCCCCGCCCCCGCAGCCCCTCCGTCCACGCCCGGCTCCTCCTTCTCCTCCTCCTTCCCCAGGGGTGGGGGGAGCCGTCTCCGGAAGCCCCAGCGCCCCCGCCCCGGCCGCCACTGGAGCTTTGGAGAGGCGGTCCGCGCGGGAGCGCGCCACGCGGGGCCGGAGCTCCCAGCCGCCACCAGCGCCGCAGAGGTCCCCGGCCACCCTTGAGCCCCCACTCTCCCCGAGCCACTGCCCGGCCCGGAGCCCTCTCGCCCCACCCCGGATCTTCCCGCCCGCTCCCTCCCGGAGCCCTCCACCGACCCCGGAGCCCCGGCCCACGCGGGACCCCTCTGCCGCCCCTCCCCAGAGTCCCCCGACCCCCACCCCGGGGCCCCCCGCGCCCCTGCCCCCCACGCGAGTCCCGGCCATGGCGGCCGTGCGCGGGGCGCCCCTGCTCGGCTGCCTCCTGGCGCTGCTGGCGCTGTGCCCCGGGGGGCGCCCGCAGACGGTGCTGACCGACGACGAGATCGAGGAGTTCCTCGAGGGTTTCCTGTCGGAGCTGGAGCCGGAGACCCGGGAGGACGACCTGGAGGTGCCGCCGCCCCCAGAGCCCACCCTGCGCACCCGCAAAGCCCAGACGGGAGACAAGCCAGGGGCGCGCCCAGGGGTAGCCAAAGAGGGTAAGATCCCCAGGGGCGTGCGGGGGTGGGGGAGGGGGTTGGTCCACTGCGGGATGGGGGACCTCTGGGCTCCCCTCGTCTCAGGTGACAAGGGCAGGCCCTGGCAGGGGTTTGGCTGCTGTCCAGTCTGCTCCGTGAGGCCCAGGAGAGCCCAGATGTCTGGCAGGAGACTGCGCCAGGCAGAGGTCAGGGCTGGCTGCAGCCCTCTGGGCATGGAGACATATCCAGCAAGTCTGCTGCTCACGGTTCCACCCTCCCCATCCCTCACCCCCAGCCCCCCCGCCCCCCAGAAGGACGAGCATTGAGCCACCTGGGGACTTGGCTGCCCCCTCCCCAGGTCTGTCCTGTGAGCTGCCCTCATGTGGTCCTGGGGCCTGTGTGTGGCACACCCTGGCTGTGCCCATGCCACCCCCCAGAGTCCCAGCCTCAGACCTCCCTTGGGAGGGCTCCAAGCAGCCTCCTGCCCAGCCTCCTGTTCCAAGAGCGCAGAGGTAGGTGAGGGGGCTGTGGGGAGCTGTGGGCAGCGCCCTGCCCTCTCTGGACAGTGCATTCACCGCCCTGAGCATCACAGGGCATGCAGTCCAGGGCTTCTTACATAATCAGTTGTCAATAAATCTCATGTGTTTGTGGTGACTTTCTGGAGGGGGGCAAGGGTCCTGTTGATCTCTCTCTCCCAGGAGACTCCAGGCACCATCCATCATTCCTGAGGTCAGCAGCCCCTCCCCTGCATCCTCTTCTAGATCTTTCCTGGCTCCTTCCCCACCCCTTGGGGGGCGGATCCTAGGACCCAACATGGCCTCCCTTCCCCACCTCTACTCCCCATTCCAGGCTTGCTGTCCTGGCCTCCTGGATGCCGCGGTGGCAGCCCTGCTTCTCCCGGCTGTGTGCATTCTGTAAATTTTTCTGTGTTTAGGCCTCGGGCCACCAGCCGCATCGCACTTTCTCAGGGGCCAGGAGGACTCCCACAGAGTGCCCCGTGCCCCGCTCCTGCTTCCTCCCCCAGACTCTGAGAGGGCAGCGTCAGTGCCTGCCTGTCCTTCTGCCCCCCTGGACCCCCTCTTGGTTAGAGCAGCCAACCCACACCACACCCCTTACTTCTTAAAACGGGCACGAGTGACCTTTTTCTTGCTCTGCGGGGAGTTTCAGGGAGGCCCCAGGACCTGGCCCTTGACTCTGTGATAGTTGGCGGGGATGAGACCTCCTTCCCCTTTAGACCGGGCACTCCCCCAGGCCTGGATGGCTCAGTTGCCTCTCTGTCCCTTCTGTGCCCCACACAGTATAACACCCCCTGGTCAGCTGAGTGGACGCATGGGGAAGGAGAGCATGGTGACGGGCCTCTGTTGAGTTTAAGCAGGTGGGAGGGTGAGGGCCTGCTTCGGCCAAGCTGCAGTGTTGGCGGCTGAGAGCAGCGGACCAGAAGCCTGGGTTCCTATCCCAGCTCTGCCACAAGGGCGAGCTACTTAACCTCTCTGTTTCCCAATCCAAGAAACACGGGACCAGCAAGAGCTGCTGTGCCCTGGTTGTGGGCACCTTGGGGGCTCCGTGAGGTACAGAGTGAAGTCTCCCTTGATTTGACGTAAGTCTGTGTTTGTGTCAGCACCTCTGGACAAGGCCAAAGACAAAGGGAAGAAAGGGAAGAAGGACAAAGGCCCCAAGGCCACCAAGCAGCCCCTGGAGGGGTCCCTCAGGCCACCCAAGAAACCCAAGGAGAAGCCACCCAAGGCCACCAAGAAAACCCAAGGAGAAGCCACCCAAGGCCACCAAGAAGCCCAAGGAGAAGCCACCCAAGGCCACCAAGAAGCCCAAGGAGAAGCCACCCAAGGCCACCAAAAGGCCCTCGACTGGGAAGAGGCCCCCCACCCCCACCCCCTCAGAAACCCTGTGGTGGCCACGGCCCCTACCCCCAAGCCCCGGCCCCGAGGAGCTGCCCCAGGAGGGAGGTGTGTGCAGCCTCTCCTGGGGTTGTGGGGTTCTGACTGCTAGGCAACTGGGAGGGGGAGGGAGTCCCTAGGCCCCTGCTTCCTGCAGATAGATCTGAGGGCCACTCAGGGTGGGCCCCGTAGACTTCTTGTTGTCATGAATGTAGCCATTTGGTTGGACCTCCCTGGGGGCAGCTGCCTCCCTTGGGTAGGGGTGGCCTTATGGATGGGGTTTGATCTCCAGTATCCTGGATCTGTCCCCTGGGCCCCACTTGGATCCCTTCTCCTGTGTGTTGTGGGGCCCTCGGCCTTTGGGGTGCCCTCCTACTGGGGCCTGGGCTCCCCAGAAAACCCTCCAGCTCTCCGGCTCCAGGAGAAGCCAACTGGGTGCTGAAGGCCAGAGCAGTCCAGGCCTCCTGGGAGTGAGCTCAGGCTTCCAGGAGCTATCGGCATGGCCTAGGTCTCCTGGGCGCTCCGTGTACGAGCCGCGGTCAGGGTGGGCTTCCTGTCCACTGGCATGGGGGCTTTGTGTTTGCAGGTGGGGCCCTCCCAGGTCCTTGGCTGGATCCAGGAGAAAAAACTGACTTGGAGCGCCAGTCTGGTGAGTGGACAATGTCTCCCCGGCCTTGGGGGACCCGCTGCCTAGGCTGGCTGGGTTTCTAGGGTGGGCCTGGGGAGGGGCATCAGTGAGTATCTTCCACAAGCCAGCCATGAACACTTCCTCCAGAGCCGGAGGAGGAGACTGAGCCGCCCACCCTGGACTACAACGACCAGATAGAGAGGGAGGACTACGAGGACTGTGAGTGGCCCCCCTGCCCCCCGTCCGGATCCACACCCCTGGCCCCTGTTCCACCGAGGGTCAGCCCACCCAGAAGCCCTGTCCTCCCAGCCCCCCTGCCTTTGAGGGGGGCCCTTGGACTAGCTCAGAGCCCACCCTCCCCCTCAGTTGAGTACATCAGGCGCCAGAAGCGGCCCCGGCCACCCCCCACCAGGAGGAGGCCTGAGCGGCCCTGGCCGGAACGCCTGGAAGAGAAAGCCAAGCCGCCCGGGCCCGGACTGGAGGCCCCGGAGGAGAGGATTGGTAGGATGGGGACCCCGGGGGGCGGGAGGGTTGCCCGGCGCGGGGGCTCTGGGCCCACCCCTGCCTCCCACCTCCACAGAGCCGCCTCCAAAGCCGCTGCCGCCGCCCCTGCCCCCTGACTACGGGGACGGCTATGTGATCCCTCACTATGACGACAGTGAGTGCCCTGCCCGGCCCACCACGCCCCTGCTTCCTGTGCTTTCTGTGGGAGTTGCCTTGCCACGGGTCCTGCCACTTGAAGCCCCCCGCCGGCTCCCATCACTGCGCAGGACTCCAGTTCCTTCTGGGCGGTCACCGTCCTCTCCCTCTTGTGCCTGTGTCCACGGGGGCCTGAAAAGGTCCCTGTCCTTTCCCTGTCCCCAGGTCCCCACCAATCCCTCCTACTGACCCTTGGCCCCCGCTCAGCCCCCACTCAAGAACAGCCCCTCCTGGCTACAGGCGTCAGGTGTTATTCAAGGTGTGTCCTGTGTGCGCCCCACTCCCTGCCCAGGACTCCATGGCTCACCTTTCCCCAGGCCATGCCCTCCTGAGCCAGGCTGGTGACTTCCCCGGCTCGGGCTCACCCTACCTGTGCCTAGACGGCCTCTCCTCCAGGAGACCCTCCCTATGCATCCCTGCCTACCTGGATTCCTCAAGGCCCACCCTGATCCCGCCTCCTCCTGCTCTCCCTCCTGCGTGGTCCTGCTGGCCAGGCTCCTGTGGACCCAGGAGCTCTGGCCTACAAAGAGGGCCCTGGGGGCAGCACCTGGGCCACAGCAGGGCTCTGCCTCCCCACAGTGGACTACTACTTCGGGCCTCCCAGACCCGGGAAGCCCCACGCTGAGCTGGAGACAGACGAGGAGAAGGAGGAGCTGAGTGAGTGCAGCCGCGTCGCTCCCCCCGCGGCCTGACCCCCGAGCCCCCCAGCTCCCACCCCGGCCTGACCCCCGAGCCCCCCAGCCCTGCAGGCCCGACCCCGGGCCCCTCGCCCTCTGAAGCCCAGGGCTAAGATGGCTTCTACCTTCCATTACTCAGAGAAACCCAAAAAGGAGGGCAGCCCCAAGGAGGACGAGAAGGATGACAAGTGGAGTGTGGAGAAGGGCAAGGACCACAAAGGTGTGCGTCTGGGGCTGGACTCACTGCCCGGGCATCTGTGAGAGAGCGCGCGTGCGCCGAGACCCAGGACCCTCTGCACCACATCTCCCTTTGTTGCCTCCAGGGCACCGGAAGGGTGAGGAGCTGGAGGAGGAGTGGGCTCCGACCGAGAAAGTCAGTGAGTGAGGGGGGCTCACAGGGGGCTGGAGGGGGCTGCAGGGGGCTGGAGAGCAGGTGTGGGGGTTGGGGGTGGGGAGGCTGGGGTATGTGGGGATGGGTGTGTGAGTGTGGGGAGTCTGCCGTAAGGTGGGTGCGGGTATATGTGGGGGCTGGGGATTGAGGGGTCTATGAAGTGTTGTGGGGGCTGGTATATGTGGGGGCTGGGGTATGTGGGGGACATGGTATGTGGGGGGGCTGGTGTGTGTGGCCTGGTGTATGTGAGGTCTGTGGAGTGGGGGGCTGGGGACTGTGTGGGGAACTGGTGTATGTGGGGGGCTGGGGAGTGTGGGGGACTGGGGGTGGTGTATGGGGGGAGGTTGGTGTATGTTGGGGGGCTGGTGTATGTGGGGAGGCTGGGGAGTGTGGGGGTTGTGGGGGCTGGGGTCCATGCAGTGGCAGCAGGGTAAGGGTGCTGAACAGACGACCCAAAGCCACGCGTGGGTCCCAAACCTGGAATTCCTGATGATGCTCCAGGCCTCCAGAACCCTTTCCTGCTCTTAAAATCTTGGGACCCAGGAGGGACAGGTCCTGGAGTATCTCTTCCCTGGGATCACCCTCCGGGGATAGAACTCACAGCACAAGGCAGTATGCAGGAGGCCCTGAAGCGGGTGGTGGCTGGGAGGGGCTGAGCTCCATGCCTGCCATTCCCTGTAGTTTCACGTGAGCCCCAGGGCCCTTTGGAGACAGCATCACCCGCCAGTTCTCGGGAGGAGGAAGCTGAGTTCCGGGGAGGGGAAGCACAGGCTGGGGTGCGGATGCCCTGACGAGCGTCCCCTGATGCTCGGGCGTGGGCTCTGGGCTCCTCGTTCTGGATTTCGGGAGGGAGTGGCAGAGCCATTGGGCCACCAGCCTTGGGTGCCATGTCCCTAGAGTGTCCCCCCATTGGGATGGAGTCCCACCGCATCGAGGACAACCAGATCCGGGCCTCGTCCATGCTGCGCCACGGCCTGGGCGCCCAGCGAGGCCGGCTCAACATACAGGTGGGTGTCAGGGTCGCCCGTCTTGCAGCTGGCCTGGGGGCTCTTCCCCCTGCTCATCCCACCCCCCCCCCACAGGCTGGGGCCACTGAGGACGACTACTACGATGGGGCATGGTGCGCTGAGGATGACGCTCAGAGACAGTGGATTGAGGTCGACACCAGAAGGATCACCAAGTTCACGGGCGTCATCACCCAGGGCCGTGACTCCAGCATCCAGTACGTCAGCCAGACTCCCAGACACTTCTCGAGGGGTGGATGGCCCTGGGCACAGGACTGCATCCCACGCAGGATGTGCCACGCTCAATCCTCGTGGATGAGCAGATCACTCACCCGTGGCACATAGCGGACGTGGGAGCCACTCTTGCCTCCCAGGGCGAGCTCCACACGCCCCTGCCAGCTCCTGAGGCCCCAGGACCTGGGGTAGGGAGAGCAGCCTTGCCCTGACCGCCATCTGCTCCCCAGTGACGACTTCGTGACCTCCTTCTTCGTGGGCTTCAGCAACGACAGCCAAACGTGGACCATGTGCACCAATGGCTACGAGGAAATGGTGGGCGCCTGAGCTCATGGCTCTGCCCTGGCGTTGGGACTGGGAGCGGCTCTTGGCAGGGATGGGGGGGCTGCTCTGAGCCCAGCCTCTCCCCAGACCTTCCATGGGAACGTGGACAAGGACACGCCCGTGCTGAGCGAGCTCCCGGAGCCGGTGGTGGCCCGCTTCATCCGTGTCTACCCTCTCACCTGGAACGGCAGCCTGTGCATGCGCCTGGAGGTGCTGGGGTGTCCCGTGACTCGTGAGTGCAGGGGGCTGGCGGGCAGCCGGGTGGGGGCTGGCCGGGGTGGAGGGGCTGGTTGGTGGCCCGCTCAGGGTCCCGGCCGCCTGCTGCAGCTGTCCACAGCTACTACGCACAGAACGAGGTGGTGGCCACCGACAACCTGGACTTCCGGCACCACAGCTACAAGGACATGCGCCAGGTGAGGGCCTGTCCCTGGGTCGGCGCAGGGGCGGGGAGAGGCTGTCGGGTAACTGGGGTCAGGGCTCCCAGATGCAGCCTGCCCGAGAGGGGGGTTGGCTGGCCCTTGCCTCAGGCAGGGGAAAACTGCAGGCCATCTCCCTCTGGTGCTGGTACCCGAGAGGAGCTGGTGTCGCCCGCAGGGGCCACTCCCACCACAGAGGCCTTCCCCACGGAACAGACCGGGGTGGTGGGAGAGGCGTGGCACTGCCTGCGTGCAGGGCTGCCTCTGTGGGTGTGGAGTGTGTAACTCGGTGTCCTCTCCCGCGCCCAGCTGATGAAGGTGGTGAACGAGGAGTGCCCCACCATCACCCGCACGTACAGCTTGGGAAAGAGCTCACGCGGGCTCAAGATCTATGCCATGGAGATCTCGGACAACCCTGGGGATCACGAGCTGGGTGTGTGCCCCAAAACCCCCTGGAGGCCTGTCCTCCCTGGCATTGCAGCTGGTCCCTGTGCCTATCTCAGAGCCTCTCTGGGAGTCCCAGTCTGCCTTTTTGGGCCCAGCAAGCCTCAGCTGCCCCCATCCCCCTGGGTGGGTGCTTCCTCTGGGGCCCGGGAGGTTACTGAGGCTCCTGCCCTTGCAGGGGAACCTGAGTTCCGATACACAGCTGGGATCCACGGCAATGAGGTGCTGGGCAGAGAGCTGCTGCTGCTTCTCATGCAGTACCTGTGCCGCGAGTACCGGGACGGGAACCCCCGCGTGCGCAGCTTGGTGCAGGACACGCGCATCCACCTGGTGCCCTCGCTGAACCCCGACGGCTACGAGGTGGCAGCGCAGATGGTGGGTGAGGGAGCAGATGCTGGGCTGGCGGGTGGGGGTGACCGGGCGGGGGGTGGGGGGCAGGCTGACACCAACCCCGCTGGTTCCTCCAGGGCTCTGAGTTTGGGAACTGGGCGATGGGGCTGTGGACTGAGGAAGGTTTTGACATCTACGAGGACTTCCCAGATCTCAACTCTGTGCTCTGGGGAGCAGAGGAGAGGAAATGGGTCCCCTACCGGGTCCCCAACAACAACCTGCCCATTCCCGAACGCTACCTCTCCCCAGATGCCACGGTGAGGCCGCAGCCTGGCTAGCAGGCCTAGGGGAGGAGCCTAGACCCTGGGGTCCTGAGCTCTGGACTTGGGGGTGGGCTGGTGGGGGACTGAGGTTGGGACTGGGCCGACTGAGGCATGGGGGCACAGAGGGAGCTTGAGTATGGGGGTGCATTCTGCAAGGGGGATGATGGCAGCTGTGTCTCCGACCTCACGCACTGGCCACCCCCAGGTGTCCACAGAGGTCCGAGCCATCATTGCCTGGATGGAGAAGAACCCCTTCGTGCTGGGGGCCAACCTGAACGGTGGTGAGCGTCTCGTGTCATACCCCTACGACATGGCCCGGACCCCCACCCAGGAGCAGCTGTTGGCCGCGGCCATGGCAGCTGCCCGGGGAGAAGATGAGGACGAGGTGTCCGAGGCCCAGGAGACCCCGGACCACGCCATCTTCCGCTGGCTGGCCATCTCCTTCGCGTCTGCCCACCTCACCATGACAGAGCCGTACCGGGGAGGGTGCCAAGCACAGGATTACACCAGCGGCATGGGCATCGTCAACGGGGCCAAGTGGAACCCCCGGTCTGGGAGTAAGTCAGCCCGGGAGGGGCCGGGCTGGGGCGTCTGGCGGAGCCCATGGGTGACTGCGGCTCTGTCTGTCCCTGTGTAGCCATCAACGACTTCAGTTACCTGCACACCAACTGCCTGGAGCTCTCCATCTACCTGGGCTGCGACAAGTTCCCCCACGAGAGCGAGCTGCCCCGAGAGTGGGAGAACAGCAAGGAGGCTCTGCTCACCTTCATGGAGCAGGTGGGGCGGGTGCTGGCCTGGGCTGGGGTCCCGGGGAGCTCACGGGAGCTGCGTGGGGCCTGCAAGGGGAACCCGGCCTCGTGTCCCTCTGCAGGTTCACCGGGGCATCAAGGGGGTTGTGACGGATGAGCAGGGCATCCCTATCGCTAACGCCACCATCTCTGTGAGCGGCATTAACCACGGTGTGAAGACAGGTACCTCATGCGCACGGGGCCGCCCCTCCTGCCTGAAGCGGGGGCCAGATCCGTGCGAGGTCTCGGCCAGACCGCCCGCGGCGCCACCCCCCACCCCAGGGTCCGCGGGAGGCAGAGGGAGGGCTGGGGGCCGGGAGCGCACGTCTTGGGCAGCAGCGCCGGCCTCTCTCTGCAGCGAGCGGCGGCGACTACTGGCGCATCCTGAATCCCGGTGAGTACCGCGTCACGGCCCACGCTGAGGGCTACACCCCCAGTGCCAAGACCTGCAACGTGGACTACGACATCGGGGCCACCCAGTGCAACTTCATCCTGGCGCGCTCCAACTGGAAGCGCATCCGCGAGATCATGGCCATGAACGGGAACCGGCCCATCCCGCGCATCGACCCCTCACGCCCCATGACCCCCCAGCAGCGGCGGATGCAGCGGCGCCGCCTGCAGTACCGGCTGCGCATGCGCGAGCAGTTGCGGCTCCGGCGCCTCAACTCCACTGCGACCTCCGCCCCCGGCACGGCCGCGCCCCCCACCTCCGCCACACTGCCCCCCAGGCCCTCGCTCACCCCCTCCCCCACCCCCAGCGCCAGCCTGGGGCCCTGGCCCTTTGAGCCCGAGGCCACCACGGTGGGCTGGGAGGAGTCGGAGACGGAGACCTACACAGAGGTTGTGACGGAGTTTGGGACGGAGTTTGGGACTGAGCTGGGGCCGGAGGAGGAGGAGGACCAGGATGAGGACCACGAGGAGGACCACAGGGAGGAGGAGGTGGTGGTGGTCATGGGCCCAGATTTCCCTTTCACTACAGCCGAGACCTACACAGTGAACTTTGGGGACTTCTGAGCACGGGGAAGCACCCTCGGGGTCACCGGGCCGGGAGGGGACGCGCACGGGGCAACACTGAGGAGCCAGGCTGCTTTGGACCGTCAGGGCGCTGCAGGGCCCCGTGCGCACGGACTCCTCAGCCATCTGCCCCGACAGCCGCACCAATAAAGCAAGCTCACGGCAGACACACCTGTTGCAGAGTACTGGGGGAGGGTGGAGGCTGGAGGAGGGGGAGGGAGAGCGGCACGCCCCGCCAGGGCCCTGGGCCAGCCTCATCTCTGCCTGGGGCTCAACACCAGCACACTGGTCAGGCTTTGTTTTAAAGACTTTATTCATTTTAGAGAAAGAGACTGCGTGCAGGGGGAGGGGCAGAGAGACTCGCAAGCCGACTCCACAGCCAGTGCGGAGCCCAACATGGGGCTCCATCTCACGCTCCTGAGATCAGACCTGAGTCAAAATCAAGATGTGGATGCTCCACGGGCTGAGTGCCCCAGGCGTCCCAATCAGGCTTTTTTTAAGAAACAAATGCCAATGCTGGGTCAGTGTCACATGGAACAGAGAGTCGGGGCCTCTGAGTCAGGGGCCCAGGCCCAAGCCCCCCAGGTCCTCGTCCTCTGCCCCAAAGCCCGAGAAGCTGATGGGCTGGCAGGCCAGGCTACGGAGATTGACAAGGCAGGCAGTCTGCGTGGCGCTGAAGTCGGGGACGGCCACCAACAGCACCCTCTGGTCCTCTGGTCCTGTGAAGAAGACACACGGGCACTCCCACTTAGGTTCTGGGTGGGCCCTGGCTAACAGAAGTCACCAGAAGTCACCAGAAGCAAACAGGAATTCCCCATGAGCCTTGTCGGGGTGCTGGCCAGAGAAGCCCCTTTGGACCAGACGGGAGGGCCGAGGGCAGCGTGAAGGTCAAAGTCTGGAGCCCTGCTGACCAGAGGTAGGCAATGAGCCTGCTGCACAGGTGCGGACTGATCAGCCCCTGCTCGGATATGCTCAGTCAGCTGCCCACAGGGCCCGGGGACTCCAGGGAGGTCTCCTCTGTGAGCCCTGTCCCCAGGACAGGGTCCCTCATGACACCCCAGGCCCAGGGTCCCCAGAAGGTAGGACTCACCTCGGAAGATTTTAGAGCCAAACTCAGGGGTGTTCCCGCAGAAGTAGACGTGAGGGCACTCCGGGAAGATGAATGGGTCGGTCTTGTAGAAGGGGTAGCAACCTGGAGGAAGCCCACAGCGGCTGGAGCTTCTCAGCTCTGCACGGTGCCCGGTCAGGGGGCAGCGCCCCAGCCCAGCCCCTCATACTCGCTTGGGCTGTGCTGGTAGCAGCCCTGCTCATTGTGCCACAGCCCCATGGCCCTGGGGTCAGGTCAGCGTGCCCTGCTGGGTGGCCACTGTGGTAGGGCGCCAGGCTCTACCCAGAGCTCCCAATATGCTCCCCAGGGTCTTTGGCCCTACACAGTGCCTTGACGGTGGACAGCCCAAAGATTCCAGGGGAGGTTCCAGAACTAGCGTCAAGCTTTTGGGGTTTCCCTGAGGTCATGGCAGGGCTGGTGAGTGCCAATCCAGGCTGCGAATCCTCTGGACATCAAGGCCCCCGAACAGGACTCCCTGGGCCCTCTGGCCCCACCTCACGTGGCTGAGTCCCGTTACCTAGTGTGTCTGGGGCTGTGGGGCTGATGTGACGGACACGCAGGGTCCACTCCAGGATCTCTAAGTGATCCTCCATGCTGCTGTACCGGAAAATGTCACTCACGTTTTGTCCTGATGTCCCCAGGAATCTGCAAGGCAGGGCTCAGCTGATCCCCGCACGGGGCTACCGCCCGTGCTCCCACGGGAGCTGGCCCCAGCCCACCCGGCGCTCTCTCAGTGGGGGTCCCAAGCTCTTTCTGAGAAAGAGCCCAGATCTGCTGGGCCCTCTGCAGCCCTGGACCCAACCCTCCCATCCCGGTGCCACTGAGGCCTGAGGCCAGGTGTCAGATGGGGATGTGGCTATGGCTACCTGACTCCCTCGATGGTGGCCTGGTAGGGGTTAGTGACCAGCTGGAGCGTGGCGTATGCGGTGGCCAGCGGGAACATGCAGCGGTGCAGGGGTTGCTGGGGCAGCGTGTAGTTGGTCGGGTCGAATTCACCGGGCATCACGTCCACGGGCACCGACGCCTGCAGGGCACAGGGGCAGGGGAGATTGCAGGGCCCAGGGCTCTCCAAAGCCCCCCTCCTCCCCTGCCCCGGCCCACCTGCTGGTGCCCGCTGCGCAGACCCCAGTCCCGTCCCCGGCGGCCCCCAGCTCGCTCACGCTCAGCTGCAGCAGGATCTCGTCCAGCATTCTGACCGCCTCCACGCTGGCTGCCTGAGTCTTCTTGGTTAAGTATTTGGCCTGGGGATAGAAGTCCACAGGCTGTCAGGCCCCAACACAGGCTCGGGTCGAAGGGACACTCAGAGCCCTGGCTGGACAGTGGAGAGCAGAGCAGAGGCCAACTGCTTGGGGATGGTAGGGGTTCTGTGCCACGGGGTCCCCCGCCCTCAGAAAGCAGGGCTGGAGCAGAGACCGCAGCGTCACTGCGAGGCACTGGCCACCAGATGTGCGAAACCCCGCACCCCCGACTCTCCCTGGGGAAGGAGGGGCTCAAGTGCTGGCGGGCGGGCGGGCGGGCGGGGACAGTACCTTGTTGATGGAATCTCTGCTCTGGGTGTTGTGGCTCAGCAGGTTCCCAGCGAGGATGACCCGGGACACGTGGGCAGCGCTGCATTGCTCCCCCTCGTCCCCCAGCTGCCCTGTCACCACGTCCACCAGCAGCTGGGTGCCCAGCAGGCTCTCGCCCCCGCCTCCACCCAGGCCCAGACCAGACACCAGCAGCACAAACCTGCAGGGGAAGTCAGGGTCCTCCTGTGCACCCAGAGAGCGGGAGTCCCACCGCTGCCCCCAGCCCGGCCCCTGGCAGAGCTCTGCCACCGTCATGGGCGAGTAGAGGACATGGAGCCCGGCAACCGTGACCCCCCTGGACCACCGGCCAGACCCCTGAGCGCCTGCTCCTCACCTGTCTATGTCAAGGGTGGGTGCGGGCTTCTGAGGGGCGAGCTCTGCAAAGCAGTGGTCCTCTACCACGAACTTGCCACTGTCTCTCGCGGAGCCGAGCACAGCCAGCACTGTCCCTGGGGAGCAGCAGTGTCAGGCTCCAGGACGGAAGCCCGAGAGGCTACCACCTCCTTTTAGGCACCCCTGCAGCAAAACCAGCTAGTTCCCTTCTGCCACACCAGAACATTCTCAGAGGACTCAGGACCGAGTCCTGGGGTCACCACCTCTGGATGTAGGCAGGAACCACTGACCCCCTCCCTGGGCCTCCGCTCCGGGGAGGAAGGGCTGCACCCACAGCGACAGGTGTGGGCCGGCCCCTCCTGCCCCCACCTGTGACCAGCCTTGACGCGTCGACGTTGCCTTCCAGTCTGATGCGCTGCAACTCGTCTTCCAAGACCAGCTCGTCGTCGGGGTGGATGTACTTGCTCCGAGGAGGCTGAGGGAGCAGGTTGTGCTGGACGGCAGAGATGGGAGGGAGTTGTGGGGCCAGAGGCCGGGTCCTAAGGCTCCTAGGCCCCATCAGTGAGATTCTGGGACTGCAGCCCCGGACCGCCCCCCCGCCCAGGACAGAGGCCCAGCCCTGATTCCCTGGGTCCACAGCTGGTGGTCCCGACGGTACTCCTGGAGCAGCGGCCAACCTCACCTCTTCGCTGATCTCGCGGAGGATGGAAGGCTGGAGCGGCATGGCCTTGAAGAGGGTCCCCACCACACAGCACTGCTCCCCCGGCTGCAGCTCACACAGCTTCTTTACCTGGACTCCATCACCTGGGCACGATGGCACGGGCTCAGGGACCCAGTGGCCTCCCCGCCCACCACACAGCAGCCCACAGGCCGGCCTCTGCAGGGAAGGAGACCACCAAGTACAGAGACCCCCTGACACAAGCAGCCTTGGCCCCAGGAAGACAGAAAGATGTGGCAGGGCCCCCGCGTCCCACGTCCTCATAAGAAAGACAGACGCTTAGAGACAGGAGCACGGCTGCTGCCAGAAACGGGGAGAGCCAAGGAGGAGGGGCTCCTGGCCGGCCAGCACCTGCATTCAGACTCCTGGTCTCCAAGATGAACAGGGAATACGGGTCTGGTGTGTTAAGCTGCTCAGTTTGTGACCGTGCCGTCCGTGGCAGCAGGAGCAACCAGGAAACTGACACGGAGCATTAGGTCACTGACACCAAAATCGTAACACTCACTTAGACAGAAGCACCCTGCCCTAAAAACTGGAGGAGCTCGGTGTGCAGCGCTCACCCAGGCAGGCAAGAGGAAGGAGCACAAGTCCCAGAGGGCCTGTGGGTTTGTCAGGAAAGACCCAGAGCCTGGGAAAAATGCTGCTGGGAGCTGAAGGGATCATGTGGCCGCAGGACCAGCCCTTTCCGGAGCCCAGCTGCCCCTTCTGCCCCAGAGTAACTGAGAACATTCCACAGAGCTGCGCCCTGCGGAGAAGAGGCTAGTAGTTCAAGATGAGGTAAGGAGAGTGCCAGCAGCTGAAAGAGAAATGCCAGAGACCCACGGAGACAACAAACTCCGGAGCCGGACTGCCGAGCCCTCGCTCCACACCGAGCACTGTCCTTGAAACTCATCCGCGCCTGCCAACACGCAGGGTAGACGCTACTGCCCCATCACACGCTTGAGGCAGCGGAGGCACAGAGAGGTTAAGTGACAGTTCAAGGTTGCACAGCTGGAATCCACTGTGCACACCTAAGCACCAGGCAGAACCGCACATCCCTGTGTCGAGGGCAGGACACGTGTGCAGCTGGATGGCATGCGGGCATCAGGCCAGGCACCAGCATCGGGAGTGAACAGCATGGCCCATCCTCATCCTCACCAAGGGTACAACCCAGAGGGAGAGAAACAACAGTAGTCAACAAGGGGTCAGCCCCTGTGACAAGTGCCACGGAGCCATGGGAGCCACAGCAATGGTGACTGCAAGGCAAAGCCGCGCCGGACTGGGTGCTGCTGGAACCTAAACAGTGGCAGTGACACGGGGCTTGAGGAGGGTGTCCCCAAGGGCTTCAAGGAAAGCAAGGAAAGGCCACCAGGAGCTATAGGAAGGAGACCTCATTCTGTGGCAGAGGACATGCCCATGGCACTCGTGCCTGCGGTAGTGACAATAGAAGATGTCCCTAACACATGTGACGGTCTAGTTCTTGTTGCCTGGAATGACACCAGAGTCGATTCCCTCCGGCTCTGTGGGACGGGCCTGAGTGCCACGGCTCCCCGCAGCGGAGACCCAAGCTGGAGTACCAAGGCCAGGGCTGGGGCCAACACACGTGGATGGAGAAGCCCGGTCCCACCTGTAAACATTTCAGATGAAGTGAAAACAGCCCGGAAACCCGCTCTGACACACAGTAAGTCCAAGGAACGGGGCACCAGCCAGAAGTTGAAACTGCGGGTCCTGTCCGCACGACCAATAACGTAACTGCAGGACAGGTCACGGACCAAGTGGAGAAGGAGGATGATGTGTGCTGACAGAAGAGTCCACGGGACCCAACCAGGCTGGAGGGCCCAGAGGAGCAGCGGACAGGGAGCCCCCGAGGCAGGAGGCGTGTCTTCATGGACCTGGGCTCCCAGTGCCAGGTACCTGGCCTGCCCCACTGAGACACAGGGTGGCCACGTGCAGGCAAACAAGCACGTATCCTGCTCTCCAGACAGGGAACGTCCCTACACCAGTGATATGACCACTGTTCCCAAGAGAACAAAGCCCACCTCATCCCAGCCTCTGAACTAATAAACCTCCCTTTAAAACCACAGGTTCTTTAATTTAATCCTCGTAACTACCTGAAGAGGCAACGGAGGCACCAACGGGTTTGCTTTCCCAAGACAACCGGGAAGGGGGTAAACTAAAGAAGGTCCCGGCTGTATCTGGTCGCTCACCTCTAGAACACCCCCCGACACCCGGACCCTTCTGGGCAGGCGGGCAGGAAGCACTTCCCAAATGCATCACTTACCCCAACGCTGCCTGGCGCGGCTCACCAGGAAGGGCCTCATTTGGAGGAGGCGGGTGGCATAAATGTGGGCGTACTGCCGGCTAAAGCTGCGCTCCCCGAGCCTGAAGGGCTGGGAGGAGTTGGTGTACGAGGACACAGGCACACGGGCAAAGGTGGCATTGCTGGCGGACGGTGGGGAGAGGAGAGTGTGGGCCCTCTGGGCAGCCTGCTCCGAGAACATGGTGTGCCAGACGCGTTCAGAACCCCGTGCTTGGGCCCAGGCGGCGGCGGTCACTGTGAAGACACAGATGTAGCCCTGCAGCCCCTGCCCACCACATGGCTCTCCCACCATGTCTCCCCTGCACCTGCAGGCATGGAAGGAGGACGCCAGCCCAGACGTGGCTCAGAACGGCCCAGGCTGGATGCCAGCCGGTCACCTTGTCAGGCTCATCCGGATCCGAAGATGGGAAGGCTCGGAACGCTTGTCCCACCTGGGGCTGTACTGACCCTCTCCAAACCAGCAACGCGCTGCCTGCCTCACGCTCTACCTGGACGACCCCCGGCCCCTGCCCCATGTCGGGCACGAGGCCATCCTCCCTTTACCTGCGCCCCCAGGAGGCACGCCTGTTGGAAACAAACCTACGCCCGCCACCCTCTGCTCGACGGGCCCGTTTCAGTGAGCGAGACCCCGAGTCCCTACAACTGCGCTGCCCCCACCTCTGCCTGCACGTGGCGGCCTCGCTGGCCCCCGTCCCCGCCGTCTCGGCTCCTGTCTCACCGTCCGCTCCCCGGGCGCTCGCGCGTTCCCCTTCCGACCGCCGCGGCGGGTCCGCGGTCCGCCCCGTGCCTGGGACACGAGCTCCCGGACCGTGGGCAGCGCACGCCTCACGGTCGCTCCTCCTCCGCGTACCGTCCCAGCGCGGCGGCCCGGAGCTCGGACCCCGGCTCGGACCCCGCTCAGACCCCGCTCGGCCGCCCCGCTCCCGGCCGCCGCGCTGCCCGCACTAACTTCCGGCCCGAACGCGCGCAGCCGGGCCGCAGCCCCGGAAGGAGCCCCGCCGGCCTCGGGCCGCGCTCTGGCTTCGGCTCTGCGCGTGCAGCAGGGACCCTGCAGGGCCGCGCGCGGACACCGGAGCCCCGGCCCAGCCCCCTCCGCCGCCGCCGCCACGCGGGCCCGGGTTCGCAGGACCTCAGTTACCTAGTCGCCCGCCGCGGGCCTCCCGCCGCCTACCGCCAGTCTGCGCTCGCCGCCACGCCCACCTTCGAGCACCGCCTCTCACCAGTGCCCGCCCATCAACGCCTTCTACCAATCGCCGCGCTTCCTGTTCCGTCCGTCACGGAGGGGCCCGCCCACCGACGCAGCCTCCCGCCAATCCGGCACGCCGCCCCGCCCACCTCCTCGCCGGGTTCCCGCCAAACTGCGTGCGCCACCCCGCCCACCTCCTCGCGCTGCCTCCCACCTCCCCCGCGCGCCGCTCCGCCCACCTCCGCCTCCAGCCAGTCCGCGAGCGCCCCGCCCCTCCCCCGCGCGCCGCCCCGCCCACCTCCGCCTCCCGCCAGTCCGCGAGCGCTCCGCCTCTGGCCGAGCCCGGGGTTTCCCGGGCTACGCGGGACCCGCGGGTGGCGTGGGGCTCGCGCGCTTGCGTGTCCCGAGGAGCGTGCCTGAGGTCAGCCCGCGGAGGGCAGGGCCCGGGAGTGGGGTCCGGGACCGCGGAGGAACGCTTCGGGCTGGGGTTAGTGATGGGGCCGCCGACGGGCTGTGGCCCGGCCCCCGCACCGGGGTCTCCCTCACCCTCCAGCCCGCGGCGCCCCGGACGGTCCGGGCCTGTGGGGCGTCCGCGCGGTTGCACCCGTGCAGGGCCGGCCTGCAGCCCTGCGCCCGCCTCGGGGTCCTGCGGCCACAGCGCCGCCGCGTCGCGGTGCCGCCTGCGAGGGCTGAGAGCGCATGGCACGGCGGGACGCGCCCCCGAACCCGAGCCGCTGTCGCCGCGTGAGACGGGGTCGGTCCGGATGTGTGGGGGACGCGTGGGCGCGGGGCTCCCGGCAGGCTTCGGGGCGCGCGGCGGGAAGTCGGTGCGTTTCCTCGCCGAGCTGGGCGGGCGGGCGGTCTTCGCGCCGGGGCGTCTGCACGACGCAGGACGGACCCCGGAGCCACCCGGGGGTGCACGGCCCGGAGGCTTCCGAGCGCCCTCCCGGAGCCGGGCGGTCGTCCGCACCGTCCGGCCTCACCGCGGCGCCCCGGAGCGCCGCCCATGCTCCCCTGCGCAGCCGCCGTTGGTCCGTCTGCCCCCAGGCCTCCGTCTGTCCCCGGGCCTCCGCTCACGTGCCCGCGGACGGGAACCATGCGGTGTCCGTCTTCTCGCCTCTGGTTTATGTCACGATCTCCCAGGTACGTCCGTGCTGGACCGCGCGTCGGAACTTGCGGACTTTCCGGACCAGTAGCGCCGCCTCGTACATGCAGAGCGCGGTTGTTCGTCTGTCCGCCCGACCGGACACTCAGCTGGTTTGCATCTTGCCTTTACGTATTTATGACAGAGACACAGCGGGAGGGAGCACAAGCGGGGCAGAGGCAGAGGGAGAAGCCGGCCCCCCGCTGACCAGGGAGCCCCGTGTGGGGCTCGATCCCAGGACCCTGCGGTCATGACCTGAGCCCCCAGGTGCCCTAGCTGGTTTCCTTCTTGGGGCTCATGAATCTCGCTGCTTTGGATGCGGGTGAGCACAATGCGTCAAGGTTTTGGTTTCAGGTTTTGAGTACATACCTCCAGGTGGAATTGGAGCAAGTCCACGGTCCTTCCCGGTCAGGTTCCGGAGGGGCCGCGGCACTCGTTCCTTCAGGCTCTCCACATCGCGGCCGACACATGGTCTTCTCTGGCGCTCTGCTGGTAGCCGGCCTAGTGGGGTGTGCGGTGCCGGCGCAGTTGGGTTTTATTTGCATGTCCCTGATAATGAGTGATGTTGGACGCCTTTTCATGGGCTTGTTGGCCACCTGTGTATCTTTGAAGAAATTATCAAGTTCTGTGTCCGTGTTTTCAGTGGGTTATGTTTTTGTTTTTTAATTTCAGGAGTGCTTTATATATTCCGGATATCAATGCCTTGTTAGGGATGTAATTTTTAGGTATCTTCTGCCATTCCACGGGTTTTCCTCTGTCGTCGCTGTCTTGTGACACACACAGTTTTCATTGTATTAAAGTCCCATCATAACCTGTTCTTCTTTCGGTCTCCTGTCCCTTAGATGTCATATCCAAAAAGTCACTGCCAAATCCAGTGTTGTGAAGTTTGCCCGCCATGGCTTCTTCTCAGAGTTTTACAGTTGTGGCTCTTAGATTTAGGTCTTTGATTCACGTACGATTAGTTTTTATATATGGCTTTAACTTCTTTTGTTTGCGTGGAGCTATCCAGTTTTCCCAATGCCATGTTGGAGCAGTTAGGCCTTTACCGTATTAAAGCATCGCTCTTCTTTATCAACTGTGGGTCAGGGGGGCCATGTGTACGGACATCCTGTGACTGTTCGGGAAAGTTCGAGAATCAGTGAGGCCCCCAGGGGGCGCATCAGAGACGTAGAGGCCAACCACAAAGCTTTCTAAGGCCAAGGTATTTGGAAGGTCTTCACAGATTTTTGCCACCTGAGTCCTAACAGTGCTGTTGGCGCATCTTATTAACGCCGAGGACTGTGAGCCTGGTATGCACATGTAAAGCCAGTCAGACTGCACAGACGTGACTGGGGGTTCCCTGATAACCATCAGGCGTGAGAGGGGTTCCCTAGGTGGGGGAGAATCTTTTCTAACAGAATTTTAACTGCAGAAGAGATGCCAGCCTGTCTACAAGAGAGAGCTCTGGTCCAGTGAGAAAGCAAGGGAAACACGACTAAACATATGGACCCCCGTGAATGGGGAAGCTGTGTGAGGTCCATTTGTATGAGCTGGTTTCTCTGCATTCATACTTTGGGCAGCTGGGACAGGGGAGGAAGGCCCTTGCTGTGGCCTCACTCATATTTGCCCACTGGTTTTGGTCACGGTGCTACCATTTTGTCAGTAGACCAGTGGTTTAATGCAAGTACAGTGGCTAGTGGAGGGAATTACAGAGGTCCTGGTAGGACCAGATTGTTATTTGGCCTAAACCAGAGTTCTCTCTTTATGGATCCAAAAATTATTAGATTTCCAATATTGTTTTTCCTTTCCTGGGACCAGTTGACATTGACATCTCTTGTCAGTTTTTCCAAATTATCACTTGGGAGGGCATCTCTTTGGAGCACAACAGAGGTTTGGGTTGAGAGCAGTGTTTTTGGCAGAAATATCAGCGGGGGCTTGACTCCGGCTGCCAGGGAGCCGAGTCTGGAACACCAGGGAACCTTAATGACAGCCGGCCAGCAGAAGTGCGGTGCCTCATAAGCTCTGGACACAGGGGCCTTTTTCCTCAAGCTCCCCCCCCACCCCCGCCCAATGCAGGGCTTGAACTCACAATCTTGAGATCAAAACCTGAGCTGAGATCAGGAGTCAGACCCTTAACTGATAGAGCCACCAGGCACCCCCACAGGAGACATATTTAATCTTACCCCATTGGAGGTAAGGAGGCCTTGATGCTTCCAGAATGTTCCAAAGCCCTGAGCCACCCCCAAAGACATGCCAGCCATCAGTATAAATGTCCACAGGTCATGATCCCAGGGTCCTGGGATCGAGGCCCATATCAGGCGCCCTGCTCAGCGGGGAGTCTGCTTCTCCTTCTCCCTCTGCTACTCCCCTGCTTGTGCTCCCTCTGTCAAATAAACAAAATCTTAAAAAAAAAAAAAAAAGAACCGTCAGCAAATCCTTAAGCTCCTGCCTCTGGTTAGAGGAGTTTCCTGTCTGCTGTCCCAGGGATTCAACAGTAAGCAGCTGTGAAGGGTTTCATCTGGACCCGGAGGTAGTCCTTGTTCCAAGGCGGATGCTCTGGGCACCAAAACGGAGTCCGGGCAAACAACACCTTTTCTTTGGAGACCGTAGGTCCCTTTCAGGCTAGAAGTTTGACAGTGGACGCGCCTCCCTGTGAAGACGTCTGGGAAGGGAGCAGAAGAGCAAATCCTCTACACATTGTAACCACGCACGTCGAGCCTGTCCAAAACTTTGTGTCATCCAAGTCAGCCTTTGAAGGACCCTCAGTGCCACCCTGGGGCGTGACTGCCGGGGTGTCCTGCTGTTCTCCCCAAGTGAAGGCAGAAAGATGCCAGCTATCCTTACCGACCGGAGTTCTAACCAAGCACCCCCCAGGCCAGTTACCGTGGAAACTTCGCTTGCAGTGGGAGTGGGTGCCAGCAGCACGTAGGGGTTAGGAACAGCAGGGGCCTGAGGGGTCCCTGCTCAGGGGCCCAGACAAAGGTCCATTCCTGGCTGCTGGGTTTCCTCCCAGGTAAAGCGGGGTTGTGACAGGGACTGGTACAGGGGATCATGAGGCCCTGAGCCTCGAAATTCTCTGTCATGGGCTTGAGGCCCTGAAGGGCTTCTGTATTTTTAGGGCATTGATTAATTCTAGGGAGAGGTTTTGAGCTTTCTAGCTGAATCTTGGGAGCTGCGCTGTGGATTTTACCAATATCAGCTGAGGATTTTGCCCAGAAAGAGGGTGTTAGCTGATCCAGTAGAAATAAATGATGGGTGTTCCCAGACTCTGCAATGGTCCTGCCAGAGGCAGAGCAGATAAAAGATATCAGAGCGTCATCTAATCCCCTGGTTGGCTATTTTGATCACTGCCGTCAGATTCTAGAATTATCTTCCTCTTCAGGGAGGAAGGAATTCTGGCACGATACTTTTGTAAGGAATCCCAGAGCAGGGAGTAGGGGCGGAGGGACTGAGGAGAAAAGAGTGGGTGCCCCTCCGAGGGAGTGGGTTCAGAGGCGGGAACCTGCTGAGGTCGGTAGGAGACCCCCACTGTGAAGCGTGTGCCCCTCCCAGGGACTGCTCTGCCGCCGTGGGGCTGGGCTGCACGTGTGTAGCTCTGGTGTCAACAGGGACAGAGAGAAAGTCACTCCCAACTTGGAGAGTGGTTTCTCCCAGCCAGCTAAGAGACAGGATTGGGAGAGGTCTGTGTGTCCCTCTGGGAGTAATGGCCACCCCAGTCCAGTCACCTGTGGCCCAACACAGGGTCCCCATCTCTTGAGGTGGCCACGGCAAGGGGGGTGCTGTGGATGGAGCCTGGCAGGAACTCGAGGAGGCCCACACCAGTCAGCCCTGGCAGGGCCAATGGGATGCGGCTGCTGTTGGGCTGACCAAGGTGCCTTGGTGCATGTTGGCGGGGGGGTGGGGGGGAAGCAGGGAGTGAGGAGGGGGTCCGGGGAGAGGGATGCTGGAGGTGTTGCTGATGCAAAGCAGGGCAAGCCAGGGTGACAAAGTTCTATTTTGGGGCTATGTGGCTCTGCGCGTCAGCAGCACACTCCCGTGGGGATGGTCCCCAGACGGTAGGGGAGGGCCAGCAGCCAGTGGGAGGTCAGAGGCTGTTCCAGACCCCTGGGGCGGGGGAGACAGGGCAGGAAGAGTGCAGTGGGATGGGGCGGAGGGGAGAGAAGCTGGCAGGGCGTCTCCTCCCTGCAGCCACCCCCGAGGGGGCAGGGCCAGGGAAGCAGCAGGGCACCAACTGCGCGAGGTAGCAGGCTCTGGGGACTCACAGGGTCTACAGCCTGCTGGTCTCAGCTTCCAGAAGTCTGGAGATTCCTAGCGCTGCCCTGCTCACTCACTACACATCCCCCTGAGCACTGGCCGCGTGCCAGGCATGGTGTTAGAGGTGGACGCGTCCCTGTCCCTGTTGCTGTTGGGAAGCCAGGCTGGCCTACGTCAGGCTGGGCCGGGCACACCCGGTGTGCTGAGCAGCCCTGACCTGGCTCAGGAGGTGGCTTTCCGGGGAAGGGACGCCTGGGTTGGGACCTGAATCCAGGGAGGCCAGAGGCCAGGCAGAGGCTCAGATGCCACGACCCCAGCTGCCATCGGGACTGTTCTAGCACCTTCCGGCTCAGGTCCCTCTCGCCTGGGCCCTCCGTTAGAGGCCCTCATCCCTGGAGTCCCTAATCACAACTCACGCTGCCCTGGGGGGTCTATGAGTGGTGACCGGTGGGAGCCGGCCTCAACTCCTATAATGGAAGGTCAGAACGAATGGGAGAAGCCGCCCCATGGCTTTCCAACTTAAGCAACAACAGTTCCTCATTTCCCACAGCGTCTAGGCGATCCCCAGCTCTTCTCGCCTAAATGTGGACGTGGCCACGGGACTGAGGTCTGTGTCCAGCTGGAAGGCGGAGAGCCATGCCTCTCCCTCATGTGAGCTTGTATCCCGGGCTTCATCTCAGTGAGGTGGCCTCTGCTTCTCAGGCATGCGGGCAGAACCAGCAGGCTGCTTGAGGCCGACAAGCCCCCAGCCAGCCGGGGTTCCCGGGTGTAGACACAGGCCGGGCCTTCTGATCGCAGCAGCAACACAGAAGCTTGACCAGCCGGACCCGGTAACTACCCTGTGACTTCCCTCGGGTGGTGTGCGCACACGACCTGTGGCTTCCGGGGGACATACCACCTGAGACCGGCGTCTTTGTCTCTGGCCTTGCCTCTCTGCCCTTTTGTGCTCCGAAATGGTCAGGTCCTCTGAGCAGACAGGACCCCAAGACCGTCTGGGGCACTGGTGCACCCACACGTCCCTCCATCAGTGCCTCTGGTCAGCAACGTGAAATCAAGTGTCGCAGCGGCCCTTCCCCACGGCCGAGCCCTCTGGCCCTGAACTAGAACGAGTGTCATGGGGACCTGCTCTGGGCCGCCCTCCCACGAGGAGGCTGGGAGGGCGCGCTGGGTGCCGTCAAGTGCTGTGTCATTCGGATGTCTTCATTTTCAACCCCTGGAGACCTGGCGGCGGATGGGCCTGCGAATGCTCCCGGAGACGGGCGCCCACACCGGCCTGGCTCTGTGTGGCGGTGGACAAGTGCTCGAGCATGTGGTGCCTCAGAATAGCCCCCGCCACCTGCGGTCGCTGCTTACGCCGACTCCTCACGCCCTGTCCCGAGCTCCACCCTGGTGTGAATGCTGCAGCAGGACCGTGTGGGCCACAGCCCCCGCTCACCAGCTCTGGGGCGCAGGGACAGGGCCCGGGCCTGGGCAGGGGGTTGAGGGGGTCTCTGGGTAAAATCCAGAGCCCCCCGGCCAGCCCTCCAGCAAGCCTGCAGCTCTGGAGGCTGGAAACAGTGTCCACCAACGCAGAGAACTTCTCGGCAAAAGTCACTGGGTAAGTATTAAACCACAGCTCAGTGCTCGTCATTGACCACTGCTAAGAGATCCCAGGGATAGGGAATCCTGCCTGTTCTCACCCAGACGGGCCCATCTGCGGTGTTTCCAGGGAGCTGGGTTTGCTAATTGCCTTTGTCCGGACGCAAGCCACAGTTGCCCCCCCCCCCTTTCAGGCCAGAGGTGGGCTTGCTGGAGTCCCGGTGCGTGAGGCAGGAAACTGGGAAACCTTGGAGAAGAGGCTTCTGGCTCCTCGGGGCCCTAACCGGGCTCCACAGCTGCCCAGAGGCTTCTCTAGCCGTCTGATGGATGGACGCAAAAACAGGGAAAGACGAGCTTTCTAAGGAGAATGCGCTAAGAAACGGGAGGAGAGAATCTGTGTCCTTTTTCGGACCAGGGAGTATTAACTTTGTCTTAGTTTTAATGTGCATTTGCCTTTACAGGGGTCCCTGCCGGCCACTGCTCAGAGCCCAGGTGAGGGACTCCAAGGCCCACAGCCTCCGGGGTCTCCCTGAACAAAAGTGCTTGGGGGGGGGTGTCTCTCTCTCTCTGGGGTCTGGGCAGCTTCTGGGGACGTCAGCCTCTGCATCTAGGCCTGCAGGGCACTGGGGAAGATGGGGTGGTGGTTCACTTGCAGCCCCTGAGTGTGAGCCCCTGGCGGAGGAGGGCAGGGGTCGGGGGCGGTGGTCCTTACAGCAGCGAGGCTTCCGGGGCTCACAGGAGAACGGGAAGTCAGGGTGATTTGGATGCCACCTCAACAAGGTTTCCCTTGGAGGCACAGGTGGCGAGGGACCCCGAGTCCCCGAGCTTGGCCCCTCGGGTGTGTGTCCAACAAGGCCGCACTCCCAGGCCTGGCCCTCTGTGAGCAGGATCGTATGGCCTCTGCTCTGGACACAAAACCTTCCCTCGCTTTGGCAGAACACGCAGATGTAAGCCTGCCGAACGGGCTTCGGGTGGCTGGGTTTGCAGAGAGCCCTGGCCTGGCCTGTTTCCTGGGTTAGCCTCTGGGCGCCCCGGAGTCGGCAGGCTGGCCATACAGCTAACGGCACGTCCAGTGGAGAAGGGACAGGAGCCAGAAATGAGGGCCACACACGGCACCCCCACGGCAGGGAGGAAGGAGAAACAGGAGTCACTGGTTTCAGTGATGCTTGTTTTCAGCCCAACCCTGGAAAGCGTGTCCTTTCAACGTGGAACCATGTGCAAATCCTCAATGAGATATTTTCCATTCTTTTTTGCATGACATCTTCAGGACATCGTCCTATCTCAACTTACGGTGCATTTCGAGGGCTCCATAGGCACGGTGGCCAGTGGCTACCATCCCGGGCACTCCGGGCCTCTCTCCGGTCCCGGCCTGTTCCCCTTGTCTGCTTCTCTCTTTCGTTGGCCCCCCACACATGAACCCTCGGCTCTCAGTTTGCTCCAAACTAGTTAATACAGGCAGTTTGGGTGCAGAAAGGGTTAACCTTACCAGATAACTACAGCAGGAGTGGGAAAAGAAAACTTTGGAAAGCAGAATTGTGACCTGCATACAGATATGCAGTGAACACCTGTCACAGGTTTTAGGTACTCAGGGCACCTGAGGGGCTCGGAGTGAAGCAGCTGCCATCTGCTCCGGTCATGATCCTGGGCTCCTGGGCTGGAGACTCGCATGGAGGGGGGCGTTCCTGCTCAGTGGGGAGCCTGCTTCTCCCTCTGCCTGTCACTCCCCCTCTTTCAAATAATAAAATCTTAAAAAACAACAACAACAACCCAGATTTTATGTACTCATTAGTTCCGAGGGGACCAATAACGAGCGGTCAGTTTCTGCACATTCTGTGTTATGTGTGTCATGCCCAGCGTTCTTGCCGTAAAGGAAGCCCAGGAAAATAGAGCATCAAGAACACCATAACGAGGAGGGAATGTAGTGCTGTCTCGTATTTATCGGGACGAAGTCAGCACGTAAGTGGCCCTCTGTAGTTCAGACCCGTGTGTTCAGGGTCAAGGGACCCGTTCAGGGATGCTGGAAGGAGGCTGCTCTCCACACAGGTGCAAAGCTGGCTTCCTCTGCGGAGAAGGGGGAGACCAAAGTGGTCGCAGGTCTAGGGATGGGAACCTGTGGCCTTGTTGGTCACCTACGACTTAAAGACGACGAGGAGGTCACAGAAGCCCCACAGAACCAGCAGTTCTGCTCTGCATGGAAGACGCCTGCGAGCGGTCCACTGGGTCTCACGTTTCTCTGCAGAGGCTTAAATTATGCCTGACTTTCTGAAATCAGTTCGTTGAACAAGCAGAACTCAGGTGCGAATGGAGGCTCATAAGCTGGCCTGGTTGTGTCCCTGCCCCCCTACCCCCCACCCCATCCCTGCTCCGGCAGCTCCAGGACTTTCATGATCATGAGTCAGCATGAGAAAGTGCTAGAACTTTGAATTTCAAGTCTCAGCGTTGTAATTAAAATCGTCAAGTCCCAGATAAAAACAAAGACCGAACACCTCTCCAGGTGAAAATGGTTTTCCTCTTGCTTGTCTCCAGGGAAGGAAAGTGTTCCGCTTCCCAGCTCTTCCCACCTCCCAGCTCGGGGGCTGCAGCCAGGCTGGGGGAGGGGAGGTCCGCCTTTGCGCAAGGGACTGCCTCTCTCCCTCCTCCCCTCCTGCTGCCCTGCAGTTCCTGAGATAAGCCAAGTCCCCTCCACACCCTGGTTTCTGCAGATGACGGGGGGGAGGGGGGGGGGACACCAACAGTCCTTTCCAGAGAAAGGCTCTCCCTCTCTCCAGCCTTTACCACACCCCCACACCCTCCGCCACCGACAGACACAAGCATGCGGGCTTTTCCTCTCTCCTTTGGAAGCGTGCAAGTCTGCATGCTCTGGTGTGTACCTTGCTTGCATTTCCAAAATGAAGTAACTTTGTGTTTTTGGATGGGTTCCTGCGTCTTCCACATGGGGCCCAGCATGCACGTGTGTGCACACACGCGCGCGCGCACACACACACACACACACACACATGGGTGCAGGGAGGCCCACCAGTGGGGCCCTTACCAGAATGGATGCGGAGCGCAGGGCCTGCATGTGGCTGGTGCGGGCCTGGTGGAGGCCATTCAAAGCCCCGCAGTCCGTCTCCTAGATGTATCCTCACCCATAAAGTGGGCACACGCTGGCCCACCATTGCGGAGCAGTCTGGGGTGGCCCGAGCTGAGCCGCCAAGTGGCTGAGTCCCTCCACTCCCCCTGCTGGCCCCCACCCCATCCATCCCAGACAGGCCACTACTGCAGGTGTGATTGGAAAACAGCATTTATTGTGGTGTCCCTAAGGGCTGGCCCCGAGTCGCAGCTGCGTCGAGCTCACTCCTCCTTCTCGTCCCCGTGGGTGATGATGTAGCACAGAGACTTGTAGTCGATGTCCCCTGCCATGTCCATGGGCGTCAGGGCGAACATCTGCTCCACCTGGGGGGGGGGGTGTGTGGTCAGAGGCAGACTGGCTGGGGGGCCTGCGGTGGCCAGCAGGGGTGACCCGTGACCCGAGGGAGACCTGTGACCCCAGACCCTCCCCACTGACTCCCAGCCCAGTGCCTTGCGGCTAAGAGCCCTGTGAAGGGGAGGGGAGGGCCTCGAAGGAACCAGAATCCTCACCTCAGTCAGAGAGAACTTGTCTGCCTGGGTCAGGAGAAGCTGCTTGAACCTGGGGAGAGCCAAAGTCTGGCCTGGTCGGGGGGCTATGAAGGCTCCCACGGCCCAGGTGGCCGCCCTCCCCCGGGGCCCCCTGCAGATTCTGTGCCCCTTCTCACACACTTACTCATCCTTGTTCACCACACCCTTGCCATTGGGGTCGAACATGCGGAAAGCGCTCAGGATGGCTTCCTCGGGGTCTGTCCCTGGGAGCCCAGGCGGGGGGGAGCAGGTGAGCACTGGTGCCCCTGGCCTCCCAGCCCCCACCCAGGAGGCCCCCCGGGGTGCAAGAGGCCTGTCCCGTCCCAGGAGAGGAGAGGCTAGGGCCACCTCCCCTTGGGGCAGCCTGGCCAGGAGACCAGGATTTGGGACTTGGGTCGGGGTGACCAGTGCCCACGGGTCGGGGAGGCAGGGGAGAGCTCCATGGGCCCTGGGTGGGCCTGGGCCAAGGAGAGTCCAGTCGAGGCCTGGGTGGGGCTCGGGAGGGGCTCAGGTGGCTTCCAGGCCGGGAGACCCAACCCCCCGCCCCGGGGCTGACCGTTCAGCTTCTCCCCAAAGAGTGTGAGGAAGACGGTGAAGTTGATGGGGCCCTTCCCCTCCTGCAGCATGGCGTCCAGCTCCTCTTCCGGAACGCTCACCTTCCCTGGCGGCAGCGGGGCACGGGATGGACACGGGCCGGCCAGGCTCCCCGCCTGCCCAGGCCGGCCCCCCTCCTTCCCTGCCACAGACCGGGGAGAAGCGTGAAGCAATGGGGAGCTGTGGCCAGTGCAGGGGAGGTGTGTGCTAGCGGACTGAGGGGGAGAGAGGTGGGAGCAGGGAAGGAGGGAGGCAGGCGCTGCCTGGCCAGGGGGCCTGTGCTTTCTCAGTGGGGCTCCCACCAGCCCCCTGAGCCGGAGCCGCTCCCCTGGTGTGAGCAGCCACCCCCTCCTCTGCCAGCAGGGGAAGGTGAAAGCACTCACCGAGCTGGGAGTAGGTCTCCCGAAGGTCTGACTTACAGATGATGCCGTCACGGTTCTGGTCGATGCAGCTGAAGGCCTGGGCGGTGGAGAGCACCGTCCTTCAGAGGGAACAGCCCCCACCCCGGGGAAGGCCGGAGGTGGGGAGGGGTCCTGGAGGGTGGACGGACCGGGAGGGGCCGGGACGACTGAGTACTGAGTACCGAGAAGAGGGGGTAGAGGCAGGGTGGGTGTCAGGACCGGTCCCAGGCCGCTGGGGTGGGGGCACTCACTTCCTTGAACTCCTGGATCTGGGCTTGCTCAAACATGGAGAACACATTGGAAGAGCCTCGCTGGGCCTGCTTGGTGGCTGCGGCCTTGCCCCGGGTCCCCGCCTTCCTGCTGGCCTGCAACACTGTAGGTGGGGAGAGGCCCTTTCCCCGGCTCCCCAAATACTCCTCCCTTCCCACGCACACCTCCCGAGCACTCCTGGGAGAGCACTCCTAGGCCCGGCTCCTCTTCCCACCTCTGGAGACCCCCTCTCCAGGCCCATCGCGAGGAGAGACGTCACCAGCTCTCTTCCCCCAGCCTACTGGACAACACCTGGGAGCCTGCTGGCCTCTGGCTACCCCCCGGCACTCACCATCCTCTCTCCGTGGCAGCCGAATTGCTACAAGGGGCCCGCAGCCCCTTTTACATTTCAGTCTTATCACCTGGAGCGCCAAATAAGGACAGGAAGAGAGGACAAGCCCAAACTTGGCAGCCCTGCCTGAGCTGGGGGAAGACAGGGCCCCAGGCAGATTCCAGCCACGTTCCTGGTGACCTTCGGGCCCCCTGATGTCTAAAATCCAGACATCCACCCATCCAGCAGCAACGGCTCCCAAGGGCAGAGCTCACAGGCTCACAGCTTTCCGCCGCTCTGGGTGCTGAATGAGGTATCGCTCCGAATGAGAAGTCTCCCGTATTACCCCCACCTGACTGTCCCTCCTGCAGGTCCAGTCTAGAACCTGCCCCATCCAAGAGGACAGCGTGCGGAGGACTGGCCTGAGGCCTCTACTGGGCTTGGGAAGGGCAATGGGTATTTCTGAGGATGGTCTCTGGCCTGAGACCCCCAGGGATTCCCGGAATTTGGGTGGACGGGGGCCCTGGCCTCTGGTCCCTCTGACGGAGGACAGAAGGCAGCCCTGAGCTGGCTGTGACCCCAAATGAATCTGTGTGCGAGGCATGTTTGGAACACGGTGCACGACCTGCGCCCCAAGCATCCCCTTGGACCCCCAAGAAAGTGGTCTTGAGTCCTTCATGTGAGGCTCCATGCAGGTCCCGGGCTCATCCCACTCTGCTGCAGGCCTGCCTGCTCCTTTAGGGCCCCGAAAAGGGCTGGGGGCTGGGGACCTTCTAAAACAGACGTCACGGGCCCCTGGCTGCCCTCTGGAACCCGGAGCAGAGGAGAGGGCCCACTGGCTGTCCTCCCTCCCCTGGAACTGGGCTCTTTGCAACTGCGCCCTGCCCCTGGGGGGGGGGACAGTGCAGAGGCCAGCTGGTAGAGCAGGCGCTTGGGTGGTCCATGGGACCCCAGGCCTCTTTTGTGCAACAAAAAGAGTTTGACGATACCTCCTTCTCTCTCCGGAAATGAAATCCGTAAAATATATAACCTATTCTCAAAGGGAACTTAAAAAATCAAGAGCAGCCTCCGAACGGCAGGGAAAAGAGCTTAAGAAGTAGCTTACTTCGGGGGCGCCTGGGTGGCTCAGTGGTTTAATCCGCTGCCTTTAGCTCAGGTCATGATCTCAGGGTCCTGGGATCGAGTCCCACATCGGGCTCTCTGCTCAGCGGGGAGCCTGCTTCCCTCCCTCTCTCTGCCTGCCTCTCTGTCTACTTGTGATCTCTCTCTGTCAAATAAATAAATAAAATCTTAAAAAAAAAAAAAAAAGAGAAGTAGCTTACATCGACACAGGGTCCAACACGGATGCCGAGACCGAAGGACTGCTGTGCAGTAACCGGACCCTTGTGCGACATCCCAGTGCATAACCGAGATTCAGGAGACCTAAGACGATCTGCCCTGGTCCCCCACAGGACACCCGGAAAAACCAGAGAACGTCTCAAAGCCACGGCTCTGGGGTGAGCTCCGAATCAAACAGTCATTGCGGGTCTGTGGTTCCTCTCATCGCAGAGCGCGTATGGTCTAACCCCACAACGTGACAGGTTAACGGGGCATAGCTGAGAGAGGGCGCCAGGCCTGGCCCAGCTAACTCAGAGCAGGCACGTCGCCCAGGAGCCCCTGGAAGGACCTCGGCAATCACCCTCCTCTCCTCCCATCACTGTCACAACCCAAGTGGCTCCAGGGGGCCCCGGCGGAGACCAGCCCTGTCCCACCTCCCAGAGCAGCACCCGGGCCCCCAACTCCTTCCCAGGCGCTCCCAGAGGCAATTAGAGCCTGTGGGTCCCCACGCACATCCCGCAGACGGCCAGGCCAAGCTGGTGTGTCCAACCACCCTCCCGCTGAGGCCACCTCTGTTCCCACAGCCCAGTGTGTCCCTTCACATTCCCCAGCACAGCTGGCTGGAGGGCATGGTGAATTTCCAGACACCGAGGCTTGTGGAACATCTGTGCACATGTGACCATGTTTCCATATTGTCCCCCTGCCCTTATGCCCAAAGATCAAAGGACACTGGTCAACGCCATGTTCTAAACTTTTAAAACGTTTAATTAAAAAAGCCACACAGTCACAGGTTGGGTGTGGGAGCTTGGTGTGGCGCACAGAGGTCTGGTGAGAAAAGAGAAGCCTGGGTGGCCCCTTGCGTGCGGAGTGCTGACCTCTCTTTCCCCGTCAGCCCTGTGGGAGCCCAGGACCCCATCACAGAGGTGCTCCCAGGCCTGCTCGGGGGTGAGAGGGGAGAGGGGTCCCTCTGGGCACACAGGGGCTATAGGGGCTCTGTGTCCTGCACCACCTGGAAGGGTCCATCCCAGAGCCACAAACCACTCATGGATGGTGGCAGGAGAGCAGCAAGGCCACCATCTCCAGGCCTCGGGGTACAAGCAGCCTCCAGGGTGGAGCTGGTCCTCTCCCATTTCCCGGTCCCCAGCAGGCATAAAAACAGCCAGGCCTGGGTGCCGGCAGCCTCTGGCCCCCTGTGGAGCCCCACTCTAGATCTGGCCAGGTCAGCTGCCTCCCCAGTGGGTTGAGTTCCCAGGCAGGAGAGGGGGCGTCCAGAGCAGGCCCCGGGCGAGGCTGGGTCAGGCTGAAGGCTCCAGGAGGACGCAGTGTGGACATGCAGACAAGTCTTGAGTGAGTGACTCTCCTCCTGGTCTTTGATTTCCGTCACGCAGGTGAAGGACTTTGTGGGGTCTCCATGCCTGCTCACCTCAGCCCAAAACCCAGTTAGGGCCAGGGGCTGTCCCACCAACTGCCTCTGAGACAAGAGGCCTCCCGGGGGGGCCCCGAAATCCCCCGTGGGCCTTTCCCCATCTTTTGGGGAGGCAGTGGGGATGGGAGGCGTCCCCGGTCCTCACAAAGAGAGACCTCTTTCCTGGGCGAGGGTGGGGGCATCTGTGGGGAGCACATCCCCTGGGGCCCAGGTCCAGCGAGCCACTGCCTCCTCCTTGCCTGGTGGCCTCCGCGGTCACTGGCCCAGCATGCAGGCCTTCTTGCAGGCCACCGCGGAGATCAGGGCCGCGCCCCGGCCACTGCCCTCCTCCGACTCGATGAAGGTAATCTCGCAGCTGGGCGTCAGCCGGCGCACGCTGGCATGGAACCTCTCCTTGAAGCTGGCAGGGGAAGCAGGGCTGCCGTTCCTCCCCCTGCACGCAGACCCCCGCCCCGCCCCCGCAGCAGCCGGAGCAGTAAGCCCAGGGGGCCCGGGGACAACCCTGGGGGTTCCACTCGCCTTCCGCCCGAGGCGCATGCGGGGCCGCGGACCGACCGCGGGGGCTCACCTGGGGTGCAGCTTGTACACCGAGCCGTCCACGCCCACGGTGATGCGCATCACGTCCTCGCTGCGGCTCTCGCGCATGCGGTTGATGACGCCCGCCAGCCCCGCGGCGCACATGTGCGCGGCACGCGTGGACACGCTCTCGCAGGCACGGCGCACGATGTCACAGTCGGTGGCCGTGGGCCGCAGCCCCAGCGTGCTCAGGATGTTGTAGATCTGCTTGCGGTCCCCAGAGTCACTGCGGGGGGGTGGGGGGGTGTCGCTGGAGGGTCTCTCGACCCCGACCCCGATGGCGGCGGCCTCCTCCCCTCCCCCTGCCCACCTCACCCAGGCGAAGGCGGGGCTCACACTCCGCACGGGAGCGGGTCCGATTCCGCCGAGGACCCCAGTTACCGGTCACTGTGCCTCGCTCGAAGCCCAGGCCCTCCGCTCTAACGTGGGCGACCCTGGCGCGCCTCGGGGCTGGCGCGTGGAGGAAGTGGGACGATCTCCACGGCGGTGGGGAGCCACCGAGGGGATGCGTGGGCTGTGCCCTGGGCCCGGGTACGTACGTGCTCCCCTGCGGGCCACGAGCAGCCCCGGACCCTCGCCGGGATCCCGGGGCCTCGCCCACGCCTCGGCCCCGCCCACGCCTCGGCGCTGCCCCTAGCCCTGCGCGCCCAGCGCACCTCTCCACCTGCGACACGAAGCGGGTCTCGAAGGCGCCGCGCGTGCGCAGCTGTTCCGAGGCCTCCCCGCGGAAAAGCAGGTTTTCGTCCACGAGTTTGAGCAGCACAAGCCGCACCAGCTCGCCCATGTACTTGCCGCCGATGAGCTTCTCGTACCTGCACGGAGGGCGGCCGGGTCACCCCACGCGCAGCCCCGAGGAGGCCAGGTAGGGCACTGGGACACCCCGCTTCCAGACCTGGTGCGCGCCCACTCTCGTTTATGTCAAGCAGGACTCAGAGTTAGGAAGCGCTCCGGGGCCTCGGGACCAACCCTGCCCTATTGCGGGGCGGCGGTCCAGGCTGCGGCCTTCCTCCCGGGGCCCCGCGCCCAACCCACGCCATCCTCCCACCGCCGCGCGGTGGGTGCTGTTCTCCTTGACCCGCCCGGAGCGGGGAGCTCAGGCTCAGAGGCGCTGGTGCCTGCTGGGGCCCTGGGCTCCTGGAGTCCGCCGAGGGGGCAGAAGCATGCCCTGCGTCTTTGTCTCTACGCGCTCGGAATCCCACCGGCTCAGCGGAGTGGCCAGAGCGCACGAAGGCTTGAGCGGCTACACGGCTCCTTAGGCTCGCGGGACCGGAGGAGCTTCCCAGGGCTGGTTCTCAAACCATTCAGACCAGCCCGCAGCATTTCACGGAGCCGTGACCGGGGACACGTGTCTACTCCTGGGAGCTCTGGGCTGAACGCTGTGAGCACTGACTGGGGGTGTCAGAGCCTCCCTCCACAGTGGTCACCGGCTGGGCCACCTGACCTGTGATCCCAGCCCATCGACCCACAGACCCTCTTTCTGGGGACCAAACTTCCCTGTGCCGGGTTCACAGGGGCGCCTAGCGCGAGGGGGAGGCACCAGTTCTTGAGAAAGGTTTGTCGTTTGCTTTTCCCCAGAGCCGTTTAGAAACAAGCCCGTTATCTGCCTGCCTGAGCCAGGCGGGAGGGGGAGCCGCGCCGGTGGTCCTTACAGCTGCTGGCCGGGGTTCAGGGAGTTCTCGTCCACCACACGGTCATACTCCAGCAGGAACTCGTCCAGCTCCCCGGAGTCCCCGAAGGCGCCCCACTCAGTGTTGACGCACATGCGGCCCTCGTCCCCTTCCACGAGCTCCACGTTCTGCATCTCCTCCATGTAGCAGGCGTTACAGCCTGTGCCTGTGGGGGCCGCGGGCCAGGCCGCAGGGGTGAGGGGTGGGGGAGCAGGGGGAGCAGGTGCAGTCCTGGGCGCCCACCTCTCCCGACTCTCTCCACCTGCAGCCCCGCAGAGCCCTCTATGGCCCTGGCTTCCCGGCTTCCCTGCTGTCACACCCACCACTGCCTGGCCTGGCAGAGTGGGAAGGCGGTTCAGTTGCTGTGTGACCTCCCCATCAATGAGCACATCCCTCTGGGCTGTTCCTCGTCCCCAGTAGGGGACGGTAACACCTTATTACCCGGGTGCTTGGGAGGACAGAGCAAAACGGGGCGAGGTGCTTTGCCAACTACAGATGTGCATGGTTTTATCTCGGTTACGCAGCAGCCTTGTTTCTTGGCCCTTCACATGCATGTGCTTGAGCTTCTGTCCTGGGCCCTGTTTTGGGGGGCATTGGAATTGACAGAGTCCGTTGCACACCGCGGGTCCAGGGATGCCCGGCCGTCCACTTTTTTTGGGGTGTGTGTGTGTGTGTGCGCGCGCGCACGTGTGTGTGTGCGCGCACGTGTGTGTGTGTGTGTGAAAACCCCAGAAATCCAGACTTTGATGGGCATTCGCCCATTTTTGGGATCTTGGTTATTATCCTGTTTCTAAGCACTGAGCAGAGTGAGTGCAGGGCACAGGTGAGCCCAGGCCAGCCTCGGCCATCCCTGCTCCGGTCGGGCTGTGCCCGAGGCAGGGGCAGCAGAGCCCACACACCAAGACAGGGTGTCTCGGGGAGCTGCGGCCCGACAGCTACCCCGGGCAGCTCTGAAGGGGACCGCCGGGAAGCGGGCTCTTGCCACTCACATTTAGGAGGTGGACTCGGAGACGGCTTTCCGTCGGAAAGTCGAACATGGAACGAGGAGATGTGAGCAGTGAGAGGAGGACGGCGCGAGGCCAGTGGGTGCCGTGGGAGACGGGTGTGAGGGCCAGCTCTTGGGGGCCCCGCGGGGCAAATGACTTCGCCACTGACTTTCCAGGGAGCCAGAGCCCGGAGTCAGCAGCTGCACGCCCGGGCATGACTGACCAGACGGTAGCCGCGCTCAGTGCCCACTCCGGACCCTCAAGAGCTCCTGGGAAGAGCTGAGGCCTGCAGGGGCGGGTGCCGCTCCATTCCTGGCCTTCACTTCGGACGGGGACAGGAAGACCGTCTAGGAGGGGACGATGTCACCTATGCTTGTCCTCTTCCACGGGGACACATCTGTCGGTTTGGTCAATTTACCAGCGAGGGGAATGTAGTTAAATCTCGATGGGCCCCACAGACCTTAGCCAGGGTGTCCTCTGATGCCGGGACTTGTGAGTGTTCGATATACTAGCCACAGTCAGGACACCCCCGCCTCTCCCCAAGACCACCCCACATCCTGCCCCCTATGCCGTCCACACCTGGCACTGGAGCCCTGCTCTGACCATCGCCCATGGCTCAGGACTTTCGGCCCTCACGCCTCAGGGCCGGGGATGAAGGTGGGCCGAGGCTGTGTGCTGCCAGCCCCCGACAGAGCCGCGCGTGAGTCCTTACCCACAATCATGCCGACCTCACACCGGCGGTCTTCGTAGTAGCAGGAGATCATGGTGGCCACTGTGTCGTTGACCATCGCTACCACGTCCATTTCGAAGTCCTGCCAAGAGGCCCAGAGGCAACAGTGATCGGGCTGGGGTGTTGGCTCGGGCTGCTCCAGGCTCGTCCGGCGGGGGGAGAGTCGCCCAGGAGGCTGTCCCTGGCGTCGTGACTAGAGGGGAGGGGGGTTCTGAGGGCGGTCATGGGGTGCCTCACCCCTCTCCGTTTGATGGCGTCACGGAGGAGCCCCACGATGTTGTTCCCTTCTGCTCCGGAGGCCTTGAAGCCCTTGGTCCAATTGAGGAGGATGCCCTGAGGGGAGAGGAGGGGCAGGGTGAGGCGCCCCGCTCAGCTGGACTGTGGCTTTGAGAAGTGGCGGAGGCGACTCTGTCTGAATACGTCTGTTCCTGCAGGGCTGGCCTCCAGCCCACGTGAGCGGTTCCAGGGGAAAGCCCGGGGCATCACCCAGAGTGAGGACGAGGTCTGGACAGCCGCCTGTATAAGGCTGGGGTCCCTCCCCTGCAGTACACCCAAGGGGAAGACAGTAAGGCACAGTGGCGTCACCCCTTTCTGGAGGGTCTCCCTGGGCCCCTGCACGGCCAGCCCCTGCTGCCCTTCGTGCACTGTGTGGCCCGGCCGTGGAGAACCAAGGAGCCCTGCACTGGCTGTCTCTCCGAGAGGTCGTGTGTGTGTCGTGTGCATTCACAGTTGATGTGCATAGACGTGTGTGTGTAATTCACACATGTGTGTAACTGATGTGTGTACACGCATAAACGCATGTGTGTGTGTGCGCTCATTGCGTACACACATGGCCTTGGCGTGTGCACATGCGTGTATGGTGCACACACGTGTCTGCATGTGTCCTTACATGTAGACGTGATGGGTAGACGTGTATATGTGATTGACCCGTGTGTGCGTACAGGTGCGTGTGCGGCTGACTTCTGCATGTCGTGTGCGTGGATAATGTGCACGTGTGTGCGCGCGCGCGCGCGTGTGTGTGTGTGTGTGTGTGTGTGTGTGTCTGTGGGGGGGAGGACGGTGGCGGGTGGAGCCTTGGCCCAGCCCAGTCCTGCCGCCCACGCTGGTGGCCCAGCGTCACACAGCTGTGCTGCCTGCCAGCGCCCTCCTCCCGCTCGCTCGCCTGTGCCCAATCTGCAGCAGGGGACAATTCCCCAAGGAGAAGCCACCCAAGGCCACCAAGAAGCCCAAGGAGAAGCCACCCAAGGCCACCAAGAAGCCCAAGGAGAAGCCACCCAAGGCCACCAAAAGGCCCTCGACTGGGAAGAGGCCCCCCACCCCCACCCCCTCAGAAACCCTGTGGTGGCCACGGCCCCTACCCCCAAGCCCCGGCCCCGAGGAGCTGCCCCAGGAGGGAGGTGTGTGCAGCCTCTCCTGGGGTTGTGGGGTTCTGACTGCTAGGCAACTGGGAGGGGGAGGGAGTCCCTAGGCCCCTGCTTCCTGCAGATAGATCTGAGGGCCACTCAGGGTGGGCCCCGTAGACTTCTTGTTGTCATGAATGTAGCCATTTGGTTGGACCTCCCTGGGGGCAGCTGCCTCCCTTGGGTAGGGGTGGCCTTATGGATGGGGTTTGATCTCCAGTATCCTGGATCTGTCCCCTGGGCCCCACTTGGATCCCTTCTCCTGTGTGTTGTGGGGCCCTCGGCCTTTGGGGTGCCCTCCTACTGGGGCCTGGGCTCCCCAGAAAACCCTCCAGCTCTCCGGCTCCAGGAGAAGCCAACTGGGTGCTGAAGGCCAGAGCAGTCCAGGCCTCCTGGGAGTGAGCTCAGGCTTCCAGGAGCTATCGGCATGGCCTAGGTCTCCTGGGCGCTCCGTGTACGAGCCGCGGTCAGGGTGGGCTTCCTGTCCACTGGCATGGGGGCTTTGTGTTTGCAGGTGGGGCCCTCCCAGGTCCTTGGCTGGATCCAGGAGAAAAAACTGACTTGGAGCGCCAGTCTGGTGAGTGGACAATGTCTCCCCGGCCTTGGGGGACCCGCTGCCTAGGCTGGCTGGGTTTCTAGGGTGGGCCTGGGGAGGGGCATCAGTGAGTATCTTCCACAAGCCAGCCATGAACACTTCCTCCAGAGCCGGAGGAGGAGACTGAGCCGCCCACCCTGGACTACAACGACCAGATAGAGAGGGAGGACTACGAGGACTGTGAGTGGCCCCCCTGCCCCCCGTCCGGATCCACACCCCTGGCCCCTGTTCCACCGAGGGTCAGCCCACCCAGAAGCCCTGTCCTCCCAGCCCCCCTGCCTTTGAGGGGGGCCCTTGGACTAGCTCAGAGCCCACCCTCCCCCTCAGTTGAGTACATCAGGCGCCAGAAGCGGCCCCGGCCACCCCCCACCAGGAGGAGGCCTGAGCGGCCCTGGCCGGAACGCCTGGAAGAGAAAGCCAAGCCGCCCGGGCCCGGACTGGAGGCCCCGGAGGAGAGGATTGGTAGGATGGGGACCCCGGGGGGCGGGAGGGTTGCCCGGCGCGGGGGCTCTGGGCCCACCCCTGCCTCCCACCTCCACAGAGCCGCCTCCAAAGCCGCTGCCGCCGCCCCTGCCCCCTGACTACGGGGACGGCTATGTGATCCCTCACTATGACGACAGTGAGTGCCCTGCCCGGCCCACCACGCCCCTGCTTCCTGTGCTTTCTGTGGGAGTTGCCTTGCCACGGGTCCTGCCACTTGAAGCCCCCCGCCGGCTCCCATCACTGCGCAGGACTCCAGTTCCTTCTGGGCGGTCACCGTCCTCTCCCTCTTGTGCCTGTGTCCACGGGGGCCTGAAAAGGTCCCTGTCCTTTCCCTGTCCCCAGGTCCCCACCAATCCCTCCTACTGACCCTTGGCCCCCGCTCAGCCCCCACTCAAGAACAGCCCCTCCTGGCTACAGGCGTCAGGTGTTATTCAAGGTGTGTCCTGTGTGCGCCCCACTCCCTGCCCAGGACTCCATGGCTCACCTTTCCCCAGGCCATGCCCTCCTGAGCCAGGCTGGTGACTTCCCCGGCTCGGGCTCACCCTACCTGTGCCTAGACGGCCTCTCCTCCAGGAGACCCTCCCTATGCATCCCTGCCTACCTGGATTCCTCAAGGCCCACCCTGATCCCGCCTCCTCCTGCTCTCCCTCCTGCGTGGTCCTGCTGGCCAGGCTCCTGTGGACCCAGGAGCTCTGGCCTACAAAGAGGGCCCTGGGGGCAGCACCTGGGCCACAGCAGGGCTCTGCCTCCCCACAGTGGACTACTACTTCGGGCCTCCCAGACCCGGGAAGCCCCACGCTGAGCTGGAGACAGACGAGGAGAAGGAGGAGCTGAGTGAGTGCAGCCGCGTCGCTCCCCCCGCGGCCTGACCCCCGAGCCCCCCAGCTCCCACCCCGGCCTGACCCCCGAGCCCCCCAGCCCTGCAGGCCCGACCCCGGGCCCCTCGCCCTCTGAAGCCCAGGGCTAAGATGGCTTCTACCTTCCATTACTCAGAGAAACCCAAAAAGGAGGGCAGCCCCAAGGAGGACGAGAAGGATGACAAGTGGAGTGTGGAGAAGGGCAAGGACCACAAAGGTGTGCGTCTGGGGCTGGACTCACTGCCCGGGCATCTGTGAGAGAGCGCGCGTGCGCCGAGACCCAGGACCCTCTGCACCACATCTCCCTTTGTTGCCTCCAGGGCACCGGAAGGGTGAGGAGCTGGAGGAGGAGTGGGCTCCGACCGAGAAAGTCAGTGAGTGAGGGGGGCTCACAGGGGGCTGGAGGGGGCTGCAGGGGGCTGGAGAGCAGGTGTGGGGGTTGGGGGTGGGGAGGCTGGGGTATGTGGGGATGGGTGTGTGAGTGTGGGGAGTCTGCCGTAAGGTGGGTGCGGGTATATGTGGGGGCTGGGGATTGAGGGGTCTATGAAGTGTTGTGGGGGCTGGTATATGTGGGGGCTGGGGTATGTGGGGGACATGGTATGTGGGGGGGCTGGTGTGTGTGGCCTGGTGTATGTGAGGTCTGTGGAGTGGGGGGCTGGGGACTGTGTGGGGAACTGGTGTATGTGGGGGGCTGGGGAGTGTGGGGGACTGGGGGTGGTGTATGGGGGGAGGTTGGTGTATGTTGGGGGGCTGGGGTATGTGGGGAGGCTGGGGAGTGTGGGGGTTGTGGGGGCTGGGGTCCATGCAGTGGCAGCAGGGTAAGGGTGCTGAACAGACGACCCAAAGCCACGCGTGGGTCCCAAACCTGGAATTCCTGATGATGCTCCAGGCCTCCAGAACCCTTTCCTGCTCTTAAAATCTTGGGACCCAGGAGGGACAGGTCCTGGAGTATCTCTTCCCTGGGATCACCCTCCGGGGATAGAACTCACAGCACAAGGCAGTATGCAGGAGGCCCTGAAGCGGGTGGTGGCTGGGAGGGGCTGAGCTCCATGCCTGCCATTCCCTGTAGTTTCACGTGAGCCCCAGGGCCCTTTGGAGACAGCATCACCCGCCAGTTCTCGGGAGGAGGAAGCTGAGTTCCGGGGAGGGGAAGCACAGGCTGGGGTGCGGATGCCCTGACGAGCGTCCCCTGATGCTCGGGCGTGGGCTCTGGGCTCCTCGTTCTGGATTTCGGGAGGGAGTGGCAGAGCCATTGGGCCACCAGCCTTGGGTGCCATGTCCCTAGAGTGTCCCCCCATTGGGATGGAGTCCCACCGCATCGAGGACAACCAGATCCGGGCCTCGTCCATGCTGCGCCACGGCCTGGGCGCCCAGCGAGGCCGGCTCAACATACAGGTGGGTGTCAGGGTCGCCCGTCTTGCAGCTGGCCTGGGGGCTCTTCCCCCTGCTCATCCCACCCCCCCCCCACAGGCTGGGGCCACTGAGGACGACTACTACGATGGGGCATGGTGCGCTGAGGATGACGCTCAGAGACAGTGGATTGAGGTCGACACCAGAAGGATCACCAAGTTCACGGGCGTCATCACCCAGGGCCGTGACTCCAGCATCCAGTACGTCAGCCAGACTCCCAGACACTTCTCGAGGGGTGGATGGCCCTGGGCACAGGACTGCATCCCACGCAGGATGTGCCACGCTCAATCCTCGTGGATGAGCAGATCACTCACCCGTGGCACATAGCGGACGTGGGAGCCACTCTTGCCTCCCAGGGCGAGCTCCACACGCCCCTGCCAGCTCCTGAGGCCCCAGGACCTGGGGTAGGGAGAGCAGCCTTGCCCTGACCGCCATCTGCTCCCCAGTGACGACTTCGTGACCTCCTTCTTCGTGGGCTTCAGCAACGACAGCCAAACGTGGACCATGTGCACCAATGGCTACGAGGAAATGGTGGGCGCCTGAGCTCATGGCTCTGCCCTGGCGTTGGGACTGGGAGCGGCTCTTGGCAGGGATGGGGGGGGCTGCTCTGAGCCCAGCCTCTCCCCAGACCTTCCATGGGAACGTGGACAAGGACACGCCCGTGCTGAGCGAGCTCCCGGAGCCGGTGGTGGCCCGCTTCATCCGTGTCTACCCTCTCACCTGGAACGGCAGCCTGTGCATGCGCCTGGAGGTGCTGGGGTGTCCCGTGACTCGTGAGTGCAGGGGGCTGGCGGGCAGCCGGGTGGGGGCTGGCCGGGGTGGAGGGGCTGGTTGGTGGCCCGCTCAGGGTCCCGGCCGCCTGCTGCAGCTGTCCACAGCTACTACGCACAGAACGAGGTGGTGGCCACCGACAACCTGGACTTCCGGCACCACAGCTACAAGGACATGCGCCAGGTGAGGGCCTGTCCCTGGGTCGGCGCAGGGGCGGGGAGAGGCTGTCGGGTAACTGGGGTCAGGGCTCCCAGATGCAGCCTGCCCGAGAGGGGGGTTGGCTGGCCCTTGCCTCAGGCAGGGGAAAACTGCAGGCCATCTCCCTCTGGTGCTGGTACCCGAGAGGAGCTGGTGTCGCCCGCAGGGGCCACTCCCACCACAGAGGCCTTCCCCACGGAACAGACCGGGGTGGTGGGAGAGGCGTGGCACTGCCTGCGTGCAGGGCTGCCTCTGTGGGTGTGGAGTGTGTAACTCGGTGTCCTCTCCCGCGCCCAGCTGATGAAGGTGGTGAACGAGGAGTGCCCCACCATCACCCGCACGTACAGCTTGGGAAAGAGCTCACGCGGGCTCAAGATCTATGCCATGGAGATCTCGGACAACCCTGGGGATCACGAGCTGGGTGTGTGCCCCAAAACCCCCTGGAGGCCTGTCCTCCCTGGCATTGCAGCTGGTCCCTGTGCCTATCTCAGAGCCTCTCTGGGAGTCCCAGTCTGCCTTTTTGGGCCCAGCAAGCCTCAGCTGCCCCCATCCCCCTGGGTGGGTGCTTCCTCTGGGGCCCGGGAGGTTACTGAGGCTCCTGCCCTTGCAGGGGAACCTGAGTTCCGATACACAGCTGGGATCCACGGCAATGAGGTGCTGGGCAGAGAGCTGCTGCTGCTTCTCATGCAGTACCTGTGCCGCGAGTACCGGGACGGGAACCCCCGCGTGCGCAGCTTGGTGCAGGACACGCGCATCCACCTGGTGCCCTCGCTGAACCCCGACGGCTACGAGGTGGCAGCGCAGATGGTGGGTGAGGGAGCAGATGCTGGGCTGGCGGGTGGGGGTGACCGGGCGGGGGGTGGGGGGCAGGCTGACACCAACCCCGCTGGTTCCTCCAGGGCTCTGAGTTTGGGAACTGGGCGATGGGGCTGTGGACTGAGGAAGGTTTTGACATCTACGAGGACTTCCCAGATCTCAACTCTGTGCTCTGGGGAGCAGAGGAGAGGAAATGGGTCCCCTACCGGGTCCCCAACAACAACCTGCCCATTCCCGAACGCTACCTCTCCCCAGATGCCACGGTGAGGCCGCAGCCTGGCTAGCAGGCCTAGGGGAGGAGCCTAGACCCTGGGGTCCTGAGCTCTGGACTTGGGGGTGGGCTGGTGGGGGACTGAGGTTGGGACTGGGCCGACTGAGGCATGGGGGCACAGAGGGAGCTTGAGTATGGGGGTGCATTCTGCAAGGGGGATGATGGCAGCTGTGTCTCCGACCTCACGCACTGGCCACCCCCAGGTGTCCACAGAGGTCCGAGCCATCATTGCCTGGATGGAGAAGAACCCCTTCGTGCTGGGGGCCAACCTGAACGGTGGTGAGCGTCTCGTGTCATACCCCTACGACATGGCCCGGACCCCCACCCAGGAGCAGCTGTTGGCCGCGGCCATGGCAGCTGCCCGGGGAGAAGATGAGGACGAGGTGTCCGAGGCCCAGGAGACCCCGGACCACGCCATCTTCCGCTGGCTGGCCATCTCCTTCGCGTCTGCCCACCTCACCATGACAGAGCCGTACCGGGGAGGGTGCCAAGCACAGGATTACACCAGCGGCATGGGCATCGTCAACGGGGCCAAGTGGAACCCCCGGTCTGGGAGTAAGTCAGCCCGGGAGGGGCCGGGCTGGGGCGTCTGGCGGAGCCCATGGGTGACTGCGGCTCTGTCTGTCCCTGTGTAGCCATCAACGACTTCAGTTACCTGCACACCAACTGCCTGGAGCTCTCCATCTACCTGGGCTGCGACAAGTTCCCCCACGAGAGCGAGCTGCCCCGAGAGTGGGAGAACAGCAAGGAGGCTCTGCTCACCTTCATGGAGCAGGTGGGGCGGGTGCTGGCCTGGGCTGGGGTCCCGGGGAGCTCACGGGAGCTGCGTGGGGCCTGCAAGGGGAACCCGGCCTCGTGTCCCTCTGCAGGTTCACCGGGGCATCAAGGGGGTTGTGACGGATGAGCAGGGCATCCCTATCGCTAACGCCACCATCTCTGTGAGCGGCATTAACCACGGTGTGAAGACAGGTACCTCATGCGCACGGGGCCGCCCCTCCTGCCTGAAGCGGGGGCCAGATCCGTGCGAGGTCTCGGCCAGACCGCCCGCGGCGCCACCCCCCACCCCAGGGTCCGCGGGAGGCAGAGGGAGGGCTGGGGGCCGGGAGCGCACGTCTTGGGCAGCAGCGCCGGCCTCTCTCTGCAGCGAGCGGCGGCGACTACTGGCGCATCCTGAATCCCGGTGAGTACCGCGTCACGGCCCACGCTGAGGGCTACACCCCCAGTGCCAAGACCTGCAACGTGGACTACGACATCGGGGCCACCCAGTGCAACTTCATCCTGGCGCGCTCCAACTGGAAGCGCATCCGCGAGATCATGGCCATGAACGGGAACCGGCCCATCCCGCGCATCGACCCCTCACGCCCCATGACCCCCCAGCAGCGGCGGATGCAGCGGCGCCGCCTGCAGTACCGGCTGCGCATGCGCGAGCAGTTGCGGCTCCGGCGCCTCAACTCCACTGCGACCTCCGCCCCCGGCACGGCCGCGCCCCCCACCTCCGCCACACTGCCCCCCAGGCCCTCGCTCACCCCCTCCCCCACCCCCAGCGCCAGCCTGGGGCCCTGGCCCTTTGAGCCCGAGGCCACCACGGTGGGCTGGGAGGAGTCGGAGACGGAGACCTACACAGAGGTTGTGACGGAGTTTGGGACGGAGTTTGGGACTGAGCTGGGGCCGGAGGAGGAGGAGGACCAGGATGAGGACCACGAGGAGGACCACAGGGAGGAGGAGGTGGTGGTGGTCATGGGCCCAGATTTCCCTTTCACTACAGCCGAGACCTACACAGTGAACTTTGGGGACTTCTGAGCACGGGGAAGCACCCTCGGGGTCACCGGGCCGGGAGGGGACGCGCACGGGGCAACACTGAGGAGCCAGGCTGCTTTGGACCGTCAGGGCGCTGCAGGGCCCCGTGCGCACGGACTCCTCAGCCATCTGCCCCGACAGCCGCACCAATAAAGCAAGCTCACGGCAGACACACCTGTTGCAGAGTACTGGGGGAGGGTGGAGGCTGGAGGAGGGGGAGGGAGAGCGGCACGCCCCGCCAGGGCCCTGGGCCAGCCTCATCTCTGCCTGGGGCTCAACACCAGCACACTGGTCAGGCTTTGTTTTAAAGACTTTATTCATTTTAGAGAAAGAGACTGCGTGCAGGGGGAGGGGCAGAGAGACTCGCAAGCCGACTCCACAGCCAGTGCGGAGCCCAACATGGGGCTCCATCTCACGCTCCTGAGATCAGACCTGAGTCAAAATCAAGATGTGGATGCTCCACGGGCTGAGTGCCCCAGGCGTCCCAATCAGGCTTTTTTTAAGAAACAAATGCCAATGCTGGGTCAGTGTCACATGGAACAGAGAGTCGGGGCCTCTGAGTCAGGGGCCCAGGCCCAAGCCCCCCAGGTCCTCGTCCTCTGCCCCAAAGCCCGAGAAGCTGATGGGCTGGCAGGCCAGGCTACGGAGATTGACAAGGCAGGCAGTCTGCGTGGCGCTGAAGTCGGGGACGGCCACCAACAGCACCCTCTGGTCCTCTGGTCCTGTGAAGAAGACACACGGGCACTCCCACTTAGGTTCTGGGTGGGCCCTGGCTAACAGAAGTCACCAGAAGTCACCAGAAGCAAACAGGAATTCCCCATGAGCCTTGTCGGGGTGCTGGCCAGAGAAGCCCCTTTGGACCAGACGGGAGGGCCGAGGGCAGCGTGAAGGTCAAAGTCTGGAGCCCTGCTGACCAGAGGTAGGCAATGAGCCTGCTGCACAGGTGCGGACTGATCAGCCCCTGCTCGGATATGCTCAGTCAGCTGCCCACAGGGCCCGGGGACTCCAGGGAGGTCTCCTCTGTGAGCCCTGTCCCCAGGACAGGGTCCCTCATGACACCCCAGGCCCAGGGTCCCCAGAAGGTAGGACTCACCTCGGAAGATTTTAGAGCCAAACTCAGGGGTGTTCCCGCAGAAGTAGACGTGAGGGCACTCCGGGAAGATGAATGGGTCGGTCTTGTAGAAGGGGTAGCAACCTGGAGGAAGCCCACAGCGGCTGGAGCTTCTCAGCTCTGCACGGTGCCCGGTCAGGGGGCAGCGCCCCAGCCCAGCCCCTCATACTCGCTTGGGCTGTGCTGGTAGCAGCCCTGCTCATTGTGCCACAGCCCCATGGCCCTGGGGTCAGGTCAGCGTGCCCTGCTGGGTGGCCACTGTGGTAGGGCGCCAGGCTCTACCCAGAGCTCCCAATATGCTCCCCAGGGTCTTTGGCCCTACACAGTGCCTTGACGGTGGACAGCCCAAAGATTCCAGGGGAGGTTCCAGAACTAGCGTCAAGCTTTTGGGGTTTCCCTGAGGTCATGGCAGGGCTGGTGAGTGCCAATCCAGGCTGCGAATCCTCTGGACATCAAGGCCCCCGAACAGGACTCCCTGGGCCCTCTGGCCCCACCTCACGTGGCTGAGTCCCGTTACCTAGTGTGTCTGGGGCTGTGGGGCTGATGTGACGGACACGCAGGGTCCACTCCAGGATCTCTAAGTGATCCTCCATGCTGCTGTACCGGAAAATGTCACTCACGTTTTGTCCTGATGTCCCCAGGAATCTGCAAGGCAGGGCTCAGCTGATCCCCGCACGGGGCTACCGCCCGTGCTCCCACGGGAGCTGGCCCCAGCCCACCCGGCGCTCTCTCAGTGGGGGTCCCAAGCTCTTTCTGAGAAAGAGCCCAGATCTGCTGGGCCCTCTGCAGCCCTGGACCCAACCCTCCCATCCCGGTGCCACTGAGGCCTGAGGCCAGGTGTCAGATGGGGATGTGGCTATGGCTACCTGACTCCCTCGATGGTGGCCTGGTAGGGGTTAGTGACCAGCTGGAGCGTGGCGTATGCGGTGGCCAGCGGGAACATGCAGCGGTGCAGGGGTTGCTGGGGCAGCGTGTAGTTGGTCGGGTCGAATTCACCGGGCATCACGTCCACGGGCACCGACGCCTGCAGGGCACAGGGGCAGGGGAGATTGCAGGGCCCAGGGCTCTCCAAAGCCCCCCTCCTCCCCTGCCCCGGCCCACCTGCTGGTGCCCGCTGCGCAGACCCCAGTCCCGTCCCCGGCGGCCCCCAGCTCGCTCACGCTCAGCTGCAGCAGGATCTCGTCCAGCATTCTGACCGCCTCCACGCTGGCTGCCTGAGTCTTCTTGGTTAAGTATTTGGCCTGGGGATAGAAGTCCACAGGCTGTCAGGCCCCAACACAGGCTCGGGTCGAAGGGACACTCAGAGCCCTGGCTGGACAGTGGAGAGCAGAGCAGAGGCCAACTGCTTGGGGATGGTAGGGGTTCTGTGCCACGGGGTCCCCCGCCCTCAGAAAGCAGGGCTGGAGCAGAGACCGCAGCGTCACTGCGAGGCACTGGCCACCAGATGTGCGAAACCCCGCACCCCCGACTCTCCCTGGGGAAGGAGGGGCTCAAGTGCTGGCGGGCGGGCGGGCGGGCGGGGACAGTACCTTGTTGATGGAATCTCTGCTCTGGGTGTTGTGGCTCAGCAGGTTCCCAGCGAGGATGACCCGGGACACGTGGGCAGCGCTGCATTGCTCCCCCTCGTCCCCCAGCTGCCCTGTCACCACGTCCACCAGCAGCTGGGTGCCCAGCAGGCTCTCGCCCCCGCCTCCACCCAGGCCCAGACCAGACACCAGCAGCACAAACCTGCAGGGGAAGTCAGGGTCCTCCTGTGCACCCAGAGAGCGGGAGTCCCACCGCTGCCCCCAGCCCGGCCCCTGGCAGAGCTCTGCCACCGTCATGGGCGAGTAGAGGACATGGAGCCCGGCAACCGTGACCCCCCTGGACCACCGGCCAGACCCCTGAGCGCCTGCTCCTCACCTGTCTATGTCAAGGGTGGGTGCGGGCTTCTGAGGGGCGAGCTCTGCAAAGCAGTGGTCCTCTACCACGAACTTGCCACTGTCTCTCGCGGAGCCGAGCACAGCCAGCACTGTCCCTGGGGAGCAGCAGTGTCAGGCTCCAGGACGGAAGCCCGAGAGGCTACCACCTCCTTTTAGGCACCCCTGCAGCAAAACCAGCTAGTTCCCTTCTGCCACACCAGAACATTCTCAGAGGACTCAGGACCGAGTCCTGGGGTCACCACCTCTGGATGTAGGCAGGAACCACTGACCCCCTCCCTGGGCCTCCGCTCCGGGGAGGAAGGGCTGCACCCACAGCGACAGGTGTGGGCCGGCCCCTCCTGCCCCCACCTGTGACCAGCCTTGACGCGTCGACGTTGCCTTCCAGTCTGATGCGCTGCAACTCGTCTTCCAAGACCAGCTCGTCGTCGGGGTGGATGTACTTGCTCCGAGGAGGCTGAGGGAGCAGGTTGTGCTGGACGGCAGAGATGGGAGGGAGTTGTGGGGCCAGAGGCCGGGTCCTAAGGCTCCTAGGCCCCATCAGTGAGATTCTGGGACTGCAGCCCCGGACCGCCCCCCCGCCCAGGACAGAGGCCCAGCCCTGATTCCCTGGGTCCACAGCTGGTGGTCCCGACGGTACTCCTGGAGCAGCGGCCAACCTCACCTCTTCGCTGATCTCGCGGAGGATGGAAGGCTGGAGCGGCATGGCCTTGAAGAGGGTCCCCACCACACAGCACTGCTCCCCCGGCTGCAGCTCACACAGCTTCTTTACCTGGACTCCATCACCTGGGCACGATGGCACGGGCTCAGGGACCCAGTGGCCTCCCCGCCCACCACACAGCAGCCCACAGGCCGGCCTCTGCAGGGAAGGAGACCACCAAGTACAGAGACCCCCTGACACAAGCAGCCTTGGCCCCAGGAAGACAGAAAGATGTGGCAGGGCCCCCGCGTCCCACGTCCTCATAAGAAAGACAGACGCTTAGAGACAGGAGCACGGCTGCTGCCAGAAACGGGGAGAGCCAAGGAGGAGGGGCTCCTGGCCGGCCAGCACCTGCATTCAGACTCCTGGTCTCCAAGATGAACAGGGAATACGGGTCTGGTGTGTTAAGCTGCTCAGTTTGTGACCGTGCCGTCCGTGGCAGCAGGAGCAACCAGGAAACTGACACGGAGCATTAGGTCACTGACACCAAAATCGTAACACTCACTTAGACAGAAGCACCCTGCCCTAAAAACTGGAGGAGCTCGGTGTGCAGCGCTCACCCAGGCAGGCAAGAGGAAGGAGCACAAGTCCCAGAGGGCCTGTGGGTTTGTCAGGAAAGACCCAGAGCCTGGGAAAAATGCTGCTGGGAGCTGAAGGGATCATGTGGCCGCAGGACCAGCCCTTTCCGGAGCCCAGCTGCCCCTTCTGCCCCAGAGTAACTGAGAACATTCCACAGAGCTGCGCCCTGCGGAGAAGAGGCTAGTAGTTCAAGATGAGGTAAGGAGAGTGCCAGCAGCTGAAAGAGAAATGCCAGAGACCCACGGAGACAACAAACTCCGGAGCCGGACTGCCGAGCCCTCGCTCCACACCGAGCACTGTCCTTGAAACTCATCCGCGCCTGCCAACACGCAGGGTAGACGCTACTGCCCCATCACACGCTTGAGGCAGCGGAGGCACAGAGAGGTTAAGTGACAGTTCAAGGTTGCACAGCTGGAATCCACTGTGCACACCTAAGCACCAGGCAGAACCGCACATCCCTGTGTCGAGGGCAGGACACGTGTGCAGCTGGATGGCATGCGGGCATCAGGCCAGGCACCAGCATCGGGAGTGAACAGCATGGCCCATCCTCATCCTCACCAAGGGTACAACCCAGAGGGAGAGAAACAACAGTAGTCAACAAGGGGTCAGCCCCTGTGACAAGTGCCACGGAGCCATGGGAGCCACAGCAATGGTGACTGCAAGGCAAAGCCGCGCCGGACTGGGTGCTGCTGGAACCTAAACAGTGGCAGTGACACGGGGCTTGAGGAGGGTGTCCCCAAGGGCTTCAAGGAAAGCAAGGAAAGGCCACCAGGAGCTATAGGAAGGAGACCTCATTCTGTGGCAGAGGACATGCCCATGGCACTCGTGCCTGCGGTAGTGACAATAGAAGATGTCCCTAACACATGTGACGGTCTAGTTCTTGTTGCCTGGAATGACACCAGAGTCGATTCCCTCCGGCTCTGTGGGACGGGCCTGAGTGCCACGGCTCCCCGCAGCGGAGACCCAAGCTGGAGTACCAAGGCCAGGGCTGGGGCCAACACACGTGGATGGAGAAGCCCGGTCCCACCTGTAAACATTTCAGATGAAGTGAAAACAGCCCGGAAACCCGCTCTGACACACAGTAAGTCCAAGGAACGGGGCACCAGCCAGAAGTTGAAACTGCGGGTCCTGTCCGCACGACCAATAACGTAACTGCAGGACAGGTCACGGACCAAGTGGAGAAGGAGGATGATGTGTGCTGACAGAAGAGTCCACGGGACCCAACCAGGCTGGAGGGCCCAGAGGAGCAGCGGACAGGGAGCCCCCGAGGCAGGAGGCGTGTCTTCATGGACCTGGGCTCCCAGTGCCAGGTACCTGGCCTGCCCCACTGAGACACAGGGTGGCCACGTGCAGGCAAACAAGCACGTATCCTGCTCTCCAGACAGGGAACGTCCCTACACCAGTGATATGACCACTGTTCCCAAGAGAACAAAGCCCACCTCATCCCAGCCTCTGAACTAATAAACCTCCCTTTAAAACCACAGGTTCTTTAATTTAATCCTCGTAACTACCTGAAGAGGCAACGGAGGCACCAACGGGTTTGCTTTCCCAAGACAACCGGGAAGGGGGTAAACTAAAGAAGGTCCCGGCTGTATCTGGTCGCTCACCTCTAGAACACCCCCCGACACCCGGACCCTTCTGGGCAGGCGGGCAGGAAGCACTTCCCAAATGCATCACTTACCCCAACGCTGCCTGGCGCGGCTCACCAGGAAGGGCCTCATTTGGAGGAGGCGGGTGGCATAAATGTGGGCGTACTGCCGGCTAAAGCTGCGCTCCCCGAGCCTGAAGGGCTGGGAGGAGTTGGTGTACGAGGACACAGGCACACGGGCAAAGGTGGCATTGCTGGCGGACGGTGGGGAGAGGAGAGTGTGGGCCCTCTGGGCAGCCTGCTCCGAGAACATGGTGTGCCAGACGCGTTCAGAACCCCGTGCTTGGGCCCAGGCGGCGGCGGTCACTGTGAAGACACAGATGTAGCCCTGCAGCCCCTGCCCACCACATGGCTCTCCCACCATGTCTCCCCTGCACCTGCAGGCATGGAAGGAGGACGCCAGCCCAGACGTGGCTCAGAACGGCCCAGGCTGGATGCCAGCCGGTCACCTTGTCAGGCTCATCCGGATCCGAAGATGGGAAGGCTCGGAACGCTTGTCCCACCTGGGGCTGTACTGACCCTCTCCAAACCAGCAACGCGCTGCCTGCCTCACGCTCTACCTGGACGACCCCCGGCCCCTGCCCCATGTCGGGCACGAGGCCATCCTCCCTTTACCTGCGCCCCCAGGAGGCACGCCTGTTGGAAACAAACCTACGCCCGCCACCCTCTGCTCGACGGGCCCGTTTCAGTGAGCGAGACCCCGAGTCCCTACAACTGCGCTGCCCCCACCTCTGCCTGCACGTGGCGGCCTCGCTGGCCCCCGTCCCCGCCGTCTCGGCTCCTGTCTCACCGTCCGCTCCCCGGGCGCTCGCGCGTTCCCCTTCCGACCGCCGCGGCGGGTCCGCGGTCCGCCCCGTGCCTGGGACACGAGCTCCCGGACCGTGGGCAGCGCACGCCTCACGGTCGCTCCTCCTCCGCGTACCGTCCCAGCGCGGCGGCCCGGAGCTCGGACCCCGGCTCGGACCCCGCTCAGACCCCGCTCGGCCGCCCCGCTCCCGGCCGCCGCGCTGCCCGCACTAACTTCCGGCCCGAACGCGCGCAGCCGGGCCGCAGCCCCGGAAGGAGCCCCGCCGGCCTCGGGCCGCGCTCTGGCTTCGGCTCTGCGCGTGCAGCAGGGACCCTGCAGGGCCGCGCGCGGACACCGGAGCCCCGGCCCAGCCCCCTCCGCCGCCGCCGCCACGCGGGCCCGGGTTCGCAGGACCTCAGTTACCTAGTCGCCCGCCGCGGGCCTCCCGCCGCCTACCGCCAGTCTGCGCTCGCCGCCACGCCCACCTTCGAGCACCGCCTCTCACCAGTGCCCGCCCATCAACGCCTTCTACCAATCGCCGCGCTTCCTGTTCCGTCCGTCACGGAGGGGCCCGCCCACCGACGCAGCCTCCCGCCAATCCGGCACGCCGCCCCGCCCACCTCCTCGCCGGGTTCCCGCCAAACTGCGTGCGCCACCCCGCCCACCTCCTCGCGCTGCCTCCCACCTCCCCCGCGCGCCGCTCCGCCCACCTCCGCCTCCAGCCAGTCCGCGAGCGCCCCGCCCCTCCCCCGCGCGCCGCCCCGCCCACCTCCGCCTCCCGCCAGTCCGCGAGCGCTCCGCCTCTGGCCGAGCCCGGGGTTTCCCGGGCTACGCGGGATCCGCGGGTGGCGTGGGGCTCGCGCGCTTGCGTGTCCCGAGGAGCGTGCCTGAGGTCAGCCCGCGGAGGGCAGGGCCCGGGAGTGGGGTCCGGGACCGCGGAGGAACGCTTCGGGCTGGGGTTAGTGATGGGGCCGCCGACGGGCTGTGGCCCGGCCCCCGCACCGGGGTCTCCCTCACCCTCCAGCCCGCGGCGCCCCGGACGGTCCGGGCCTGTGGGGCGTCCGCGCGGTTGCACCCGTGCAGGGCCGGCCTGCAGCCCTGCGCCCGCCTCGGGGTCCTGCGGCCACAGCGCCGCCGCGTCGCGGTGCCGCCTGCGAGGGCTGAGAGCGCATGGCACGGCGGGACGCGCCCCCGAACCCGAGCCGCTGTCGCCGCGTGAGACGGGGTCGGTCCGGATGTGTGGGGGACGCGTGGGCGCGGGGCTCCCGGCAGGCTTCGGGGCGCGCGGCGGGAAGTCGGTGCGTTTCCTCGCCGAGCTGGGCGGGCGGGCGGTCTTCGCGCCGGGGCGTCTGCACGACGCAGGACGGACCCCGGAGCCACCCGGGGGTGCACGGCCCGGAGGCTTCCGAGCGCCCTCCCGGAGCCGGGCGGTCGTCCGCACCGTCCGGCCTCACCGCGGCGCCCCGGAGCGCCGCCCATGCTCCCCTGCGCAGCCGCCGTTGGTCCGTCTGCCCCCAGGCCTCCGTCTGTCCCCGGGCCTCCGCTCACGTGCCCGCGGACGGGAACCATGCGGTGTCCGTCTTCTCGCCTCTGGTTTATGTCACGATCTCCCAGGTACGTCCGTGCTGGACCGCGCGTCGGAACTTGCGGACTTTCCGGACCAGTAGCGCCGCCTCGTACATGCAGAGCGCGGTTGTTCGTCTGTCCGCCCGACCGGACACTCAGCTGGTTTGCATCTTGCCTTTACGTATTTATGACAGAGACACAGCGGGAGGGAGCACAAGCGGGGCAGAGGCAGAGGGAGAAGCCGGCCCCCCGCTGACCAGGGAGCCCCGTGTGGGGCTCGATCCCAGGACCCTGCGGTCATGACCTGAGCCCCCAGGTGCCCTAGCTGGTTTCCTTCTTGGGGCTCATGAATCTCGCTGCTTTGGATGCGGGTGAGCACAATGCGTCAAGGTTTTGGTTTCAGGTTTTGAGTACATACCTCCAGGTGGAATTGGAGCAAGTCCACGGTCCTTCCCGGTCAGGTTCCGGAGGGGCCGCGGCACTCGTTCCTTCAGGCTCTCCACATCGCGGCCGACACATGGTCTTCTCTGGCGCTCTGCTGGTAGCCGGCCTAGTGGGGTGTGCGGTGCCGGCGCAGTTGGGTTTTATTTGCATGTCCCTGATAATGAGTGATGTTGGACGCCTTTTCATGGGCTTGTTGGCCACCTGTGTATCTTTGAAGAAATTATCAAGTTCTGTGTCCGTGTTTTCAGTGGGTTATGTTTTTGTTTTTTAATTTCAGGAGTGCTTTATATATTCCGGATATCAATGCCTTGTTAGGGATGTAATTTTTAGGTATCTTCTGCCATTCCACGGGTTTTCCTCTGTCGTCGCTGTCTTGTGACACACACAGTTTTCATTGTATTAAAGTCCCATCATAACCTGTTCTTCTTTCGGTCTCCTGTCCCTTAGATGTCATATCCAAAAAGTCACTGCCAAATCCAGTGTTGTGAAGTTTGCCCGCCATGGCTTCTTCTCAGAGTTTTACAGTTGTGGCTCTTAGATTTAGGTCTTTGATTCACGTACGATTAGTTTTTATATATGGCTTTAACTTCTTTTGTTTGCGTGGAGCTATCCAGTTTTCCCAATGCCATGTTGGAGCAGTTAGGCCTTTACCGTATTAAAGCATCGCTCTTCTTTATCAACTGTGGGTCAGGGGGGCCATGTGTACGGACATCCTGTGACTGTTCGGGAAAGTTCGAGAATCAGTGAGGCCCCCAGGGGGCGCATCAGAGACGTAGAGGCCAACCACAAAGCTTTCTAAGGCCAAGGTATTTGGAAGGTCTTCACAGATTTTTGCCACCTGAGTCCTAACAGTGCTGTTGGCGCATCTTATTAACGCCGAGGACTGTGAGCCTGGTATGCACATGTAAAGCCAGTCAGACTGCACAGACGTGACTGGGGGTTCCCTGATAACCATCAGGCGTGAGAGGGGTTCCCTAGGTGGGGGAGAATCTTTTCTAACAGAATTTTAACTGCAGAAGAGATGCCAGCCTGTCTACAAGAGAGAGCTCTGGTCCAGTGAGAAAGCAAGGGAAACACGACTAAACATATGGACCCCCGTGAATGGGGAAGCTGTGTGAGGTCCATTTGTATGAGCTGGTTTCTCTGCATTCATACTTTGGGCAGCTGGGACAGGGGAGGAAGGCCCTTGCTGTGGCCTCACTCATATTTGCCCACTGGTTTTGGTCACGGTGCTACCATTTTGTCAGTAGACCAGTGGTTTAATGCAAGTACAGTGGCTAGTGGAGGGAATTACAGAGGTCCTGGTAGGACCAGATTGTTATTTGGCCTAAACCAGAGTTCTCTCTTTATGGATCCAAAAATTATTAGATTTCCAATATTGTTTTTCCTTTCCTGGGACCAGTTGACATTGACATCTCTTGTCAGTTTTTCCAAATTATCACTTGGGAGGGCATCTCTTTGGAGCACAACAGAGGTTTGGGTTGAGAGCAGTGTTTTTGGCAGAAATATCAGCGGGGGCTTGACTCCGGCTGCCAGGGAGCCGAGTCTGGAACACCAGGGAACCTTAATGACAGCCGGCCAGCAGAAGTGCGGTGCCTCATAAGCTCTGGACACAGGGGCCTTTTTCCTCAAGCTCCCCCCCCACCCCCGCCCAATGCAGGGCTTGAACTCACAATCTTGAGATCAAAACCTGAGCTGAGATCAGGAGTCAGACCCTTAACTGATAGAGCCACCAGGCACCCCCACAGGAGACATATTTAATCTTACCCCATTGGAGGTAAGGAGGCCTTGATGCTTCCAGAATGTTCCAAAGCCCTGAGCCACCCCCAAAGACATGCCAGCCATCAGTATAAATGTCCACAGGTCATGATCCCAGGGTCCTGGGATCGAGGCCCATATCAGGCGCCCTGCTCAGCGGGGAGTCTGCTTCTCCTTCTCCCTCTGCTACTCCCCTGCTTGTGCTCCCTCTGTCAAATAAACAAAATCTTAAAAAAAAAAAAAAAAGAACCGTCAGCAAATCCTTAAGCTCCTGCCTCTGGTTAGAGGAGTTTCCTGTCTGCTGTCCCAGGGATTCAACAGTAAGCAGCTGTGAAGGGTTTCATCTGGACCCGGAGGTAGTCCTTGTTCCAAGGCGGATGCTCTGGGCACCAAAACGGAGTCCGGGCAAACAACACCTTTTCTTTGGAGACCGTAGGTCCCTTTCAGGCTAGAAGTTTGACAGTGGACGCGCCTCCCTGTGAAGACGTCTGGGAAGGGAGCAGAAGAGCAAATCCTCTACACATTGTAACCACGCACGTCGAGCCTGTCCAAAACTTTGTGTCATCCAAGTCAGCCTTTGAAGGACCCTCAGTGCCACCCTGGGGCGTGACTGCCGGGGTGTCCTGCTGTTCTCCCCAAGTGAAGGCAGAAAGATGCCAGCTATCCTTACCGACCGGAGTTCTAACCAAGCACCCCCCAGGCCAGTTACCGTGGAAACTTCGCTTGCAGTGGGAGTGGGTGCCAGCAGCACGTAGGGGTTAGGAACAGCAGGGGCCTGAGGGGTCCCTGCTCAGGGGCCTGAGGGGTCCCTGCTCAGGGGCCCAGACAAAGGTCCATTCCTGGCTGCTGGGTTTCCTCCCAGGTAAAGCGGGGTTGTGACAGGGACTGGTACAGGGGATCATGAGGCCCTGAGCCTCGAAATTCTCTGTCATGGGCTTGAGGCCCTGAAGGGCTTCTGTATTTTTAGGGCATTGATTAATTCTAGGGAGAGGTTTTGAGCTTTCTAGCTGAATCTTGGGAGCTGCGCTGTGGATTTTACCAATATCAGCTGAGGATTTTGCCCAGAAAGAGGGTGTTAGCTGATCCAGTAGAAATAAATGATGGGTGTTCCCAGACTCTGCAATGGTCCTGCCAGAGGCAGAGCAGATAAAAGATATCAGAGCGTCATCTAATCCCCTGGTTGGCTATTTTGATCACTGCCGTCAGATTCTAGAATTATCTTCCTCTTCAGGGAGGAAGGAATTCTGGCACGATACTTTTGTAAGGAATCCCAGAGCAGGGAGTAGGGGCGGAGGGACTGAGGAGAAAAGAGTGGGTGCCCCTCCGAGGGAGTGGGTTCAGAGGCGGGAACCTGCTGAGGTCGGTAGGAGACCCCCACTGTGAAGCGTGTGCCCCTCCCAGGGACTGCTCTGCCGCCGTGGGGCTGGGCTGCACGTGTGTAGCTCTGGTGTCAACAGGGACAGAGAGAAAGTCACTCCCAACTTGGAGAGTGGTTTCTCCCAGCCAGCTAAGAGACAGGATTGGGAGAGGTCTGTGTGTCCCTCTGGGAGTAATGGCCACCCCAGTCCAGTCACCTGTGGCCCAACACAGGGTCCCCATCTCTTGAGGTGGCCACGGCAAGGGGGGTGCTGTGGATGGAGCCTGGCAGGAACTCGAGGAGGCCCACACCAGTCAGCCCTGGCAGGGCCAATGGGATGCGGCTGCTGTTGGGCTGACCAAGGTGCCTTGGTGCATGTTGGCGGGGGGGTGGGGGGGAAGCAGGGAGTGAGGAGGGGGTCCGGGGAGAGGGATGCTGGAGGTGTTGCTGATGCAAAGCAGGGCAAGCCAGGGTGACAAAGTTCTATTTTGGGGCTATGTGGCTCTGCGCGTCAGCAGCACACTCCCGTGGGGATGGTCCCCAGACGGTAGGGGAGGGCCAGCAGCCAGTGGGAGGTCAGAGGCTGTTCCAGACCCCTGGGGCGGGGGAGACAGGGCAGGAAGAGTGCAGTGGGATGGGGCGGAGGGGAGAGAAGCTGGCAGGGCGTCTCCTCCCTGCAGCCACCCCCGAGGGGGCAGGGCCAGGGAAGCAGCAGGGCACCAACTGCGCGAGGTAGCAGGCTCTGGGGACTCACAGGGTCTACAGCCTGCTGGTCTCAGCTTCCAGAAGTCTGGAGATTCCTAGCGCTGCCCTGCTCACTCACTACACATCCCCCTGAGCACTGGCCGCGTGCCAGGCATGGTGTTAGAGGTGGACGCGTCCCTGTCCCTGTTGCTGTTGGGAAGCCAGGCTGGCCTACGTCAGGCTGGGCCGGGCACACCCGGTGTGCTGAGCAGCCCTGACCTGGCTCAGGAGGTGGCTTTCCGGGGAAGGGACGCCTGGGTTGGGACCTGAATCCAGGGAGGCCAGAGGCCAGGCAGAGGCTCAGATGCCACGACCCCAGCTGCCATCGGGACTGTTCTAGCACCTTCCGGCTCAGGTCCCTCTCGCCTGGGCCCTCCGTTAGAGGCCCTCATCCCTGGAGTCCCTAATCACAACTCACGCTGCCCTGGGGGGTCTATGAGTGGTGACCGGTGGGAGCCGGCCTCAACTCCTATAATGGAAGGTCAGAACGAATGGGAGAAGCCGCCCCATGGCTTTCCAACTTAAGCAACAACAGTTCCTCATTTCCCACAGCGTCTAGGCGATCCCCAGCTCTTCTCGCCTAAATGTGGACGTGGCCACGGGACTGAGGTCTGTGTCCAGCTGGAAGGCGGAGAGCCATGCCTCTCCCTCATGTGAGCTTGTATCCCGGGCTTCATCTCAGTGAGGTGGCCTCTGCTTCTCAGGCATGCGGGCAGAACCAGCAGGCTGCTTGAGGCCGACAAGCCCCCAGCCAGCCGGGGTTCCCGGGTGTAGACACAGGCCGGGCCTTCTGATCGCAGCAGCAACACAGAAGCTTGACCAGCCGGACCCGGTAACTACCCTGTGACTTCCCTCGGGTGGTGTGCGCACACGACCTGTGGCTTCCGGGGGACATACCACCTGAGACCGGCGTCTTTGTCTCTGGCCTTGCCTCTCTGCCCTTTTGTGCTCCGAAATGGTCAGGTCCTCTGAGCAGACAGGACCCCAAGACCGTCTGGGGCACTGGTGCACCCACACGTCCCTCCATCAGTGCCTCTGGTCAGCAACGTGAAATCAAGTGTCGCAGCGGCCCTTCCCCACGGCCGAGCCCTCTGGCCCTGAACTAGAACGAGTGTCATGGGGACCTGCTCTGGGCCGCCCTCCCACGAGGAGGCTGGGAGGGCGCGCTGGGTGCCGTCAAGTGCTGTGTCATTCGGATGTCTTCATTTTCAACCCCTGGAGACCTGGCGGCGGATGGGCCTGCGAATGCTCCCGGAGACGGGCGCCCACACCGGCCTGGCTCTGTGTGGCGGTGGACAAGTGCTCGAGCATGTGGTGCCTCAGAATAGCCCCCGCCACCTGCGGTCGCTGCTTACGCCGACTCCTCACGCCCTGTCCCGAGCTCCACCCTGGTGTGAATGCTGCAGCAGGACCGTGTGGGCCACAGCCCCCGCTCACCAGCTCTGGGGCGCAGGGACAGGGCCCGGGCCTGGGCAGGGGGTTGAGGGGGTCTCTGGGTAAAATCCAGAGCCCCCCCGGCCAGCCCTCCAGCAAGCCTGCAGCTCTGGAGGCTGGAAACAGTGTCCACCAACGCAGAGAACTTCTCGGCAAAAGTCACTGGGTAAGTATTAAACCACAGCTCAGTGCTCGTCATTGACCACTGCTAAGAGATCCCAGGGATAGGGAATCCTGCCTGTTCTCACCCAGACGGGCCCATCTGCGGTGTTTCCAGGGAGCTGGGTTTGCTAATTGCCTTTGTCCGGACGCAAGCCACAGTTGCCCCCCCCCCCTTTCAGGCCAGAGGTGGGCTTGCTGGAGTCCCGGTGCGTGAGGCAGGAAACTGGGAAACCTTGGAGAAGAGGCTTCTGGCTCCTCGGGGCCCTAACCGGGCTCCACAGCTGCCCAGAGGCTTCTCTAGCCGTCTGATGGATGGACGCAAAAACAGGGAAAGACGAGCTTTCTAAGGAGAATGCGCTAAGAAACGGGAGGAGAGAATCTGTGTCCTTTTTCGGACCAGGGAGTATTAACTTTGTCTTAGTTTTAATGTGCATTTGCCTTTACAGGGGTCCCTGCCGGCCACTGCTCAGAGCCCAGGTGAGGGACTCCAAGGCCCACAGCCTCCGGGGTCTCCCTGAACAAAAGTGCTTGGGGGGGGGTGTCTCTCTCTCTCTGGGGTCTGGGCAGCTTCTGGGGACGTCAGCCTCTGCATCTAGGCCTGCAGGGCACTGGGGAAGATGGGGTGGTGGTTCACTTGCAGCCCCTGAGTGTGAGCCCCTGGCGGAGGAGGGCAGGGGTCGGGGGCGGTGGTCCTTACAGCAGCGAGGCTTCCGGGGCTCACAGGAGAACGGGAAGTCAGGGTGATTTGGATGCCACCTCAACAAGGTTTCCCTTGGAGGCACAGGTGGCGAGGGACCCCGAGTCCCCGAGCTTGGCCCCTCGGGTGTGTGTCCAACAAGGCCGCACTCCCAGGCCTGGCCCTCTGTGAGCAGGATCGTATGGCCTCTGCTCTGGACACAAAACCTTCCCTCGCTTTGGCAGAACACGCAGATGTAAGCCTGCCGAACGGGCTTCGGGTGGCTGGGTTTGCAGAGAGCCCTGGCCTGGCCTGTTTCCTGGGTTAGCCTCTGGGCGCCCCGGAGTCGGCAGGCTGGCCATACAGCTAACGGCACGTCCAGTGGAGAAGGGACAGGAGCCAGAAATGAGGGCCACACACGGCACCCCCACGGCAGGGAGGAAGGAGAAACAGGAGTCACTGGTTTCAGTGATGCTTGTTTTCAGCCCAACCCTGGAAAGCGTGTCCTTTCAACGTGGAACCATGTGCAAATCCTCAATGAGATATTTTCCATTCTTTTTTGCATGACATCTTCAGGACATCGTCCTATCTCAACTTACGGTGCATTTCGAGGGCTCCATAGGCACGGTGGCCAGTGGCTACCATCCCGGGCACTCCGGGCCTCTCTCCGGTCCCGGCCTGTTCCCCTTGTCTGCTTCTCTCTTTCGTTGGCCCCCCACACATGAACCCTCGGCTCTCAGTTTGCTCCAAACTAGTTAATACAGGCAGTTTGGGTGCAGAAAGGGTTAACCTTACCAGATAACTACAGCAGGAGTGGGAAAAGAAAACTTTGGAAAGCAGAATTGTGACCTGCATACAGATATGCAGTGAACACCTGTCACAGGTTTTAGGTACTCAGGGCACCTGAGGGGCTCGGAGTGAAGCAGCTGCCATCTGCTCCGGTCATGATCCTGGGCTCCTGGGCTGGAGACTCGCATGGAGGGGGGCGTTCCTGCTCAGTGGGGAGCCTGCTTCTCCCTCTGCCTGTCACTCCCCCTCTTTCAAATAATAAAATCTTAAAAAACAACAACAACAACCCAGATTTTATGTACTCATTAGTTCCGAGGGGACCAATAACGAGCGGTCAGTTTCTGCACATTCTGTGTTATGTGTGTCATGCCCAGCGTTCTTGCCGTAAAGGAAGCCCAGGAAAATAGAGCATCAAGAACACCATAACGAGGAGGGAATGTAGTGCTGTCTCGTATTTATCGGGACGAAGTCAGCACGTAAGTGGCCCTCTGTAGTTCAGACCCGTGTGTTCAGGGTCAAGGGACCCGTTCAGGGATGCTGGAAGGAGGCTGCTCTCCACACAGGTGCAAAGCTGGCTTCCTCTGCGGAGAAGGGGGAGACCAAAGTGGTCGCAGGTCTAGGGATGGGAACCTGTGGCCTTGTTGGTCACCTACGACTTAAAGACGACGAGGAGGTCACAGAAGCCCCACAGAACCAGCAGTTCTGCTCTGCATGGAAGACGCCTGCGAGCGGTCCACTGGGTCTCACGTTTCTCTGCAGAGGCTTAAATTATGCCTGACTTTCTGAAATCAGTTCGTTGAACAAGCAGAACTCAGGTGCGAATGGAGGCTCATAAGCTGGCCTGGTTGTGTCCCTGCCCCCCTACCCCCCACCCCATCCCTGCTCCGGCAGCTCCAGGACTTTCATGATCATGAGTCAGCATGAGAAAGTGCTAGAACTTTGAATTTCAAGTCTCAGCGTTGTAATTAAAATCGTCAAGTCCCAGATAAAAACAAAGACCGAACACCTCTCCAGGTGAAAATGGTTTTCCTCTTGCTTGTCTCCAGGGAAGGAAAGTGTTCCGCTTCCCAGCTCTTCCCACCTCCCAGCTCGGGGGCTGCAGCCAGGCTGGGGGAGGGGAGGTCCGCCTTTGCGCAAGGGACTGCCTCTCTCCCTCCTCCCCTCCTGCTGCCCTGCAGTTCCTGAGATAAGCCAAGTCCCCTCCACACCCTGGTTTCTGCAGATGACGGGGGGGAGGGGGGGGGGACACCAACAGTCCTTTCCAGAGAAAGGCTCTCCCTCTCTCCAGCCTTTACCACACCCCCACACCCTCCGCCACCGACAGACACAAGCATGCGGGCTTTTCCTCTCTCCTTTGGAAGCGTGCAAGTCTGCATGCTCTGGTGTGTACCTTGCTTGCATTTCCAAAATGAAGTAACTTTGTGTTTTTGGATGGGTTCCTGCGTCTTCCACATGGGGCCCAGCATGCACGTGTGTGCACACACGCGCGCGCGCACACACACACACACACACACACACATGGGTGCAGGGAGGCCCACCAGTGGGGCCCTTAGCAGAATGGATGCGGAGCGCAGGGCCTGCATGTGGCTGGTGCGGGCCTGGTGGAGGCCATTCAAAGCCCCGCAGTCCGTCTCCTAGATGTATCCTCACCCATAAAGTGGGCACACGCTGGCCCACCATTGCGGAGCAGTCTGGGGTGGCCCGAGCTGAGCCGCCAAGTGGCTGAGTCCCTCCACTCCCCCTGCTGGCCCCCACCCCATCCATCCCAGACAGGCCACTACTGCAGGTGTGATTGGAAAACAGCATTTATTGTGGTGTCCCTAAGGGCTGGCCCCGAGTCGCAGCTGCGTCGAGCTCACTCCTCCTTCTCGTCCCCGTGGGTGATGATGTAGCACAGAGACTTGTAGTCGATGTCCCCTGCCATGTCCATGGGCGTCAGGGCGAACATCTGCTCCACCTGGGGGGGGGGGTGTGTGGTCAGAGGCAGACTGGCTGGGGGGCCTGCGGTGGCCAGCAGGGGTGACCCGTGACCCGAGGGAGACCTGTGACCCCAGACCCTCCCCACTGACTCCCAGCCCAGTGCCTTGCGGCTAAGAGCCCTGTGAAGGGGAGGGGAGGGCCTCGAAGGAACCAGAATCCTCACCTCAGTCAGAGAGAACTTGTCTGCCTGGGTCAGGAGAAGCTGCTTGAACCTGGGGAGAGCCAAAGTCTGGCCTGGTCGGGGGGCTATGAAGGCTCCCACGGCCCAGGTGGCCGCCCTCCCCCGGGGCCCCCTGCAGATTCTGTGCCCCTTCTCACACACTTACTCATCCTTGTTCACCACACCCTTGCCATTGGGGTCGAACATGCGGAAAGCGCTCAGGATGGCTTCCTCGGGGTCTGTCCCTGGGAGCCCAGGCGGGGGGGAGCAGGTGAGCACTGGTGCCCCTGGCCTCCCAGCCCCCACCCAGGAGGCCCCCCGGGGTGCAAGAGGCCTGTCCCGTCCCAGGAGAGGAGAGGCTAGGGCCACCTCCCCTTGGGGCAGCCTGGCCAGGAGACCAGGATTTGGGACTTGGGTCGGGGTGACCAGTGCCCACGGGTCGGGGAGGCAGGGGAGAGCTCCATGGGCCCTGGGTGGGCCTGGGCCAAGGAGAGTCCAGTCGAGGCCTGGGTGGGGCTCGGGAGGGGCTCAGGTGGCTTCCAGGCCGGGAGACCCAACCCCCCCCCCGGGGCTGACCGTTCAGCTTCTCCCCAAAGAGTGTGAGGAAGACGGTGAAGTTGATGGGGCCCTTCCCCTCCTGCAGCATGGCGTCCAGCTCCTCTTCCGGAACGCTCACCTTCCCTGGCGGCAGCGGGGCACGGGATGGACACGGGCCGGCCAGGCTCCCCGCCTGCCCAGGCCGGCCCCCCTCCTTCCCTGCCACAGACCGGGGAGAAGCGTGAAGCAATGGGGAGCTGTGGCCAGTGCAGGGGAGGTGTGTGCTAGCGGACTGAGGGGGAGAGAGGTGGGAGCAGGGAAGGAGGGAGGCAGGCGCTGCCTGGCCAGGGGGCCTGTGCTTTCTCAGTGGGGCTCCCACCAGCCCCCTGAGCCGGAGCCGCTCCCCTGGTGTGAGCAGCCACCCCCTCCTCTGCCAGCAGGGGAAGGTGAAAGCACTCACCGAGCTGGGAGTAGGTCTCCCGAAGGTCTGACTTACAGATGATGCCGTCACGGTTCTGGTCGATGCAGCTGAAGGCCTGGGCGGTGGAGAGCACCGTCCTTCAGAGGGAACAGCCCCCACCCCGGGGAAGGCCGGAGGTGGGGAGGGGTCCTGGAGGGTGGACGGACCGGGAGGGGCCGGGACGACTGAGTACTGAGTACCGAGAAGAGGGGGTAGAGGCAGGGTGGGTGTCAGGACCGGTCCCAGGCCGCTGGGGTGGGGGCACTCACTTCCTTGAACTCCTGGATCTGGGCTTGCTCAAACATGGAGAACACATTGGAAGAGCCTCGCTGGGCCTGCTTGGTGGCTGCGGCCTTGCCCCGGGTCCCCGCCTTCCTGCTGGCCTGCAACACTGTAGGTGGGGAGAGGCCCTTTCCCCGGCTCCCCAAATACTCCTCCCTTCCCACGCACACCTCCCGAGCACTCCTGGGAGAGCACTCCTAGGCCCGGCTCCTCTTCCCACCTCTGGAGACCCCCTCTCCAGGCCCATCGCGAGGAGAGACGTCACCAGCTCTCTTCCCCCAGCCTACTGGACAACACCTGGGAGCCTGCTGGCCTCTGGCTACCCCCCGGCACTCACCATCCTCTCTCCGTGGCAGCCGAATTGCTACAAGGGGCCCGCAGCCCCTTTTACATTTCAGTCTTATCACCTGGAGCGCCAAATAAGGACAGGAAGAGAGGACAAGCCCAAACTTGGCAGCCCTGCCTGAGCTGGGGGAAGACAGGGCCCCAGGCAGATTCCAGCCACGTTCCTGGTGACCTTCGGGCCCCCTGATGTCTAAAATCCAGACATCCACCCATCCAGCAGCAACGGCTCCCAAGGGCAGAGCTCACAGGCTCACAGCTTTCCGCCGCTCTGGGTGCTGAATGAGGTATCGCTCCGAATGAGAAGTCTCCCGTATTACCCCCACCTGACTGTCCCTCCTGCAGGTCCAGTCTAGAACCTGCCCCATCCAAGAGGACAGCGTGCGGAGGACTGGCCTGAGGCCTCTACTGGGCTTGGGAAGGGCAATGGGTATTTCTGAGGATGGTCTCTGGCCTGAGACCCCCAGGGATTCCCGGAATTTGGGTGGACGGGGGCCCTGGCCTCTGGTCCCTCTGACGGAGGACAGAAGGCAGCCCTGAGCTGGCTGTGACCCCAAATGAATCTGTGTGCGAGGCATGTTTGGAACACGGTGCACGACCTGCGCCCCAAGCATCCCCTTGGACCCCCAAGAAAGTGGTCTTGAGTCCTTCATGTGAGGCTCCATGCAGGTCCCGGGCTCATCCCACTCTGCTGCAGGCCTGCCTGCTCCTTTAGGGCCCCGAAAAGGGCTGGGGGCTGGGGACCTTCTAAAACAGACGTCACGGGCCCCTGGCTGCCCTCTGGAACCCGGAGCAGAGGAGAGGGCCCACTGGCTGTCCTCCCTCCCCTGGAACTGGGCTCTTTGCAACTGCGCCCTGCCCCTGGGGGGGGGGACAGTGCAGAGGCCAGCTGGTAGAGCAGGCGCTTGGGTGGTCCATGGGACCCCAGGCCTCTTTTGTGCAACAAAAAGAGTTTGACGATACCTCCTTCTCTCTCCGGAAATGAAATCCGTAAAATATATAACCTATTCTCAAAGGGAACTTAAAAAATCAAGAGCAGCCTCCGAACGGCAGGGAAAAGAGCTTAAGAAGTAGCTTACTTCGGGGGCGCCTGGGTGGCTCAGTGGTTTAATCCGCTGCCTTTAGCTCAGGTCATGATCTCAGGGTCCTGGGATCGAGTCCCACATCGGGCTCTCTGCTCAGCGGGGAGCCTGCTTCCCTCCCTCTCTCTGCCTGCCTCTCTGTCTACTTGTGATCTCTCTCTGTCAAATAAATAAATAAAATCTTAAAAAAAAAAAAAAAAGAGAAGTAGCTTACATCGACACAGGGTCCAACACGGATGCCGAGACCGAAGGACTGCTGTGCAGTAACCGGACCCTTGTGCGACATCCCAGTGCATAACCGAGATTCAGGAGACCTAAGACGATCTGCCCTGGTCCCCCACAGGACACCCGGAAAAACCAGAGAACGTCTCAAAGCCACGGCTCTGGGGTGAGCTCCGAATCAAACAGTCATTGCGGGTCTGTGGTTCCTCTCATCGCAGAGCGCGTATGGTCTAACCCCACAACGTGACAGGTTAACGGGGCATAGCTGAGAGAGGGCGCCAGGCCTGGCCCAGCTAACTCAGAGCAGGCACGTCGCCCAGGAGCCCCTGGAAGGACCTCGGCAATCACCCTCCTCTCCTCCCATCACTGTCACAACCCAAGTGGCTCCAGGGGGCCCCGGCGGAGACCAGCCCTGTCCCACCTCCCAGAGCAGCACCCGGGCCCCCAACTCCTTCCCAGGCGCTCCCAGAGGCAATTAGAGCCTGTGGGTCCCCACGCACATCCCGCAGACGGCCAGGCCAAGCTGGTGTGTCCAACCACCCTCCCGCTGAGGCCACCTCTGTTCCCACAGCCCAGTGTGTCCCTTCACATTCCCCAGCACAGCTGGCTGGAGGGCATGGTGAATTTCCAGACACCGAGGCTTGTGGAACATCTGTGCACATGTGACCATGTTTCCATATTGTCCCCCTGCCCTTATGCCCAAAGATCAAAGGACACTGGTCAACGCCATGTTCTAAACTTTTAAAACGTTTAATTAAAAAAGCCACACAGTCACAGGTTGGGTGTGGGAGCTTGGTGTGGCGCACAGAGGTCTGGTGAGAAAAGAGAAGCCTGGGTGGCCCCTTGCGTGCGGAGTGCTGACCTCTCTTTCCCCGTCAGCCCTGTGGGAGCCCAGGACCCCATCACAGAGGTGCTCCCAGGCCTGCTCGGGGGTGAGAGGGGAGAGGGGTCCCTCTGGGCACACAGGGGCTATAGGGGCTCTGTGTCCTGCACCACCTGGAAGGGTCCATCCCAGAGCCACAAACCACTCATGGATGGTGGCAGGAGAGCAGCAAGGCCACCATCTCCAGGCCTCGGGGTACAAGCAGCCTCCAGGGTGGAGCTGGTCCTCTCCCATTTCCCGGTCCCCAGCAGGCATAAAAACAGCCAGGCCTGGGTGCCGGCAGCCTCTGGCCCCCTGTGGAGCCCCACTCTAGATCTGGCCAGGTCAGCTGCCTCCCCAGTGGGTTGAGTTCCCAGGCAGGAGAGGGGGCGTCCAGAGCAGGCCCCGGGCGAGGCTGGGTCAGGCTGAAGGCTCCAGGAGGACGCAGTGTGGACATGCAGACAAGTCTTGAGTGAGTGACTCTCCTCCTGGTCTTTGATTTCCGTCACGCAGGTGAAGGACTTTGTGGGGTCTCCATGCCTGCTCACCTCAGCCCAAAACCCAGTTAGGGCCAGGGGCTGTCCCACCAACTGCCTCTGAGACAAGAGGCCTCCCGGGGGGGCCCCGAAATCCCCCGTGGGCCTTTCCCCATCTTTTGGGGAGGCAGTGGGGATGGGAGGCGTCCCCGGTCCTCACAAAGAGAGACCTCTTTCCTGGGCGAGGGTGGGGGCATCTGTGGGGAGCACATCCCCTGGGGCCCAGGTCCAGCGAGCCACTGCCTCCTCCTTGCCTGGTGGCCTCCGCGGTCACTGGCCCAGCATGCAGGCCTTCTTGCAGGCCACCGCGGAGATCAGGGCCGCGCCCCGGCCACTGCCCTCCTCCGACTCGATGAAGGTAATCTCGCAGCTGGGCGTCAGCCGGCGCACGCTGGCATGGAACCTCTCCTTGAAGCTGGCAGGGGAAGCAGGGCTGCCGTTCCTCCCCCTGCACGCAGACCCCCGCCCCGCCCCCGCAGCAGCCGGAGCAGTAAGCCCAGGGGGCCCGGGGACAACCCTGGGGGTTCCACTCGCCTTCCGCCCGAGGCGCATGCGGGGCCGCGGACCGACCGCGGGGGCTCACCTGGGGTGCAGCTTGTACACCGAGCCGTCCACGCCCACGGTGATGCGCATCACGTCCTCGCTGCGGCTCTCGCGCATGCGGTTGATGACGCCCGCCAGCCCCGCGGCGCACATGTGCGCGGCACGCGTGGACACGCTCTCGCAGGCACGGCGCACGATGTCACAGTCGGTGGCCGTGGGCCGCAGCCCCAGCGTGCTCAGGATGTTGTAGATCTGCTTGCGGTCCCCAGAGTCACTGCGGGGGGGTGGGGGGGTGTCGCTGGAGGGTCTCTCGACCCCGACCCCGATGGCGGCGGCCTCCTCCCCTCCCCCTGCCCACCTCACCCAGGCGAAGGCGGGGCTCACACTCCGCACGGGAGCGGGTCCGATTCCGCCGAGGACCCCAGTTACCGGTCACTGTGCCTCGCTCGAAGCCCAGGCCCTCCGCTCTAACGTGGGCGACCCTGGCGCGCCTCGGGGCTGGCGCGTGGAGGAAGTGGGACGATCTCCACGGCGGTGGGGAGCCACCGAGGGGATGCGTGGGCTGTGCCCTGGGCCCGGGTACGTACGTGCTCCCCTGCGGGCCACGAGCAGCCCCGGACCCTCGCCGGGATCCCGGGGCCTCGCCCACGCCTCGGCCCCGCCCACGCCTCGGCGCTGCCCCTAGCCCTGCGCGCCCAGCGCACCTCTCCACCTGCGACACGAAGCGGGTCTCGAAGGCGCCGCGCGTGCGCAGCTGTTCCGAGGCCTCCCCGCGGAAAAGCAGGTTTTCGTCCACGAGTTTGAGCAGCACAAGCCGCACCAGCTCGCCCATGTACTTGCCGCCGATGAGCTTCTCGTACCTGCACGGAGGGCGGCCGGGTCACCCCACGCGCAGCCCCGAGGAGGCCAGGTAGGGCACTGGGACACCCCGCTTCCAGACCTGGTGCGCGCCCACTCTCGTTTATGTCAAGCAGGACTCAGGGTTAGGAAGCGCTCCGGGGCCTCGGGACCAACCCTGCCCTATTGCGGGGCGGCGGTCCAGGCTGCGGCCTTCCTCCCGGGGCCCCGCGCCCAACCCACGCCATCCTCCCACCGCCGCGCGGTGGGTGCTGTTCTCCTTGACCCGCCCGGAGCGGGGAGCTCAGGCTCAGAGGCGCTGGTGCCTGCTGGGGCCCTGGGCTCCTGGAGTCCGCCGAGGGGGCAGAAGCATGCCCTGCGTCTTTGTCTCTACGCGCTCGGAATCCCACCGGCTCAGCGGAGTGGCCAGAGCGCACGAAGGCTTGAGCGGCTACACGGCTCCTTAGGCTCGCGGGACCGGAGGAGCTTCCCAGGGCTGGTTCTCAAACCATTCAGACCAGCCCGCAGCATTTCACGGAGCCGTGACCGGGGACACGTGTCTACTCCTGGGAGCTCTGGGCTGAACGCTGTGAGCACTGACTGGGGGTGTCAGAGCCTCCCTCCACAGTGGTCACCGGCTGGGCCACCTGACCTGTGATCCCAGCCCATCGACCCACAGACCCTCTTTCTGGGGACCAAACTTCCCTGTGCCGGGTTCACAGGGGCGCCTAGCGCGAGGGGGAGGCACCAGTTCTTGAGAAAGGTTTGTCGTTTGCTTTTCCCCAGAGCCGTTTAGAAACAAGCCCGTTATCTGCCTGCCTGAGCCAGGCGGGAGGGGGAGCCGCGCCGGTGGTCCTTACAGCTGCTGGCCGGGGTTCAGGGAGTTCTCGTCCACCACACGGTCATACTCCAGCAGGAACTCGTCCAGCTCCCCGGAGTCCCCGAAGGCGCCCCACTCAGTGTTGACGCACATGCGGCCCTCGTCCCCTTCCACGAGCTCCACGTTCTGCATCTCCTCCATGTAGCAGGCGTTACAGCCTGTGCCTGTGGGGGCCGCGGGCCAGGCCGCAGGGGTGAGGGGTGGGGGAGCAGGGGGAGCAGGTGCAGTCCTGGGCGCCCACCTCTCCCGACTCTCTCCACCTGCAGCCCCGCAGAGCCCTCTATGGCCCTGGCTTCCCGGCTTCCCTGCTGTCACACCCACCACTGCCTGGCCTGGCAGAGTGGGAAGGCGGTTCAGTTGCTGTGTGACCTCCCCATCAATGAGCACATCCCTCTGGGCTGTTCCTCGTCCCCAGTAGGGGACGGTAACACCTTATTACCCGGGTGCTTGGGAGGACAGAGCAAAACGGGGCGAGGTGCTTTGCCAACTACAGATGTGCATGGTTTTATCTCGGTTACGCAGCAGCCTTGTTTCTTGGCCCTTCACATGCATGTGCTTGAGCTTCTGTCCTGGGCCCTGTTTTGGGGGGCATTGGAATTGACAGAGTCCGTTGCACACCGCGGGTCCAGGGATGCCCGGCCGTCCACTTTTTTTGGGGTGTGTGTGTGTGTGTGCGCGCGCGCACGTGTGTGTGTGCGCGCACGTGTGTGTGTGTGTGTGAAAACCCCAGAAATCCAGACTTTGATGGGCATTCGCCCATTTTTGGGATCTTGGTTATTATCCTGTTTCTAAGCACTGAGCAGAGTGAGTGCAGGGCACAGGTGAGCCCAGGCCAGCCTCGGCCATCCCTGCTCCGGTCGGGCTGTGCCCGAGGCAGGGGCAGCAGAGCCCACACACCAAGGCAGGGTGTCTCGGGGAGCTGCGGCCCGACAGCTACCCCGGGCAGCTCTGAAGGGGACCGCCGGGAAGCGGGCTCTTGCCACTCACATTTAGGAGGTGGACTCGGAGACGGCTTTCCGTCGGAAAGTCGAACATGGAACGAGGAGATGTGAGCAGTGAGAGGAGGACGGCGCGAGGCCAGTGGGTGCCGTGGGAGACGGGTGTGAGGGCCAGCTCTTGGGGGCCCCGCGGGGCAAATGACTTCGCCACTGACTTTCCAGGGAGCCAGAGCCCGGAGTCAGCAGCTGCACGCCCGGGCATGACTGACCAGACGGTAGCCGCGCTCAGTGCCCACTCCGGACCCTCAAGAGCTCCTGGGAAGAGCTGAGGCCTGCAGGGGCGGGTGCCGCTCCATTCCTGGCCTTCACTTCGGACGGGGACAGGAAGACCGTCTAGGAGGGGACGATGTCACCTATGCTTGTCCTCTTCCACGGGGACACATCTGTCGGTTTGGTCAATTTACCAGCGAGGGGAATGTAGTTAAATCTCGATGGGCCCCACAGACCTTAGCCAGGGTGTCCTCTGATGCCGGGACTTGTGAGTGTTCGATATACTAGCCACAGTCAGGACACCCCCGCCTCTCCCCAAGACCACCCCACATCCTGCCCCCTATGCCGTCCACACCTGGCACTGGAGCCCTGCTCTGACCATCGCCCATGGCTCAGGACTTTCGGCCCTCACGCCTCAGGGCCGGGGATGAAGGTGGGCCGAGGCTGTGTGCTGCCAGCCCCCGACAGAGCCGCGCGTGAGTCCTTACCCACAATCATGCCGACCTCACACCGGCGGTCTTCGTAGTAGCAGGAGATCATGGTGGCCACTGTGTCGTTGACCATCGCTACCACGTCCATTTCGAAGTCCTGCCAAGAGGCCCAGAGGCAACAGTGATCGGGCTGGGGTGTTGGCTCGGGCTGCTCCAGGCTCGTCCGGCGGGGGGAGAGTCGCCCAGGAGGCTGTCCCTGGCGTCGTGACTAGAGGGGAGGGGGGTTCTGAGGGCGGTCATGGGGTGCCTCACCCCTCTCCGTTTGATGGCGTCACGGAGGAGCCCCACGATGTTGTTCCCTTCTGCTCCGGAGGCCTTGAAGCCCTTGGTCCAATTGAGGAGGATGCCCTGAGGGGAGAGGAGGGGCAGGGTGAGGCGCCCCGCTCAGCTGGACTGTGGCTTTGAGAAGTGGCGGAGGCGACTCTGTCTGAATACGTCTGTTCCTGCAGGGCTGGCCTCCAGCCCACGTGAGCGGTTCCAGGGGAAAGCCCGGGGCATCACCCAGAGTGAGGACGAGGTCTGGACAGCCGCCTGTATAAGGCTGGGGTCCCTCCCCTGCAGTACACCCAAGGGGAAGACAGTAAGGCACAGTGGCGTCACCCCTTTCTGGAGGGTCTCCCTGGGCCCCTGCACGGCCAGCCCCTGCTGCCCTTCGTGCACTGTGTGGCCCGGCCGTGGAGAACCAAGGAGCCCTGCACTGGCTGTCTCTCCGAGAGGTCGTGTGTGTGTCGTGTGCGTTCACAGTTGATGTGCATAGACGTGTGTGTGTAATTCACACATGTGTGTAACTGATGTGTGTACACGCATAAACGCATGTGTGTGTGTGCGCTCATTGCGTACACACATGGCCTTGGCGTGTGCACATGCGTGTATGGTGCACACACGTGTCTGCATGTGTCCTTACATGTAGACGTGATGGGTAGACGTGTATATGTGATTGACCCGTGTGTGCGTACAGGTGCGTGTGCGGCTGACTTCTGCATGTCGTGTGCGTGGATAATGTGCACGTGTGTGCGCGCGCGCGCGCGTGTGTGTGTGTGTGTGTGTGTGTGTGTGTGTGTCTGTGGGGGGGAGGACGGTGGCGGGTGGAGCCTTGGCCCAGCCCAGTCCTGCCGCCCACGCTGGTGGCCCAGCGTCACACAGCTGTGCTGCCTGCCAGCGCCCTCCTCCCGCTCGCTCGCCTGTGCCCAATCTGCAGCAGGGGACAATTCTGCTGGCCTCAGGGGCTCTTTGGTTCAGGCAAACAGAACCAGCCGGATCTGTTCCCCAAAGTCGCACAACAGGCCAGTGACAGAGCCACGGGTTGAGGGCGAAGCTCTTTCCCAACACGGGGCTGCATCTGAAGCCTCGGGGAGTTCCCAGTGCGTCTTTCTCTGGGGAACGCGTCCACCCCCCGCACCCCCGACCTGGCCCCACCTTGTCGATGTCTTCATGCCTCACGGGGAAGGAGAACGTGAAGCCCAAGGGCAGTTTCTTGTGCTTCATCTGATGTTTGTCCAGGAAGTCGGAGATGCACTCGGAGATGTAGTCGAACAGCTGGGAGACAGGCCCCGAGCAGGCCGTTGGCCGCAGCGCCCATGTGGGCCCCGGAGAGCACGGCCTCCCCGCCTGCCCTCCGCTCCCCCGGGACAGTGCGACTCCAGGACCGGCCTGGTCCCCAGCCAAGCTGTGCGCTGTCGGCCTGTCCCTCCCACTGGGCCCTGTGACGTCCAGCCACAGACTTAGGACAGAGGCACAGCTGTGGCTGTCTCTTCCCGGATTTCTGTCTCTACCACCCAGAGTGGCCTTCGCTGCCTCCAAGTGTCCCGGCTGCCCACGCCCGGTCCTGCTGGGGACTGGCCTCTACCCTGCTCCTGTGGGCCTGGCCCCAGCCCCGGGTACTCCTCCGCGCCCTGCTGATCGTCCACGCTCCCCACTTGGCCACACCGTCCACACCAGCCCTGCCGCTTCATGGCCAGTCTGACCGCATGCAGGGGTGTGGCCGCCCCGGGACGCCTGCCTTGAAACCCTGGTCCCCAGGGGATGGGTTCTGCCTCTGCCCACTCCCCGGGTCATGGTACTTCTGTACCTCTGTACCCTCTCCTGAGCCCTCCCCACGGGCAGGGTAGCATTCCCGCCTGGGCAGCATTATGACCGCAGTCACCCCACTTGGTGTCCCTGCTGGTGGCAGGTGGGGGGCACACGGGGAGAAGTCGGCGCACGGGCTGCTTGGACCAGCACGTTCTCTCCGCCGCCCTGTCACATGTCTGAGCCTTCTGGGAAACGGAGCAGGGAGGTGACCTGCTGGGGCCAGCTGCCTCCCTGGGCCCTCTGAGGCTGGTTGGCTGTGCTGCCCATGGGTGCCCCTGGCCCTGGTAGATAGGTGGGCCCTCCCACCAGGACTGGCGAGCTCAGAGATCCTGTGCGGACTTGACCCCGGCCCCCCGGCCCGCAGCCCCCGGCCCCCAGCCCCAGCCCGGCTGCTCACCATCTCCGCGGTGCCGGTCATGGCGTCCTCGGGGATGGAGTACATCTGATGCTTGGTCGTCACGCTCCACTGCCCCTCCGCGCCCTCCCCCACCTTCACCAGCATCACCCTGAAGTTGGTGCCGCCCAGGTCCAGGGAGAGGAAGTCCCCGACTTCTGCAGCCACAGGGAGACGGGCATCAGCCTTGGGGCTCTGGCCGGCAGGACCCCAAGTCCAGGGAGAGAAGGAGAGAGGGAGTAGGGGCATCAGAGGTCCGAGCCGTAAGCAAGGCCCGGGGCCCTCCCTGCCCGCCGCCGGCCAACCTGAGCCCTCCGGGGTGGAGCGCACGTAGGTGGGCAGCATCTTCACGCTGGCCTCCTCGTGGGTCCGCAGCCGCAGGCCCCGCGCCATCTCCGTCTGCATCCGCCGCATCACCTTCTTCAGGTCCGCCTCCTGCAGCTGGAAGTCCGCCAGGATCTGCTCGGCCTGTGGGGGGCGGGGCGGGGCGGCAGCCACGTGGGGCCGGGGCCTGGACGCCCCGACTCACGGGGCCCCACGCACACCGGGGTCTCCTTTGCACCCTGGCCCTGGGTCCGAGATGACCCCTCTGTTCGAATTCCCCGTGAACCAGCCGAAAACCTAGAATGGCAGAGCTCCAAGGGCAGCCCCAAATCACGTGTGGCCCGAGGCATGCTGGACGGGGAGGGGCAGCGGCAGATGCGCAGCCCCTCCCAGCAGGGCCTGAGGCCGGCCACAGAAGTCTCCTGGGAGTGTCATGCCGCTGCCAGTCGAGCCGGCCTGAAGAACCTGCCTGGGTGGCCTGGGAGGGCAGGGTGCTGCCCCAGTAGCCCTGAGAAGTTCCCTGCCCCCCTCCCCCCAGCCGGGCCTTGGGGGAACAAAGCTCAGAGCCTATTCCCCCCTTCTTCCCATAACCCCTCCCCACCCCCACTTGCCAGGAGGTCACAGGACACATCGTTGGGGCTCATGGCTACATCCAAAGATGGGCGGGGTTCTCTTGCCTGATTGTCTCCCCCAGGTTCCAGGCAGGCTGCCCAGTGCTCCCTGACATAGGGGCTCCCCCACCTGGTTCTCCTGGACTGGGCATCCTTTACTCCAGGAACATGTGGGCAACAGCCCCAGGGTCACCCACTGTATGTCCACAGCCATCTGGGTTCCCAGAAGCCTCAGAGTCAGGCTGCCGCTGGACCCACGACAGGCTCACACTGGCCCCGCAACGCTGGGACAGGCACTGGAACCCACAGGTCCTCCCAGCGTTTGCACAGGGACCTCATCCCCTGGTCCTCAGGGGCCCACGACTCCATACAGGCCGGCCGCCCGGGACTGTGCTGGGGCAGAAAGCACCTTCAGGCCTTCCCCTCAGTGTCCTCATCTGTTACGAAGGGGCACCCCTAAGTATCCTGCCTTCTTCTCTGAGTCCCGGGGAGGACGTCCCAAAGCAATGAATGCTGTATTCAGCGAGCAGGTGTGCTACCGATGCCGTCCCCATCATCCCCATCCAAATAGCCTGACCCCTCCCACTGCTTCCAACCTGGATACTGGATGACCGCGTCCAGGCCCGGGGCCTTAAGGACTGTGTACACACGGATGCCTGGGCCCCCAGAGAGGTTCCACTCCCTGAAGTGGGGTGGGTGGGGCGGGCAAACCGGGAGCCTGGTCTCAGTGCATGTAGACGACCGTTAGCCGAGGGGAGATGGGTACCAAGGGGCAGAGGGCCTGTGAGGCCCGAGCTCGGGACAGTCTGGCCTTGGCAGCCCCGCGAGCAAGTTCCCTAGAAGGCGCCATCCCTGCAGACCCCTTTTGGAGAGTCTATACCGTGGGTGTCAGGAGGGGGCCATGGGGAGGGGGTCGGGGACCGGCACCGCTGCCCCTTAGCCTGGATGCCTCCTTCCAGGGCTCCAGCGCCAAACCGAGCGCCCCGTGTACCGGGAGGAAGCATAGTGCCCTGCCCTGGGATGGTCCCTACCAGACTCGAGGCTGTCTGGGCATCCGTCGCCATCTCTCTGAGGGGCCACGAGGTAGGTATCGGGGGAGGTGGGGACACCCCTGTCTGCTGAGGTGCACGGCTAGGCTGCAGCCTAGAGCCCGAGGCCCCCTGGGCAAGTGAGGGCCCCTCGTCACAACTGCCTTCGGCAGGCCTCCCGGGGCTCCTGCAAAGAGTGCCAGCCCTCAGCCGCTGAAATGCGCACTCGCTGCCACCGGGTCCGGCGGGGTGAAGGGCAAAGGGGACCTGCGCGGGGTCAGGGCTGACCAGGGCAGCGGGGCCAAGACCGGGGGCGATGCCCATGCTCTCTGCACCCGCTCTGCGGGTTGGTGCCTTCGGACCGGTGCCGGAGGTTCTGGGGAGGGGACAGAACGAGTCTACCTGCCTCCAGTCCGCGGAGGAGCTGGGGCAGGAAAGCGCAGTGGAGGGCGGCGCACCGGATGGGCTGGCCTGCAGGCTGCCAAGGGAACCCCCAGCAGATCTGGGGGAGGCCGGGAAAGACCCAGGCTGCCCTCCTACCCCGCTCTGCCCCCACCCTCCCGTCTCCCGTGGGTGTGTCCCTTGGGCCGATGAGGCCTCGGGATTAATGGGGGGGGGTACTTAATACCTCATTTGGGCCAGTGAGAGCTGAGCAAGGGACTGGGGAGGGGCGGGGAAGAAAAGAAGGAGTTTTTGAAACTGAGGGGTGTGGGACGCTGCCCTGATGGCTGTGCCCCAGCCCAGGGCCACCCCCAGGTGAAAAATGCTTGTCAGGGCTTCTAGACTAAATCATCAAAACCTGCCTCTAAATGTCCGGAGGTCATTCCTGGGTTTTGGGCAGTAGAGGCCCAGGCAAGCGCTCACTCTGGATGCTGGACAGCACGCAGCGTCCCCCACCCCTGACCCAGCCCCCGTGGGAGTGAACTTGTCACAGGGACATGCTGGCACCTGTGAGGCCCTGCTAAAATTAGCAGGAGCTCGTGAGGGGTTCGGGTACGGACTGTGGACTGACAGAGTGCCAGACTCTCCCGCCAATGGCCAGGGTAGTCACCCCAGAGAAAGCCCTTGACACGATCGATCCCTTCCTAAAATAGAGCAAAAGCAACTTCACCAAACCCACTGTGACAGGTCACTGACCCACCAGCATCTGGCTCTGAGCCACCGTTTTTCCGATGTGTGCCATGATGGGTCTTGTCCTGGGTTTGGATTGGGGGTAGGGTGGTGGGGATCCTTCTGGACCAGCCAGTCTAAGAAGCAGCCGCCCTTCTCCTGGAGCGAGCACACAGCACCTGAGAAGAGGCTCAGAAACCTCCAGCCTCTCCTCTGGGAGGCTGGAGAGGACAAGGGCTGGGGCACACAGGCCCCTTTCTCATTGGTTGGTCTCCTGCTGGCCTCCCTACCTTGCACTGTGACCAGCAAGCATCCTTCCCCAGAGCCCTTTCCCCAGGCCCTAGGATGTTTGCCCTGGGATGTTTCGGTAAATAGTGAGCTCCCCATCTGATGGGGAGAGAGAGCAGGATCCCAGGGACCTCGCTCTGTGTTCCCACCGGTCTTCTCAGCCCTTGGCTGCTCATGAAACTAGGTCAGCAAGCACAATTTCATTTTCTTCTTCATTTACCTCTAGGAAATAATCTGACAAGTTCAGTGGTGGAGATTCCGGGAAGAAAAAATGGCACATAAGCCTTCCATCCAGCTGCCGGGACTCAGTTCAATAAATTATGCTACATTTATGAGTCATTAAAAGCAATAAGATCGATCCACTGGCATGGAAAGTTGTCCCTGACATACTGTCAGAGAGAATGTGGTGGCCGCCCTCCATCAGGGCCTCCAGTGAGTCCCACTGCTGGTACTTGCGCCCCATGTGGTCCCCAGATGCTGAGGAGGCCTGTGTGACTCACAGGATCCTGCAGGAATGACAGAGTGTGACTTTTGAGGCTAGGTGGTTTCCACCTTGCTCTCTTGGGATTCTTCACGCGGAGGGAAGACGGCATGAGGACAGTCAGGTCCTATGGGGAGGCCGACTGAGAAGAACTGAGGCCTCCAGCCAGTGGTTCAGCTTCAGCTTGCCAGGCAGGTGAGGGAACCACCATGAGAGAAGCCCCACCCGCCCCAGCCGAGCCTTCAGATGACAGAGCCCCTAGGCTGCCCCCTCGTGAGACCCTGAGCCAGAACCCCGAAGCAGAAACACTCCTGGACTCCTGACCTACGGAAACTAAAAGCATAAAAGCTGTTGTCTTGAGCCAAGAAGTTCCGAGGTGGTGTCTGAACGGTGGGGAAATGGTTCGGAAATAGACATGATCCATTTCTGTCATATAGACGTGTGCTACATCTAGTTCACGCGGGAGGAAATAGGGCAAAATGGTAAAGTAATTATCCTGATGGTGGAAAGAGAAGTGCTTTTATTTTCCTTTTTGCTTATCTGTATTTCCTGTTTTTCTGCAATGAATGTGTGACAGAGAAATATATATTTTTAAAAATCTGTTTATCTTGGGAGGGGGGAGCACACGAGCAGGGGGAGGGACAGAGGGAGAGGGAGAAAAAGATTCCCAAGCAGACTTCACGCTGAGCACGGAGCCTCATGCGGGGCTCCATCTCACAATCCTGAGAGCATGACCTGAGCCAAAACCAAGGCTCAGACGCTCAACCGACTGAGCCACTCCAGTGTCCTGAGAAATAAGTAAAGTTAACGAAGCAGAAACATTACGCCTCATCGGCCATTTCTGCCCAGAAGCTCTGAGGCCCAGACTCTGAAGGACAGAGGTTCACAGTTAAGCTGGAAATTTCCAGACCTCGTATTCCGGTGGGATAGAAAATGGGGCCCGGGAGCCAGAGAGCCCAGCATGCCAGCCCCACCCCTCCCAGGCCTGGGGGCCCTCAGTGCCAGCTGGGCCCCGTGCAGCACTGCCCCACACTGATGCAATGGAGCTGAGAGGTCAGCACCGTGTTGCAAGTGTTTGTTCACTGCAGGGTAGACTGGCGTGCCCCGTGGGAGGGGGGCCAGGGACCTGGGAGTAGGACGGTGTCAGGCAGTGTGGCCAGCATGTCAGGCACAGAGGCAAGGAGGAAGTCAGCCTAGAGACGGCAGAGCATAGTGGGGTCACGATGATGGGCAGCCAGCGGCCTCCACACACGGCCTGCCAAGCCTGCCGCTTGATGTGGAATCGTAGCTGACCTGGGAGCTTAGGGTTGTTGTTTGCTATGGGGAAATGGAGGCCCGCGGCAGTGAAGGGCTTCAGAGATCCCACAGCTGTGCGTGACGTGGCTGGGGTTCCTCCCCAGGTCGGCCTGACTTTGGGTGTGCTCGTGAGTCAGTCTTCCGCATTAGACGGGGGGCTCCTACAGGGCCAAGCACACACAGGGGTCAAGAAAGAGCCTCTGGAGCTGCTTCCAGGCTAGGAGTGTTCAGAGACCCGGGTTTGGGGGGACGGGGCGGGGGGGGGGGGGAGGGGTCATGTCCACCAAGGTCTGCATTGCCCAGTGTGGCGCTGGAGGCCTGGGGCCAGTTGTCAGGGCTAAAGTCCCAAGACCAGAGCCAAGGGAGGGCCAGGGGTAGAGTAAGAGTGAGGGGAGAGGGAGTACCCTGCATCTTGGCTGGGGAGGGGGAGGCAGAGTGAAGGGATCATCCAGGACACCGTGTGGCGGAGGCGAGATACCGCTAGGGTAGGACAAGAGCATGAGGCCACCAGCCCAGAGTCTGAAGACGGACTGCCGTTTGCTGCCTGTAGAGCTTGGGCAAGTCCTAATTTTCCACACTTCGGTTTCCCTGTCAGTCAAGTGGAGGTAACAGTGTGCCTCCCTCGCGGGGCTGTTGCAAGGATCTGGCAGAGAGTGCAGATAAGATCTTGGCAATCCAAGTTGTTCGATAACTCGTAGCTATTTTTGTTACCGGAGGATGCTTCGGCGCCTGGGTCAGAGTTTAGTGCACGGGCCCTCCAGTTCATGGGATCTATGTCAGGTTAAGGCCAGACGCCCAGCCTGTGCCTGCTGGTCCTTTTTGGAGGCTCCAACAACACAGGCAGTTGGCCCTGTCTCTTCAATGCCAGCCTTGCCCTAAAGCAGCGTGGCTTATTGTCTGAAAAGAGAATGATGTGGGCAACATCCCAGAAAACAGTGAAGCAGGACATCCCAGGGTTAGTTCCTCCAGCAAAACAGCTATTACTTAGAAAAAAGGATCAGACTAAAGGATGTGGGAACTGAGGAGCCCAGTGAGACAGAGCAAGCAGGGGGGAGTGCTTGAGGGGAGGAGTGGGGACTGATGGCTTGTGAGTGAGCGGTGTGCACAGACCCATTCCCACACCTACTCCCTGTCTTGGCCCTGGGGACAGCACCCACGTCCAGACAGCAGCTGGCTGGAGGGAGGCAGGGCTCTTTGGTGTTCTGGGCTCCTGAGGGCTCAGGGCATAGCTTCCTTTATTTCAACCTGAGATACACAATGCCAGTTAAATGTTCTCTCTCTCTCTCTTTCTCTCGTATCTTTTTTTTTTTTTTTTAATACAGATACTTAAGAAATTCTCTGTCAGGTCAGAGACTGACTACAGAAACATCAGAAAAGAAACTTCTTCAGGGACCACAGGTGAGAAACACACACTTTGGGGGCAACTGGGTGGCTCAGTCGTTAAGCGTCTGCCTGAAGCTCAGGTCATGATCCCAGGGTCCTGGGATTGAGCCCCACATCAGACTCCCTGCTCAGTGGGGGGAGTCTGCTTCTCCCTGTCCCACTCCCCGTGTTTGTGTTCCCTCTCTTGCTTTCTCTCTCTCTCTCTCTGTCAAATAAGTAAAATCTTAAAAAAAAATACATACTTTGAAAAACGTTAAATTATAAATTTAATTTTTATAAATTATTAATTAATTATAAAAAATTAAAAAAAGAAATACAGGAAGTGTAGACCTTTAGAAAAGTGCTTGGGAAAGTCACCATACGAATGGACAACTGCCGCCCTCAGCAAGCAAGAATCCAGCCCTCGTGCGGGTGGGGAGAGCCCAACTTCTGGAGTTGCTACGCGTCAAATGTCAAGTTCTCAACAACAACCCCAAACTACAAAGTGCACAAAGAAAGAGGAAAATATGGCTCATCCACGGGAGGTAAAAAATTTAATAGAAATTTTCCCTGAGGAAGCCCAAGCATTGGAATTACTAATCAAAGACATTAAATTAAACGTGTTTGATGAGCTAAAGGAAACCACAAATTCAGATCTAAAAAGAGTTAGGAGAATGACGTATGAACAGAGAATGACAGCGAAAGTGGATATTATATGAAGGTACCACACAGAAATTCTGGAACAGAAAAGTACCATAGCTGAAATGGAATTGAAAAAAAAAATGCTAGGGGAGGGTCAACCGCAGGTTTGAACAGGTGGAAGAAAGAGTCAATGAACATGAAGGTTAGGCCACTGCACTTCCCAGGCTGCCTGGCAGAAAGGCAAAAGGCCTGCGGGATGCCATCAAGCAGAGCACCATGAGTATTGTGGGAGTCCCGGCAGGCGCTGAGAGATGTAAAGGGGCAGAAGAAGTATTTGAAAAAATAATGGGGAAACAACATCCCAAGCTTGATGAAGTACATTAATGTACGCATTCAAGAAGCTCATACTCTAAAATCTGAGAGGAAAAGGTAAGTGTAAATCTTCATGGTCTTGGGTTTGACAATGGTTTTCCTTAAACATGACATCCAAACCAAAAAGAGGTAAACGGGACTTCATCCAGTTTTTAAATCCAGAATTAAAAACTTGTACAAGAAAACACGTCACCAGATGGGTGAGAAGACCCCCACAGGGTCTTCCCGGTGGGAGAAAACTTGTGCAGATCTTAGTCAGACCAGGGTCTGATGTGCAGGGTTTAATAGGAACTCTCATAACTCAACGACAAACAACCCAATTTAAAAATGGGCAAAGGATTTGAGCAGAATTTCATTCTCTCTCTCTCTCTCTCTCCTTTTTTAAGATTTTGTTTATTTATTTGAGAGAGGATGAGCAGAGGGAGGGAGAGGGAGGTGCAGGCTCCCCACCGAGCAGGGAGCCTGATGTGGGGCTCAATCCCAGGACCCCAAGATCGTGACCTGAGCCGAAGGCAGACGCCCAACTGACTGAGCCACCCAGGTGCTCCTGGAGGAGAATTTCTGCAAAGACAGACAAGTAGACAGGAAGCACATGAGGAAATGCTCAACACCCCTAGTCACTCAGGAAATGAAGACCAAAGCACAGGGAACTACCACTTCGACCCTTTGAGGGTGGTTAGGTTAAAAACGAAAGGAAGTGTTGGTGAGATTATGGGGACAGGGAAACCCACAGATGTTGCTGGTGGGAATGCTGGCTGGTCCAGCCGCTGTGGAAATCATCAGCATGTCAGGGGCAGCGTGACCGTGGCACCCAGAGACTGCTCGCCTATGTGTATTCCCCACGGAGCCCAAACCAGGGACTCGACAGACGCCCGCATGCCCGCATTCCAGAGCGCGACATCTACAATGGCCACAGGAGGAAGCGAACTCACTCTCTGTGAGCAGGTGAGTGCGTAGACAAAGTGAGACACTCTTCCGCCCTGAAGAGCAATGAAATCCTGACACACGAGATGTGGACAACAACATGACGCGGAGTGACCTAAGCCCAACACAGGGATGGCTCTTCTAGGATTCCGCTTAGACAAAACGTCACGAGAGACAAATTCATGGTGACCGTACACAGAACAGTGGGTCCCAGGGGAATGCGAGGGGAGGGATGGGGAGTCACTGAGCTTCTGCCTGGGACAATGAGAAGGTTTTGGGAAGAGCGGTGATAGTTGCACAATATTATGACGTTCACTCACACCACTGCCTTGCACACGTAAAATGTGGTTACGGTGGTGGATTCTGTTTTATGTCTGTTTTTACTGTAAGAGCGTGTCTCTGACTCCCCCAGATGGGACCACCACGGAAGCCCAGACAGCGTTCTGTGGCCTGACTACGCCTTTGTTGTCTCGAGCCACAGAATAACCCTTGGGCCCTTACACTTTATCAGAAAGAAGAGGTTTTGCTTTTGTGGAATGTGGGGGTCGGAGAAGGATGTCCCAAGGTGGGGGGTGGCCTGGGTTGCTGAGTCTCCCCGCAGGGAAGACCCAGAGTCCTGTGGAGGCACGTGTCCCCACAGGGCACGACCTTCCCTGTTCTTCATCGTTCCTTCCCCCCGGGGGGATGTTCGCTGTGGGCAGCCCAGGCGGCCTCCCCCACGAGTGAGGAGGGACAGACAAAGATGCCTGCCCCTGCCGCTGGTGCAGGGACTGCGTGGGACCTGGGGTCATTGCCTCTGGGGAGGAGTTAGGGTGCATTCTGTGTGTAGGGAAGGAAGGTGTGCACGGACCCGTGGTGGCTGGAGGAGTGGACAGTGGCAGACATGGCCAGTCGTGGGCCCGGGTCGCCCGGGCTACAAAGCCAGGCGTGTGGCTGACTGGCGGTTCTTGTAGTGAGATGCATTTGGAAATGTGGGCAGAAACAGTGCACCCCTGCTGGGTCCAGGCTTTTAGAAGAGAACGGCTCTTCTGGCTTGTCCCCCATCTCTCTGGGCTGCACAAAGACAAGGAGGAGAGGCGAGACCCCACCAGCTGGCTGACACCTTCTCTTAGCTGTCACAGGAGCGAGAAATGCAGCCCTGCAGAGCAGACCCGGTTCCTGTTTCAGTGCATTGGTTACAGCAATTAAGCATGCCCTAATTAGCCCCCAGAAGGATGGCGTCAACGACCAAAAACGGAGATTGGAAAGGGACTTGAAACCCTTGTGTATTTAACCCTACCGGGTACCTGAGCTCTGTCCCAGGTCACGGGAGGGACTCGTGGTTAGTTCTCCGGGACTTCGATCTGGCAGGAGACACCGGCGAGCAAGCAGCACAAGCTCATGTGGGCCGAGGAGGGTGTCTTTGGGGCCGTGCAGGACACTGACGGGGCTCCGGGCGCCCGGCACGGGGCTTCCCGAGGCTCGTTCCTACAGCGCCGTGTGTGAGGGAGAAGGGGCAGGTAGAAAGGGACGTTCCCCACAGAGGGACCAGCAGTGTCAAAGGCAATCGGAGAAACACATATTTCAAGCGACTTGAGCTAACTCACATGCAGCAAGTGGGGCTGCTGTAAACAGCCTTTGGGTGAAACAGGCAATCTGGGTGGGGTTAGTGACCCTTTATAAATGAGTAACCGGGAGCGAGTGCGCTGGGGACCGAGCGTCTGGCTGACGGCCAGAGCGGGGCTTGGAGGAGCTTGTCCTACCCTCACGTGCACAGACAGAGAAAATAAGGACAGAATCAGCTTGCTTCTCAGGGTACCGAATGCCCACACATTCAGAGAACCAAGTAAGCCTCACGAAAATCAGAATTAAAGCACCAATAATGGTAAGAGCAGAAACACAGGATACAGAAAACGTACAAAGGAAGCCTACGGCGAACGTGACAGACAAACCCCAAACCCAATTCTTGGAAAAGCACAGTAAAGCCGCAAACACTTGCTGACCTGATCAAGGGTAAAGGCACCAAAGAACAACTTCAGTGACAAGAACGGGAGTTGGAAGAGTTTTACAATTATACAGAAGACTCGCTTCAATACACCTGTAAAATCTGGAGAAAACAGATGATTCTTAAAAGAATATAAATGACCAGAACTGACTCAGGAAGACCTAGAAAAGCCTGACCAGGCGGATTAGAAGGAGAAGAAACGTAACTGATGTCAAAACCTTCCCCTAACGAAACACCAGACCCAGCAAGTTTTAAAAACTACAGACGCGGAAATGTCTGATGCAAGGTCTGGCCCATGACAGGTTGGGTGTTTTTGTTTTTGTTTTTGTTTGGGAGAAAAAGAGGCACAAGCCGGTGGAGGGTGCAGCGGGCAGAGGGAAAAGCAAACCCCCGCCAAGCACGGAGCCTGAGGCGGAACTCGATCCCAGGACCCTGAGATCATGACCTGAGCTGAAGGCAGAGGCCTCACCGACTGAGCCCCCCAGGCACCCCCCCATGACAGGTCTTAATAGAGCTGACAAGTAGACAAAACCTGTTGGGCAGGGGCTGTGTGCAAGGGATCTGGTGCTGGGACACAGATGAGTGTTCACCAGTCTGTGGTGACAGCACATTGACCAGAGGCAAGGAGGCCACAAGGCAGAGCCCTGGAGGGACAGGGCTGCGGGGACAGTCATGACGGTCACAGCCATGCATGGAATGAGCGGCACAGACACCAGCCCCAGAGAGGTCCGCCATCCCTCCTGCAGCCTGCAAACACGAGGTTCTGTCACCCAGGCCTCCTACTACTCACTATGCCGTCCTCCCTCTGGAGGAGAGGGGACAGGACGGGCTGGCTGGGGCAGCAGCTTAGGAAGGCCTCCATGATGGCCGAGGGGTTCTTGCCAGCGTGCAGGGGTTGGGAGCAGAGGGCTGTGAACCCAGTTCGTGCTTCCAAGATCCTAATAGGACCCTGGTAGAGTTACTCTCACCTTGTGGCAAAACAGTGTCTAACTGAATGGTTTGTATCCACAATATATAAAGATCTCTGGAAATTCAACAAGAAGACAACACCTAATTTTAAAAAACTCACTGAAGAATACTAAATTATATAAAAATATATATATTATTAATCAGTCAGTGAAATGAAAATTCGAACCACAGGGTATGCCCCTGCACACAGGCCAGAATGGATGAAATTTAAAGACAGACAAAACCACAAGTCAAGGAGGATATGCAGCTACCAGGGCCCTCAGACATCGCCGGTGGGAATACAAAGGGGCACAGCTTGCTCTGGAAAGCACCTTGGCAGTTTCTTCCAAGGCAAGATGAGGAAGTTCTCAATTATTCCGTTTACACAGAAGAAGCAAAACCGAAGGGACAGAAAGCAGACCCGGGATTTCCAGGGTCGGGGTGTGGGAGGGGTGATTGATAGCAGGGAGGTGGGGCCAAGGGGACTTTTGGGAGATGGAAAGATTCTCTTCCTTGATGGGGACGGCAGTCAGGGAAACGTCTACATCAGACGAAACTCCCTGGACTGTACAGTTGAAGTTGTGAGATTTTTCCTCCTACCCCTGGTGCAGGAGGAAGAGCAGCGAGCAAGGCCCACGGAGCCCGGGTCTGGGGGAGGGGCGGGAGGTAGGTGGGGGGTGGACAGCCAGCCTGCCTCGGAGGCACTGTTCCAGTCCCTCACGGCTAGTGACCTGGCCTCAGACAAGTTCCTTCCCACAGACCTTGTTTCTGCACGGATCAAGCAGACCCGAGCTGCTCCCTCCTGCTCCTCACAAAGCCCACCGTTCCGCACGATTGCTCTTACCAGGATGACAGAGCTGGGCCTGAAAGGGGTCAGGTGAGCCAGGACACCCCACCGGTGCAGTGTCCCAACCTCAGTCCAGCTTTGCCAGAGCCAGAGCCATCTGGGTCCACCGGGCCAAGAGATCCAGGCATGGCACGCGTCTGCGCCCGGCTTCCCCTTCCCCGGGCCACGGCCAAATGCCCCCCGGAGAGCAGCACCACAAGCAGCCTTCTTGGGCTCTTACAAGGTAGTGTGCCCAGGAGAGCGAGACGGCATCTGCCCGGAGCCCGAGGACCCGATGGCATCCTGGCCGCCAGAGGGTTTGCACTGCTCAGCTAGAGGCCAGAGCGACCTGGGAGCCGTCCCAGCGACTGGGTCTGGTCCCATCGGCCCAGTGTCCCGAGCCTCGGCTCTGGCCAGAGGGTGGGCATGCTCCTGGGCCGCCCGTGCTCCCAGGTGGGGGTAGGGGTGAGGGCGATGCTCTTTCTGGCCCCCACAGCCCCTGCCCCTTCTTCTCGCGCAGAGACCCCCGTTCCACCTGGGTCAGGGGGCAGTGCACCCAGCCCTGGGGGACGGACCGCCCAGCCTCAGTGTTCACTGTTGCACACCCTCTTCTGTGAAAGGCCAAGGGGGTGGCCCTCGAGCAGATGTGCGGGCAGAAGTCCCGCCCTCCTTGCTTCGGAGCCTCCCAGGCCCGTTGGTGTTGCTGCGCTTGGGCCACACCGTGCAGCCGTGAGGGTGTGGTGGGAGCGTCAGCGGGGCCCACCCAGAGCTGGCATCGGGCTGGGCTGTACGGGGTTGGGAGCCACGGGCTCCGACTGTTTATTACGTGAGATCCCAGGCCCTGCAGCTGAGCTCTGCGGTAGCCGGTATCGGGTGCATCCTGAAGGACGGGGGCTCACAAGTCATTCCTCCCTGTCGCACATGAGGAGCAAGGTATGGGGGTGCACGGCCGGTGGTTACTTTAAACCGGGCGGGCTCCAGAAAGCCCCGGGGGGCTGAGGCAGGAGCTGGACCGGCCTCAGGCTGAGGGAAGTCGGGCAGCAGCTAACTGTCCGGGGGAAGGGGCCTGAGTGGAGATGGTGAGTGGAACAGACCCCCACCTCCCACCCAGACTTCTGGGACCTGATCGTCCGGCCCATGCGGCCCACGTCTGGTGGGAGCTCCGCACACGCCGCCCCCACTCCGAACTAGAAACGGGCTGTGTGGGCTGTGTCTAAGGGTCGAGGCCAGTGCCCCGCTCTCCCCTCTGACTCGCTCCGGGGGAACAGCACGGCCGGCCCGTCGCGGGCGCACACGGCTCCCCACACACGTGTCCTACTCTCGGCTGCTGAAGCACACTCGTGACCTTGCAGTCACCTTGGAAACGTGCGGGGCAGATCTTTACAACAGCGGGAGCGCACACCACTTGCTCCCAGTGAAGAAAATGACGTCCGCCTGAGAATTCCACTCAAGTCTCCAGATGTCAGGAAGCCCACAGCGCCCTCCGGGATGCCGGCCGGCCGGTGCGAGCGCTTCGTGCCGGCCTCGCCTCCCGGAACACACCGCGCTGGGAGCCGCCGAAGCCCCCCCATCCAGAAGCACCGCGACTGTCGCGCCCCCTAGGGTAGGCCGAGGAGGTGCCGTGTCCCGCTATCTTGGGGACAGACGGGAACCTTTTCTAGTTTTTCCGGAATTCAGATGTGGCTGGGCATTCTGAACTTTTATTTCTCAAAGCTGGAGGCCCTGGCCTGCCTCCCCAGGACCCCCAGCCGACGACTGACTAGCACAGGGCACGACGTCCATGCCGGCCTCGGGACGGACCGCTCACCATGCTGTCCAGGCTCCAGAGTTCCTCATGGGATCAGACTGGAATCTACCTCTGGCCCAGTCTCATCCAGCCCCACGCTGTGCAGGCCTCCTCTGACCATGTTCCCTCATGAAACAGTGGGCCCCAGAAGCCTCATCACAGCCCCCCACCCCAGACCTCCCTTCTCGGGGCCAGGATGGTCCTAGAAATCAGGCAGGGCTGCGGAGGCGGCTGCCTGCAGCAGGGTGACTGGAGGGCGGGGCCCGCAGGGGCAGCCCCCCATCCCTGCTGGTATGGGTGGGTGCTGCTGGGAGGAGGCCCCCCGCGTGATGTTGGGCACCCAGGGCTCAGGGAGAGATACCAGCCGTAAGGACTGTGTGGCCAAGGAGCTGTTGATAAGGCACGATGCACTGAAAAGAAAAAATGGCAGGCTCAGGGCTCTGGATGTAAAGCCAGTGTCAGGAGACGGTCGCCTTGCAGAGTCTGTCTCCTGAAGCCAGGAGCCAACGGGGCTGGAGAGCTGGTTGGGGGGCACACTGCGGGGCCAGAGGAGGACGCAGAGGGCAGCAGTGAGCCAGCAAATGGTCCAGGACTGGCGCTCAGGGATGGTGGAGGCCGTGGTCTGGAGCGCTGTCTGGTTTTCGTGCTGGTGCTCCCTCCAATGTGTCACTGCGGCACATTCCTGTGAATGCTGGTATCTTGACCTTTGGCCATAAATCATGAATGTTTGCCATGGTATCTAGAGTGGTGAATCCTTTCCGGAGGCTTTTGATGTACTTTTCCCAGATAACCTCGGGGGAGTTCCTGCCTGCGGTTAGCGACGGCCTTACAAGCCATATTTCGGAATAATAAGATGTGGAAGGCCGAGCGACTCCCGGCGCCACAGGCTGTGGAATGCACGTCGCATCAGGCACGAAGCCAACATCCATCTTGACGTCCGTGTCCCACAGAGCTGTTAGGTGACCAGCTACCTTGTCAGTGAGCGCTGCTGTTTGGAAAGGAATCCTTTCTTCCCGAGCCGCGCGTGGATTCCCATGGTGGGCTGAAGTACGCAGTCGGCCGTGTTGCCAACAGATGTGCTTTGCGGTTCCACTTCTAGAGCACAGGAGCGGGACTGGACATGATTTTAAGGGAGCTAGGACTGTCGGAACGGCCCACAAACAATGGCTTCAACTTGAAGTCCCAGCGGCATTCACCCCTCCAGGAGTCAGCCTGTGCCTCGAGCGTTGAAGCCAGACACTGACCTCCCGTCTCTGGCTGTGACAATCCTAGCCGGCATCCGCTCCCGGCAGAAGGCCGTCCCATCTACACTGAGCATCTGTTGCTGGACGTAGCCACCTTCCTGACTCGGCCAGATCTGCTGACTTGCTGTCGCTTCTCCATCAGCCCCAGCTGCTCCCCCGTGAGATGCTTCTTTCCTTAAACCGCATGAACCCGCCTCTGTGGGCTCCCAGCTTTTCCTCTGCAGCCTCCTTACCTCTCTCTGCCTTCACAGAACCGCGGGAAGTCGGGGCCTTGCTTTGGGTGAGGCCTTGGTGGCCAGGGGTGCTGTGGCCAGCTTGGTCATCCATCCCGATGACCCAGGCTGTTCTGCTCCTCACCAGCCCTGTGCTTCCCGGAGTGGATGTGCGAGGTCCTTCAAGAACTCCTCTCTGCCTTCCCAAGTTGGCACACAGTTTGGTGCACAAGGCCTCGCTTAGGGACGATCTCGGCTTTCGACCCGCCTTCCTCACTAAGCTCAATCATTTCTAGCTTCTTTTTTTTTTTTTTTTAAGATTTTATTAATTTATTTGACAGACAGAGGTCACAAGTAGGCAGAGAGGCAGGCAGAGAGAGAGGAGGAAGCAGGCTCCCTGCTGAGCAGAGAGCCCAATTCAGGGCTCGATCCCAGGACCCTGGGATCATGACCTGAGCCAAAGGCAGAGACTTTAACCCACTGAGCCACCCAGGTACCCCTCGTTTCTAGCTTCTGAGTTAGAGGAGAGACGCCTGCCTCTTCCTTGTACAAGTAGGGGCCACTGTAGGGCAATTAATTGGTCTCATTTCAGTCTCACGTCTCAGGGAACAGGGAGGCCCGAGGCGGGGGAGAGCAATGGCGGTGGATGGAGTGGGCAGAACGCGGTTGGGGACCGGGTTCGCCGTCTTACATGGGCACAGTTTACAGTTACGACACGAACGTCGAGAAGCCCTGGTCACAGATCACCGCACGGACACGTTAATCACCAAACAGTTTGAATATCATGACAATTACTAGGCTGTGACCCGGAAACGTGATATGAGCACGTGCTGTTGGGAAAAATGCTGCCAGGAGACCTGCTTGAACGGAATCGCCACACACCTTGGGTTCCCAAAAATCTCCACGATAATGCGTCACATCCACCGAAGTGAGTGTGCCTGTTGTGGGCTACGCTGGGGCAAGAGTGACACTCAGAGATTCTGGTGGCTGTTCCATGAAAACGGACACTGACTCTGGGTCTCGGAGGGCCATCGTGGCCCCCCGGTCAGCACAGCGACATGTTGGGGTGAGGTGGCCTCCGTCTGCCTCCCACCAGTTCTGCTCGTTCCCTGGACCCCTCGGAGGTCCCAGCTCTGCGGCCGGAGTGGATTTACTGCTGCTGGAAGAACCATCACGTGGTCCGTGGACCTATAGGATTTGTAACAGGAACGGCCAAGTGCAAGTCCCCGAAACTGCTGCACGCGCACCCCTGCACGCACACTCGCGTGCGCACCCCTGCACGCACAGTCACGTGCGCACACACCCTCACATGCACACTCATCCCCTCACACGTGCACACGCACTCGCCCGCCCACCCGTGCATGCACACACCCTCACAAGGCGCTCACCCCCATGCACGCACTTGCACACACACACAGGTGCACACACCCACCAGCCAGAAGAAAAGCATCGGTCCTGAGAAGAATGACAGAAACTGTTGCCTTCTTAGAGACCTGAAGGTTCAGAGTGGCAGGTCGCAGCCTGTCACCGTGAAAGTCTCCAGTCTGGTCCCCACGCAGGCTGATGGGACCAGGATGGAGGACGGCAGGCCACACAGACAACTCCAGCTGCCTTGGACGCAGCTCCTTCCAGAGCAGACGCCTCAGGGAGGAAGAACAAGGAGGGCTGCGCTCACATGAGACCTGGGCTCTCAGCGTTGCCATATAACGCCTGGGGCTGGACACAGCGGAGCCAAGAGGGACAGGAGCCTGGGTATGTGGGGGCGACCCATGCTCTCTAGCAGAGGTCAGGGGCCCGCCATGGCAGTGATGTCTGGGGGGGCCCAGCGGTCTGGGACACGCTGGGACAATCACTTCAAAGTGCCACCGTCTGTCAGCAGAGAAGGTGCCACCGTCTGTTAGCAGAGAAGGTGCACCTCGTCGCATGGCCTCCTCAGATGGGGGAGGCCGTCTACTGTGCACTTGTCAACAGCGGCCCAGCTGCCTTGCCGGACGGAACAGAGGCCGACGGTTCAAGCACAGCCAGAGCAAGAAAGGGGTCTGCGTTGGGTCCCGATGATGCCACAGCCGGCCGCAACTGGGAGGCCCTGTGAGCGGCAGGTTTGCTCTGAGATGGGGCACAGAGCAGAATGCGGTCAGGGCCCGAGAGGGGAGCCTCAGAGAGCAGAACAGGACCACGCACCTCAGCAGAGAACCAACCACAGCCGCACGCCACTGGGCCCTGGGGGACAAGGGGCAGCCGACTGCGGGACACCAAGCACCCGTGTGGTCAGAACGACCTGGCACGAGCTGGGTGCCAGGGGGCCCACGGAGTCATCAGACCAGGGGCCCAGCGGGCGTCCTCCCTTAGACAGAGGCAGCTTGTCTGGAATCGGAGTTCAGGTCAGCTGCAGGAACGGTGTCACAGACCTGCCATCACCTAGTGCCTTGCAGAGAGGCCCCGTGCCTCTCCCTGGGCTCAGAGCTGCGTCCCTCGCAGCAGGGATCTCTGTGCCCGGCTGCCGGAGGCGTGCGGAACCCGGCACCTGCTGGCTCATGGCCAGGTCCATTCACCATCAGTGCAAGCTGGAAACGCGCAAGAGCCCCACTCTGGGGTGGCCCCGGGGACCATGGGAGGACAGACCCTCCAGAGGGTCAGCATTCTGGACACGGCACGTGGTTATTCACTTTGTGTGCAGAGAGACGTGGTCGAAGGAAAGGTGTCCACGGACCCACGGGCAGAGTGAGGAACAGCCCTCAGGCGCCAGACCATAAGCTGGGGCCGCCACCACCAGGAGCCAGGGGACACAGAAGAGGTCACAAGTGCCCGGGTGGAGGGGACGCAGGCGGTTCCCCAGGTCAGCTTGGGTTTGCCCAGCGCCCTCCTGACAAGTAAGCGTGGTGCAGGCACGGAGTCCACGTGCACACCCCGGGCTCAGGGCGGGAGGAGTATCACGTCCAGCCTTGGGACCACCTGCAGACGAGGGGGCTGTAGCCCACCTCACCGAGCCTCCACTGTAGGTGTCCCCACAATCCTGGGCCACAGCCGGTGTGGCCCTCCCCTGTTCGGCCCTGCGCTGCCTCCCAAGCTCTGTGGAGAGCACTCCCTCCGTAAGCCACTCTCCCAGAATCCCACTCTCCGCCTCCACATCCGGGGAGCCTGGCCTGAAACAGACACGGGATACTGACCCTTGCGCACGGACCAGGCCCGGCCCTGGGACCCCGGCCCTGGGATGCGGCTGCGGGAGTGACGGCATGGCCCCTGGCTCTGCTCCTTTAAGCACCCAATGCCCTGCAGCGAAACCTTCCTGCTGGGAATTCCTACGGCGGCCCCATCTCTCCCAAGCCCTGACAGCGCGGTTCTGTGCCCTCACCTCACTACCGGTGACAACAGAGGCCCTGGCTGTTCCGTTTCCATCCTGGCCCCATGTGATCTCTGCGGCACCAGCACCTGGCGTCCTCTTTGAGAAGCACACATTGAGTCACGGAACTACCTGATCAGATGCCTCAGAGGATTCAGGGTTAGGACCCCAGGAAGCCGGAGACCCAGATGAGCGACACTGGCCTCGGACGAGGCTCCCTCTGCGTTCTTTTCTCTTCCTTGGCCTCCCCCAAGCCTGCTACGCACAGAGGGCCTGGTGATGAGGGCACAAAGGATTTCCAGGCACGGCCCCAGCAACAGCTGAGGCTACAGCTGAACGCAGGGTGCAGGGAAGGGCGCCGAACCTGGGGCAGCCAGAGCAAGGTGGCGGGCGCGGCGCAGGAGGCTGGAGTGTGGGCTGCCCACTGAGATTCTGGCTCTACGCCCCAGCTCTAGAAGCATCCATGCAGGGGGCAGGTACATCTGCATCTGCACGTGTGACCCACGCTGCGAGCAGTGAGGAGGACGGGACAGCCGGCACAGCCGCATGAAGGTGTGAGGACAGGAAGGCAGGTCTGCTTGGGGCCTCCTCCTTTCCAGGAGACCCAGAGGGCCAAGAGGCACAGGGCAGGGATGTGTCTAGCTGGAACTCATGGGGAAGGGCTCTCCTTTCCCTCTGGTTGTAGACAGGCATGCCCAAGGGGCCGCATGGTAACTGCTGGGCTCACAGCAGCTTGTCTGTCCACTCTGGGGCCATGTGCTCCCCCCCCGGGGCAGGGCAGCTGTGATGACCGGGATGCACAGAGCTAGCCAGAGGTGGGCACCGGGCACTAGCAGGGGCCAAAGGCAAGGGGTAGGGCGGCAGAGGCATAGGAGGCGGAACCAGGCATGGGGGTGGGTGTTTAGGGCCAGGTCACCCGACTACGGGCCCTGCCACGGCGTCCCTGGCTCATGGCCGGTGGCCACCGTTTCGTGTTCTGGCGTTGGTCAGGTCACGGGTTCTTGTGCCAATCCAGGGCCACACCATGGACCACAGCTCCCTCCAGGCTGTGGAGACCCAGGAGCCCGGGCTGGAGCTGGAGCTGAGCTCCATGCCCGCTCCGGAGGACGAGTGTTAAGAGGAATTCCAGGAGACCCTTCCGGTGGGCAGGGCCCCAGCTTGGAGTGGGGGTAAGAGAAGAGCCAGGGAGATGCTCGCAGCTGTGGAAAGACGCTGGTGCCCATCACTGCTGGTCCGGGGCTTGTCTCCCGGAGACTGGGCTGTACCTTGAAGCCTGTTACACCTGTTCCTAAAAAGAGCAAGTCCGTTTGGAGCTCTGCTGGGTGAGGCCAATGCCCAGCCGCGTGGACCCAGAGGCCACTTCCACTCTTCCGGTGCTCTCTGGCGGCACCGGACCTGCTGCGCCTGGAGTTCCAGGGAAAGGGCGCATGTGGCAGCCACCCCCTCTCTGGGGAAGCATTCCACTGAGTTGTGCCGGTCCGGGGACCGCAGGGCGGGGTGTCCACCGTGCTCCCTGCACAGGGGGCCGCCCCGCAGCGCACACCTCCGAGCCTGAAGCCTAGCGGAGGCTTGGGAGACCCTGCTGTCCGCCCCCCAGGATGTGCGAAGGGGGGCTGAGAGGGGGCAGGGGCGGGGTCACAGAGGACAGAGGTTTGCTGAGCTCAGGACACTCCCCTCGGGGCAGAACCAGAGGCTCTGCTATTGGGAACCCAGCGCCCAGCCTGCCGACGTTTGCTCACGCGATGCTGTTGTTTCTAAGTAGTGAACAGCTGACGGCCTGTGGGGGGTTGAGCGTGTATCAATCGTCACGGGAACACCCAGCATTTCTTCGTCACCGGCCACTGGTGGGCCTCTCGGGTGCTCCTCTAACAGCCAGCTGTCGCTTGTTCCATAGAACTTCTTTACAGCTGCGCACCGCAGTTCTCCGGAGTGTGTCTGCGGGCACCGTGCCCCCAGGTGAGCCTGCGGGCTGCAGGGGCCAGAGACGGGGCGGGGGCGGGGGAGGCTGGCCCTGCCCCCTGCATGCCCGCTTCGATGCGTGTGCCAGACAGAGCATCGCCCTGCAGGCTCCGGGCCGGGCCCTCCGCAGGCTGTGGGGAGCCCGTCTGTGGGTGAACGATGTCATTCTTGGCAAGGTAACCAGCCCTGTGTGCGGATGCTGCGTCTGGAAAAGACTGTGTCATTGGGGTGGGGGGCACGCATGCCTTCCCTCACAGGGATGCTTGCAGGACCATTGGAACCTCTGCTCGTCGGGGAAGCGCGGCGATTCCGGAAGGGGTGCACGTGATGTGGCACGAGGCTCTCGCCCTGCTCGGGCCTGTGAACCCCCCAAGGAGGTGTGCTGGGGGCTCACAAGGGCACATAGCTCTGGGGGCCCTTTACACAGGGGGGACTGAGGTCTGGAGGGCTCTGCAGGCTGGGGAAGGCCTCCCTGCTGGAGCCGGGGGAGCAGGTTGGAGACAGGCCTGCGAGCCGCCTTAGCAGCGGGGCAGGGCTGGGAGGAGAAAGCGGCCGTGGGATGTGCGGACGGGGTCCTTCAGCCCCAGACTCCCGGTTCAGGTCAGCTCTGGGGCAGCACCGGGCTTTAATTTTCTCTGGGACAAAGTAGGGGTCTGCTGGGCCTCCCAGGCAGGAAGCACGGACACCTGGCTGTCGCCCCCACCCTGTGGGGCAGTCAGTGACCCGCTTGGGCAGGCTGGCAGCACCGCAGCTGGAGGGAGAGGTCCCCCCTTCCTGGACGGCACTGTCAGGAGCACCCAGAGTCTTGGGGCATCTCAGACCGCACCCGCCTTGGGAGCTCCCGGTTCCCTGAGAGTCCCCAGCTGACCTACCTCTGGCCACACCTCTGAGAAGTCTCCACGCCCATCCTACCGGACACACGCTGCTCTGACCCCTTTGGCAGGCCAGACCAGAGCCACTCGGCCGCAGCGGGCCTCACGGGAGCCCTTGCGGGGGCCACCTCTAGGCCCACTACTTAGGGAAGAACTCACGGCCGGGCCTCTAAATCTGGGTCTGTCCTGCTCTGTCCAGTTCTGTCCCTCTCTGTCCGACTCTGTCCCGCTCTGTCCGTCTCTGTCCCACTTTGGGCCAGTTCTGCAGAAGCACAGGGAAGGCGGCCTGTGCCTCTCTGTCCCAGACCTGCTGCCACAGGAGTAGACGTGGGCCTGGCCAGGTGCTGGTCCCCGCGGCCTGCTCCTGCCCCAAGTTGCCCCAGACACTGCTGCCTCCCACCGCTGCTCTGACCAAAGGGCGGGGACTCGGGCCAGGTACTTGCCCTCTGGGCCTCTCCAGCCAGCCCCCCCACACCCCCTCCTCATCCTGCTGGCCCCTGGAGGGGACAGCTGGGCTGCGTGCATAGCCAGTGGCTCCTGGCTGAGGGGCCCCGCGCAGCCTCACCCTACTTCTGCGCTGCTCCTTCCACGGGGCATCGACCCCTGGCAGCCGGAAGGCCTGAATTCTGGGGGCTCTGCTGTACAGAACACAGAACTGAATTTTGTGTCCCCGAATTCACGTCAGAAGCCCTACCCCGCAGCGTGACGGTGAGGAGGCCGGCCTTTCGGAGGCGACGAGGGCTGGATGGGGTCACGAGGGGGGCCCTGAGAGGAGGACACCAGAGCTCCTGTCTCTCTGCCGGGGAAGGCAGCCGTCCTCACTGGAGCCTGACCCTGCGGGCGCCGACCTAAGCCTCCAGTCTCTGGAGCTTTTAAGAAGCCGGGTTGTTGAAACCCCTCAGTGGATGACATGAGGTTCTGGCTCCCCCAGCCAGGACGGGACCCCCCGCCAGCTTTCTTCAGGGAAAGTGCTCCCCAGAGTCACCCTGCGTGCCTGTGGAGCCCCCTCCTTCCTGCCCCGCAGAGTGTGGACCAGCACAGAGGAGGGAGGGAGTCGCGCATGGACGCTTCCAAGGGGGTTCCCAGGGGTGGCTCCAGGCCAAAGGAAGGCACCTGCAGCAGGGTGTGCAGGTGGTCCCGGGCTGGGCTGGGGACACAGGCAGACGCAGTCCTGCCCCCAGGGGCCAACAGAGGCACCGGGAAGGCCAGGCCATGAGGAGGGGGTGACGGCGGAGGGGTGACTGCCCGTGAGGGTCGGGAGGTCTATACAGGCACCAGAGCCCCCCTGCAAGCTGCAGGGGGGCAGAGCCGGGTTCCCTGCGAAGCCACCAGAAGGCTCTGGTCCTGGGAGCCCGAGGTAGAGACAGCCACACTGAACCCTTCGGGTCCCCTTCGGACGCGTGCTCCAGGGCAAACAGGGGCATGGAGTGGGGTGGGGGGACGCAGGGCTGGAGCCAAACCTCAGCTCCTTTGGGGGGACCTGACCCCAGGCCAGCCTCCCCACCACAACAAGACGCGGGTCTTCTGCCCAGCCCCTTGCCTCCCTGCACGGCCGCGGCCGCCTGGCTCACCGACGCTAGAGGACAGCGCACGAGGCTGGGACACTCGGAAAAACCCCGATACTCATGCTGCCTCTCCTGACACCTTTGTATTTTGTTCTTCCCACTTTTTTGCAGGAATTCGATTCTTTAGAATTTGCATGAAAATATCATTTATCTTGATGACCAATGTTTTTGATGCCTCCCTCGGCGCTTGGCCTGGGGCTCTGTTGCCGGCCCTGGCTCCCGGCCTGGGACCAGCAGCCTGTCACCTGGGGGGCACCATGTCCCCCGGCTCAGACGGGCAGGGGGAGGACCAGCTCCGAGTCTGCAAACGGGGTCCCCGAGCCAGCTCCATATAGCAGGCCCCAGACCCTGACACTCAAAGTCACTGAGACGCCACCTCCCTTCTTCCCAGGTAGCCTCCCAGGGGCCTCCCTTGAGCAGGATTTCTCATCCAGACTCTAGCCACCCCACCAGCAGATGTGGGACTTGGTTGAGGCCTGAGCCCATCTCCCTGCCCCTGGCTGCAGATGCCCTGGCTCGGGTCGGTTGTTTTTCCTCCAACAGCATCAGCCCCGCCGGGAGCAGAACCAGCTCTGTGTTTGTGCTGACCTCGTCAAGTCACAGGAGGAGAACTGAAGACATGTGAGGAGGAGACCGTGCCAAAGGGACCGGATCCCGGCCCTCTCCCCGACCTCCCCGGATCTGCCTGGGTCCCTGGCCCGGGGCTGCAGGCGTGACCCGCACCCCACTCCTCCCGCCCTTGGCACCAGCTCTGTCTCCTTGCTCACTGCCTGGGCACAGGGCTGGCTGTAAAGACGTGTGGATTTCTCTGTCGTGGAAAAACTATGTTCTCTGCTCCTTGCCAGAAGCCACGGTCCTCCTTCTGGAGGGATTTCTGGGAAGACGTGTGGTGTCTCGAGCCTGTCACAGTTCCCGTTGAGGGCTGCCTCATGGTTCTGCCCCGAGACCCCAGGTCCCCAACCCCCGAGCTGGGGCTCCACATTCCCCGGACCCCCCAGCCAGCGGTTGCTTGCCAGACCTCTGGCAGCCTGCTTTCCAGGTCACAGGGCCGGAGCCTGAGCAGCAGGAAAGGCCCAGGTCTCCTGGGAAGAAGGGGCCTCCCTGCCGGACAGGTTTCCGCGCCCTGGGCTCCCTCCCCCGTGCGCCCTCCCTAAGGGGCTTGTGCACAGAGTCTGACTCTGGGAAGCCCGGGCTCATCCGTGCTGAGCAGACCACAGCCTGCACTTCTGAGGAAGCCCACGAGCGAGTGCGTTACCTTTTCCTTCTTGGTGACGTCCATCCTGGCTCTGTCATCCAGCATTCGTGCAGCGGCCCGCTCAGGTGAGCTGGGACCCCTCAGTGTTCCCCGACAGCTTCCGAAGCAGAAAGACCCCAAGCCAAGGAAGGATCCGAAGGAAGCCTCTGGCCCGCCTCGCCACTGGCTTCTGGCTTGAGCTTCAGGCATAGAGTTTCCTCCTTTTCATTGTTGACCAGCAAGCCGGTGAGGCTTCTCTTCAGGGACGCAGCTGGGACCCTTCCCCACGAAGGCCCGTCCGGCCACTGCTGGAGGCCAGGGCTAGCCAGAGCCGGTCAGCCTTCTCTCCGGGCTGTGCTGTGCTATGGGGCACAGTGTCCGCTGGACAGACTCAGCAGAAAGGGCCTGCTCCCCTCCCGTGGCCAGGGACAACCCTTGTGCAGTTAGGTTGTTGGTGACCGTGTCCCCCTCACACCTCAGCCTGCTTTCCCCGAGCTCCAGGCCACCCACCACTTCCTGCTCCAACCAGGTGTGGGGTGGGGAGTCCCCCCACAGGGCCTTCTGTGCTCCCCGACAGGGCCTGCGCTGCCATGGCAACCAGGAGCAGGGCCCCTGCGCTGGCGGCCTCCGGCCTCTGCACGGCTAACCATCCTGTCATTAGAGCTGCCATGCAGAAAACTGGGCTGATGGCAAAGGCCTCCATCCCCATCACCATAGTGACGGCCCAATCTCCCTGTCACCATGGACTTTGCCAGCTGTCCAGTTCCCAGGGCAGGGTCACGGGGTCTTCTGAAGTCACGTCCTAAGGAGCAGAGGCCCCTGTGAGTGTGGAATCTAGAGGAAAGGGTACTGGCGGCTTGGCCACCTGTAAGCTCTGGGCTGCCCTCCCTGCCGACCTGAGCCAGAACGTTGGCCCGCACGGAACAGAGCCCCTGGGGCCCCAACTCAGGACACGTGCACACCCACTGGCACCCCAGGAACCCAGCGGAGGCCAGGTGCTAGATCAGCCATCGGGAGCAAATGGTGGGAGACCAAGGACCATCTCAACCAGAGTCTCTGGCCTCAGCTTCTGAAGTCTGGCATGCTGCGTCATCACAGCGCGTCTCAGCGCCGGCACATGGGGAGCACAGGCCTGGCCAGGGTCTGCTGCAGGGGAGAGTGTGGGAAGAGAGCCAAGCAGGGTCAGGACCAAGCCCGGGGTCCAGCAGAGGGAGCGAGAAGCAGTGACCAGTGAGACTCTCCAGATGTGTGTGCGGTCCCATTTCAAGCTAGTGTCCTCCCGATGGTCATCTGGGCCACATGCACGTGTTTCTTCCAGATTCCTAGAGGCTGAACCGCCAGATGAAGCGCTCTGCACACCCTACACTCAGGCAGCCGAGAGTATAGGCTCCCTCGATGGCTCCAACTCATTAGCCCTCCCCCCGACATCAGGAGCTGGGCTCCTAGCCGGCCCATCCTTGAGACTGTAAACCTCGACAGTTTTGGGTTGAACTGTCATCTCATCGTCGTTCAAAGCGCTGTGTCCTTTCCATCTGCTCCCTGGTTATTTGCATTTTTCTCTAAGGATGATTTGTTTATACTTTTTAACCATTTTGTTATGGAATCGTCTTTTATTTTTCAATTTGTAGGATGGGTTTTGTATGTTCCATTTGTGGGTTTTTTTTTTAAGATTTTATTTACTTATTTGACAGACATAGATCACAAGTAGGTGGGGGCGGGGGAACAGGCTCCCCGCTGAGCACAGCCCGATGCGGGGCTCAATCCCAGGATCCTGGGATCATGACCTGAGCCGAAGGCAGAGGCTTTAACCCACTGAGCCACCCAGGCACCCCTGTATGTTCCATTTGTAATACCTACTAATCCCTTGTCAAATCCATGTGGTGTCTCCCACAGTCTATCCTAAGCTCAGACTTGAGGGTCTTCCTCACGTGGACATATGTCCTTCTTACGAATTTCATTCTTGGCTTTCTTGTTTTGAGACTCGTGTCTTATTAAGAAAAACGTTTCCCATCCCCAATTGGAAAAATGCTTTCCCACATTGCCTTCTAATATTTTTCTTTCTTTCTTTTTTTAAAAATTTTTCCTGTTCAGCACTTTGGTCCTTCTGCAAGTTGTTTTCATGTGTGGTGTGAGGTAGCGTGTCTATCTGTTGGGTGGGTGATCATTTTTCCACTGATGGGTCCTGTTGGCTGCACAGTGAGGGTCCCCAGTGTTTGGGTTCTTTATTGAAGGGAATGACTTGGCTCTGGTCATCTTGCAGGAGTAGCCACCGGCTATGAAGTCAGGTCTGGAACCACAGCTAAGCTGACCCTGTCACATAACTGTGCTCCTCTGGGACAAGAGGACAGACTGGCGACCAGCTCAGAGACCACATCCTGCTGTCTCGCCATCTGCCTGCGAGGCAGTCAGGAGGCCTTCCCCTAGTCTCCAGTTCTGCGATGTGAGGCTTTCTGCCCATGCCCTGTGGGGTGTGCCTGCTGTCTGGAGTGGGTTCACAGTGAGCAGAGATGCTGTGATTTTGGGAAGCAGGCAACTGTCCCCTTTTGTTTGGATGCTGTCCTTGGCGGGGCACAGGACAAGGGGTGGCACCTTTGGGTACTCTTTCTTTGCTATCAGTAACAAATTGTCTGAAGGTAAGCGTGGCTCTCGTACTCTGCCTGGCCTCAGCTCTGCGGGCATGCAGGACGTCTGTCTGTCCATTTGTTAGGCCCATGTCGGTAGACATGGGCGACAGGTGGATGGACCTAGAACATCCTGGGGTCCTGTGAGACAGCCCCAACCACGGACCGCCCAGGGACCACCGCCGTGCACCCGTCTGGCAGTCAGTTTGTGGTTACAGTGTGCTGCCGGGGAGCTCCGTCTGTCATCTTGCTGGGCTTGTGCAGAAAGCAGCCGTCTGTCTTTATCTGACCTCTGTCTCCAGTGCAGAAATGATGACGTGGTTTCTTGCCCCTTGCAGGCATTCCAAACGCTTCCGGAGAGAGCACAGTGCTCCGCTGGCTAACGATTATACAATCCAGGCCTGTCGCTCTAATGTCGCAACCCTGGGACCCACGCCACGGAAAACAGCCATAGGAGCCCACACGCTGGCCCTTCCAAGCCTTTGTCTCTTCTGACCCGCCCCTCCTCATTTTAGTAAAACTCCGCTCTGCTTCCCGACCCTTTCCTTCCCCATCCTGGGGCTTCCTTCCTCTCCCAGCTCCGCCGCAGCCACGCACACTGCGAGCTGGCGCGGCTGGAACGTGCTCACAAACAGGACGGGTGTCCCTCCCGCCCCTTCTTTACCACACGCCTCTCCTCTGCGGTAACTCGGCGGGACTCAGCCTCCCGCACGCAACCTGCCGTGCTTTCTGGGCCGCAGTGCCTCTGGGCGGCAGTGCAGGAGGCACCGTCGCGGGCAGCCGTCTGCGTCTGCGCGCCGAGCGTCGTCGCTCAGAAACTCGTCCTGGTCCCCCGCCCGACCTCCGGGTGAGCTGGTGAACGTTCTCCCCGATCCCACACCGTCCGTGAGAGTCGCCCCCGAGGAAGGTGCGGGCTGCACGAGGGGCGCCTGTCCTTACACCGCCCGCGCGAGGCATGGAGCCTGCCGCTCGGGGAGCGAGCTGGGGCGCGGGCAGGTCCGGGCGGGCCGGCGGCAGGCGCGCGGTCTGTGGCTGGTCCCCGCGCGGGAGGTCACTGCGGCCGGGCGGCTGGACGGACGCGCCGCAGGCCGGAGGGAGCAGGCACAGCGCGGGCCTCTGCTCGCAGCCCCCAGCCGTCCCCTGGGGCGGCCTCCGGGAGGGACCTCGCCCTCGGCGGACCCTGCTGGCGGCGGAACCTCGGAGCCACCCACTGCCCCGACCCGCGCTGATCCCACGCCCTCCTCCCGGGGGACGGGCAGGAGGCAAACGGAGGCGCCGCCAGGAGCGGGAGCGGAGCGGTGCTGGGGGGCTCTCCTGGGATCCCCGGGCTCCCCGCGCCCCTCCCGGGCTGGGCAGCATCTCCCGCTGGTTCTGCGCGGCTGCGGCTCTTCGCCGGCGGAGGGTTTGCCCGGCACTCACTCGGCCACGCGGTGCTACCCTGCACGTTCCGCCGGAAGCCGCCACCACAGTCCGCCCTGGACTTCCCGCGGACCGCGGCGCTTGTCCCGGCGCGAACGCCACCGCGTCCTCCGCTCTGCTCGGATTGGACGGCCCACCGCGCGGGCTGCGTGGATTGGCTGAGCCTCGGGTCACGTGCCAACCTGGAAACCAATTGCTGAGATCTCTGGGTGCCCACGTGCTAGCGGCGGGCTGGGGCCGCTGCGAGGGGGGCACAGGGAAGCGGGTGACCAGCGTCGGGGAGGGCTGGGGCACCCAGTGGGGGGTACGGGGGAGGAGGTGCTCAGCGGAGGGGGAGGGCGGGGGCGCTCAGAGGGGGGCTGAGGAGGAGGAGGTGATCAGTGTGGGGGAGGGTGGGGGCACTCAGAGGGGTGCTCAAGGGGACGGGGAAGGCCAGGGAGCCCTCAGCGGTGGGGGCACTTTAGGTCCAGCTGGGGAGGAGGGCTGGCTGGGAAGGAGGATTAGTTGAGGTTTTCACAGTGAGGCGCAAGGGGGCTGGGGGGTTGGGGAGCAGGCTTGGAGGGAGACCCAGAAGAAAGTGCTGGGGTTCACCAAGGGACTCACATGGGGTCTCCGGAGGGCTAAATGGAAGGGTGTTTCGGAGGGGCAGGGGATGGCTAGAGGGTGGGGTTCACAGGGGGGATGGGGGCGGGAGAGGGCCTCAGGGGGGCCCCTGGAAGCATGTGTTGGAGCTTGTGGAGCTCAAGGAAGGGGGAGCTCAGCCCCTCTGCTTTTCAGATCCTTCCTGACCACTTCTCCTTTGTGGTAACTCCCATCCTACTTTTTATTACTGGGAGTCCTGGAGACCAGCTGCTGTGGGGCCCAGATTCTGGCCTTGCAGGGCTCTCCCTACCCCTTGGTCCCCTTCCTTCTCTGCAGACTTTCTCCTCCTTCCTGTGCAGGGCAGCCCCTCAGAACGTCAAGGCCCCGGCCTTTAGACATGACCTTTGGCATGACCACATGTCCAGCCTGGGCTACACATCCATCCCTAGTGCCTGAGCTGGGGAGGGGTCTCAGGGTACAACTAGAGCTTCTGAGGAGCCCCTAAAAGGGAGGCAGTTCTGAGGGGTCTTTCCCAGCTGGCTCACATGCCTCTGGTCTTCCCTGGCTGTGGTCCCTTCCTGGCCAGTGCCGGCCTCCAAGTGAACCTTCTCGTAGTATGCCCCTCCTCTCCTGTTCCGACACCTCCTGTTCCGTCCAGGCTGGTGGTGGCCTGGGGAATCTGCGGGGAGGGTTGTGGTAGTGAGCAGTGCTCCTGGGGGCCATGGCTGGCTTCTAGCATCAAATCTGTGCTCCTTCGGCTGGGGAAGTACCACGAAGGTGACCAGGAGGACACGTTCTCTGCCCTCTTCGGGTCCCCAGCTGTGCCTAAGAACCAAGCTGCCGTCAGCAGGAGAGACGCATGCAAGTTTTACTCAAGCTTTTATAGGTGCACGGGAGCCTTCACAAGAGAATGAGGACCCAGAGACGTGACCAGAGCAGGAACGATGGCAAGCACTCTGGTGACAAAGGAACAGTGAAGAGCCGATATGACAGAGGGTTGGGGCAGGGAGAGGACGTTGCTGGGAGTCATTGCAGGATGGAGTTGTTTGCAAGGATTTCTCTCAGCCTCATTCATCTCTGGTGGCAAGAACGTCTTCCTCCTGCTACCCAGAGCGCGCCTTTCAAGTGAGGGTTTGAAGGGAAAAAAGGAGGGTCAGAGCGGGCTTCTCGCCTCTGCTGTCTGTTGGGTGCTACTGGCTCAAAGCAGTCGGTATGTCTAATCGGCACATGTAGGAGGGAAGGCCGTGGGGCTCCTTGGGAGGCCTGATAACGTCTGTGGTCCCTGGTAGGGCTCCTGTCCTGGGTAGGCTGCTGAGGTCCACGTAACAATCACAGTGAAAACAGCCCTGCCGCCCTGGCCTTGGCTGACTGGACTAGGGGGTAGGGAGGCCAAGGCTATGGCATGGCCAGGTTCCCCCAGGAACCCCGGCATGCCCCTCAGCTGCTTTTTTCCAGCTCTGTGGGGGTTCTGCTGTGCAGCTCAAAACAGGTCCCTTATGAGCTGAGCAAGGCCTTGAAGGTGGGTGAGCACCTGCCTGCCCGGCAGGGGTGAACTCACAGAGCTGGGCCACGTGTTGTGATGTGACCGCGTGGCAGGGTCAGCTTGCAAGGGAGCTCTTCCTCTAGGACCTGGTGCACGAGGGAGAATCTGGACTTCAGAGAGCTTGGCCACCCCCAGTCCCACGGGTGCCGCACGCATAACAGCAGTGCCTCCTGCCTGCGGTCTTTTCCATACCCACCTCTTTTAAGTCTTACAGAACAGTACGAGCCATTCCTGGATACCTGCGTCCCGACTCCTTCGATTAATCATGTGCGCGCTACGCTTTGCATTACATCACACCCACGTCCAAATCCTGCAAAGGCGAGGTGAAAAACAGGATGTCCCTTCACCCCTAACTGCTCGTGTGGATTTCCCAGAAACCAAGAATTCTCTTTCATAATCACAACACAGTGATCAAAGCCAGGAAATTACAGGACAGACGATAGTATTTTCCACTCTGTAGACCTCACTCAGCCTGTCTGATGTCTGCTCCCTGCAGGACGCCCAATGCCTTCAACCTGCGATGATCTCGCCTCTGTCCTAAATGACAGCAGTGCAGGGAATCATGGTTTTTGCTCGCTAAACATCTACTAAGACTAGTGTTTGGAATGTAGTGTCTTACCATTCCAGCAACACACCGAGGGAACAGGTTGTTTCCAGTTTTGCAGGCGAAAGAGAGAGAGGTTAGTGCTTTGCTCACCTTCTGGGGGCTTGCAGTGGGGCTGGGGCTACATCCGAGCTGGGTGCTGGCTGGGTGGTAGAGTCGGAGGTGAGCTTACTTCTCAGAAAGAGGGACAACAAGGCTGGGGGGTTTGCAACCCCATAGACCAAGACCGGGGGAGGGGGGAGAGGCAGGCCCAGGCCAGAGAGGATGGGAGAGCCTCTGGGAGTGGAGCCTCTGGGAGTGGACTCGCAATGTCCTTGACCTGAACCCATTTCTGTGTCTCTAAGATGATGATACAGTCCTCCTCTCTTCTATGAGGGCTGAATGAGGTAGCATAGGGGAGTGCTTGGGGTAAGGCCAATGGTAAGGTATCCATTAGTACGTGACAAGTGAACACATTCTTTTTTTAAGATTTTATTTTATTTTTTTAAGATTTATTTATTTGACAGAGAGAGATCACAAGCAGGCAGAGAGGCAGGCAGAGAGAGAGGAGGAAGCAGGCTCCCTGCTGAGCAGAGAGCCCAATGCGGGGCTCGATCCCTGGACCCTGAGATCATGACCTGAGCTGAAGGCAGCGGCTTAACCCACTGAGCCACCCAGGCGCCCCAAGATTTTATTTGTTTGACAGACAGAGATCACAAGTAGGCAGAAAGGCAGGCAGAGACAGAGGGGGAAGCAGGCTCCCCACTGAGCAGAGAGCCCGATGCAGGGCTCAATCCCAGCACCCTGAGACCATGATCTGAGCCGAAGGCAGAGGCTTAACCCACTGAGCCCCCCAGGCGTCCCAACAAGTGAACACATTTAAATCTATTCTGAGCAAGAACTGTCCTCCTTGTCCCTTTGAACAATGTTCAGTGGCAAAGGAGAAAAGGGGCTCTGGGATTTTCTCCAGCAAGAGCTGCCGCCTGCCCCCTATAGGACAGCAGTGTCCACACAGCATCTTAGGACCTGTCTGGTCTGCTGGTGCTGGTGAGCCTCTGTCTGTGGACGACTGGCCTGGCGGTGGCCGGTGTCTGTGCTTTATGTTTTGCACAAACAGGGGGGATGTGGAAAAGTCCTCTCCACGCTCGGCACTTGAAAATACCCAGGAAGAGGGGTGGTGAGGGGCAGGCGGGGGGACCTTCCTTTAGACATGGAAACATTTTTCTCCAAACCCCTTCTCCTCTGGGCATGTTTGCGCATGTCTGGAGACGTTCTTGGTTGCCGGATGGGGAATGGGGTGCTCCCGGCATCTAGAGGGTATGAGGCCTGAGGCGCTCCTTACCCCTCGTGGGATGGCCCCTAACAATCGGGTACCAGCCCCCATCATCCCACCGAACATGACCCCTGACAGTGCTGTGTGGGGTGGTGCCGTGGCTCCCCGCAGGCGCCGGCCCTCCCCCGCTCTGGCTGCTTCCAGCGGGGAGGTTGTGCAAGACTCTGCAGTTCCGAGGGCCGAGGTCCCTCGGTGTGGCCGGTGAGACGCCCATTCCGGAACACCGTTCAGTAAACACAAAGTGGCCAGGACGTAAAACTCTTACGGGACGTGCCCCGTTCGTCCCCGGCCATCCGCAATGGGTTATTTCAACGTCTCCGGGCAACGAGGCCTCTTCAAGTCCCCGCGCACCAGGCGGCTCCCGGAGCGCGGCGCGGACCCTCCGCCATCGGTGCTGCCGCGCTCGTGCCGCAGCCGCCTCCGTCCGTGCCCACACGGACAGTGGCCGGCCCGGGAAGCCCCCGCAGGCCGGGCGTAGGGGTCCTGGGTGCACAGGGACGGCCCCCACCGGGGCAGGGGGGAGAGCCGGCGAGGGCGAGCAGCCTTCACGTCCCTACAAGAGCCTGCAGAGGGGCGTCCCTGTGCTTCGCTGTGGGGAGCTCACGAAGGACAGGCCGGCCCCGTAACTCAGCCCTCCGAGGGCTCCCCGAGCGCCGGCCTGCGGTGCGGCTCTGCGTGTTCCCGGGAGCTGCCCGCCCGGGACGGCTCCGCGCAGTCCCGGAGGGAGGGGGGAGGGTGAGGATGGGAGGACTCGGGACCCTCCAAGAGGGAGGGGGCGGCCTGGGTGGGGACCGCAGCGGGGAGGGGGTAGGTCCTGGTGGGGACCCCAGGGGGAGGGGGCAGGTCCTGGTGGGGACGACCGCGGGCCACAGGAGGGAGAGGAGGCCCCAGCCTAGGGCAGGGGGGCGGGGCCGAGCTTACGCACACGCACCTGCGCCGCGGCGTCTTTTCCCCGCCCCTCCCCAGCCCGCGCCTTCGTGTTTCCGGCCGCTCCTTTCTGCATCCGGGGCACGAGAAAACCCTCTGTTGGCTCTTGGGCGGTGCCTCGACCGGAGCCGGAAGTCGGCCTCGAGCCCGGCCGGGAAGCCGGCGTCGGACCCGTCAGCAGCCTGCGGTGGTCCCCAGGGGCGGCGGCTGCGCTGCTCCCTGCTAGGCGGTCCCGCGGGCGGGCGGGCGGGCGGCCCGAGGGCGCGGCACCATGAAGCTGTACAGCCTCAGTGTCCTGTACAAAGGCGAGCACAAGGTGGTGCTGCTCAAAGCCGCGTACGACGTGTCCTCTTTCAGCTTCTTCCAGAGGTCCAGGTGGGTGGGCCCGGGCGGCGAGGCCCGAGGGCTCGTGGGAGGCCCGCGGGGTGGGGGCGGGCCCCGGGGGCCGGGGGTGGCCCCGGGGGGCGGGGGAGCGTCGGGGTGGTTAGGGGAGGCCCGGCGTCGGACTGCGGCGGGCGGGGAGCGGGGGGTTCGCCCTCCCGCCCTGGAGCGCTGCGCTGGCTCCCTGCTCGGTGTGCGGAGCGGACCCGCGGGGAACCCTCGTCCTTTGGCCCGAGGAAGGCTTACGCAGCTCTGGACGGCGTTTTCGTGCCCGGTGTCTCCCCCGTTCCCGTCGTACCACCCCGGGGGCTTGGAGGGAAGCGCGGACCGCGCAGGTCCGCCCGCGGCCCTGGTGAGCTGGCAGGTGGCGGCCCGGGAGCGTGTGTTGTCACCCTGCGCCTTCTTCCCCGGCGTCCGCAGGCCACTTTATGTCCTCCGATGGGGTTTTCCCCGCAGCTGGGTCGGAGGCGCTGGCGCGCCCCGGTTTATGGGGGAAGTCGTGCGGCCACGAGAAACTATACCACAGCCGGCCCGGATGCAAACCCCGACTCCCGTGCTTTTCCCGGTTGAGTCTGGCGGAGCGAGGGCCGCGCGCTGCAGGATTGCAGGCGCGGGACCTGCGGGCTTGCGGGAAGCTGTGTGTGAGGACGGCCGCGGGCGCTGGGCCTGCTGCTGGGAGGGGCGGGGCGCCTGGGCGCGCCCGGCGGGGTGGGGGGGACCCCGCAGGTCTGAGTCCCGGACGCTGCCCTCCGGCTCCGTTCCCACTGCTTCTGGGCAGCAGTTCTCTTGTTCTTTTTGTCGGAGAGGGGAATGCGGGGGGCCCGACGCGCGGCTCCCTCCCAGGTTCCCCGGGGTCATGACCTGCGCCGAAGGCAGACGCGTCCCCCACGGAGTCCCCCAGGCGCTCCTGGGCAGCAGCGCTTGATCAGTGTTGTGCTGGCCGGGGGGATCCCGTTTCTGTTGTCCTTCCGTGGAAGCGGTTGGTTCTTCGCGAGCTTCAGGAGGTCTTTCGCGGATGCGCCGCTTTCTCTCCCGCGCCCTCTGCTCTGCTCTGGCTGCTCTTCCTCTGGGCTGTCCGCGTGTCCCGAAGGTGCTCGGCAGCGGCAGCCGGAGACCTTCCCCTCACCGCTCAGGGATGCCCCTGCCAGCTCCAGACAGCGGGCGCACTCAGAACCCTGCCGTGCCCCCACTGGCGCCCCTTACCGCCGCAGCGGTCCAGGCTTCTCGCCTCCATTCTTCTTGCCTCGCGGCGGCCGGACCCTAAGCTCCAAACCTGCAGATGGGTCCCCAGCTTTTCTTGCCGCTGTTTGCGAGCTCCTGCTGCGGACCCAAGCCTCCGTGTCTGGGCATGGCTGTGCCACGGGCTCCGCCTCCGCTCGGCTGTACTGCGGGGCCTGCCTCACCTGGGGGCTCTCTCCGTGGGGTGAGTTTGAGCACATGACGCTCTCAGGGTGATGCTTGGCCCCGGCTGTTGTGCTAAGTGCCATGCGCCCCTCACCGCGAACCTGGGTTTTGTGAGTGGGGCGTGGGGCAGGGCTTGCGGGTCCCACAGCTCCCGGCCAGGCGGACACTGCGAGGCTGGAGGTCTCCTCTCTGCAGCGAGGGGGGCTGCCACAGAGTCTGGAGAGCCCCCGTTCCTCCGGTTGAGCTGTCCTCACCTGTGGCCCTTCCATTCCGGCCGTCTCTGCTGGGCCCACGAGTGTCCTCTTCTCCGCCTTTGCGGAGTCACTTCCTCTTCCTCCTTGGCTGAGCGGTGGCCTCTCAGTGTCCCGGGGATGGGGTGCTGGCATGACCCCGCGTGGCCGTGGCCGTGCTCCGTGCTGTGCGCGCTCTCACGGTGGACGCGTGTCCCAGCGCGGTGTCGCGTGCGCGGGGCTGTCCCTGGGTGTGCACTGGCTTCTGCTTCTCCGTGCTCTGGCCACAGCGCTACGTCGAGTAAAGCCCGTGGGAATCCCCACGAGGCTCGAAGCGGGTGGTCCCGGTCGGCGAGGTCGCAGATGGTGCGGCTTGCAGAGCTGCGAGGGTTTGTGGTTAAACGGCGTCTCTTGTTAGTCCCTGAGGTCGGGAGGGAAAGGAATGAGACCCAGAAGCCATGGCCCCTTGGTGTCTGTGCTCAGAGGTCACCTTCCATGCTGCTGGGGACGGGGACGGGAAGAGGTAACGTGTGTTCCGTTCCTCAGCGTCCAGGAGTTCATGACCTTCACAAGTCAGCTGATCGTGGAGCGCTCGGCGAAGGGCAGCAGAGCGTCTGTCAAAGAGCAAGGTAAGAGGACCCGCTGCCTCGTGCCTGCGCCGCGCCTGTCCCTTCCCGCCTCAGGCAGCCCGGGGCCCCCTCCCAGGCGCGCCCCACGCCGGCGCTGCCAGGACCGCGCTCCTCTCCGGCCTCCTGCTTCGGCTCGCGCTCGCTCCCGCGGAGCCGTCAGCGGCCACTCCAGGTGCTTCTCCTTCCGCCTGTGGCGGGCACTTTGCCAAAAAGGCTTCCCCGCCGTCGCGCTGGGAGTGCGTCCTGTGCTCCCCAAGTTTTGGACCAGGAATCCAGAAACTCGTTGTTTTCCTCTTGGCTGTCGTTCACGTCTTCATAGTTCAGGTTTTCTGTAAGAATCATGAGGCTTTTCTTGGGAGAAGCATGTGTGACACGGACCACTGAGGAAGGACAGCTGTGTCACGTAGATCGTGGGAAGCGCACTCTGCGGGGACTGGGGCCACAGCCCTGGAGGCCACGTGTCCGTGATGAGATTTCTGTTACGCCCCAGGGGGAGTGGGGGTGCCCTGTGCGTGCTCTGCGCAGCCTCCCTGTCCTGCCCGGGAGATGGGACCGTGAGCACGGACGTGTAGTGGGTCAGTCCAGGCAGCTGGCTGAGAGCTGTGTTCTCCAGCACGGACCCGGCCGCTCCTGTCTGGGGCGTGCGCTCCCACTGCACGCTGGCCCCTTGCTTACCGGAGATGCAGGCAGAGCCCAGACGGCGGCGGCGCCCTCCGACTGCAGCGCTCATGGCCTCTCCCTCTCCTCTCTGTTGTCCACGGTGGCAGGCTGCTCTGTGCGAGCGTCGTCAGGACGGGGAGGTCCTCCTTTGTCAGCTGTGACCCTTACGTTCCTCTTCCCCTGGGGTGTAGCCAGCTGTGTCCCGTCTGAAGAGTTTTGAAAGTGAGAAAAATTCATGCCAGGGATGGGACCTGCTTCCCGAAGTGCTTGTACAGACGGAACCTTCGGATAATTTGATGATGATCTCAGGCCAGCAGGGCCGGGTTTTTTGTAGGTGGACCTTTTGTCCCCTCCTCTTGCATCTCCTCTCCCCCGCTTCCCCTCTAGCCCGTCACAGGAGCAGACCTGATGCCCCGAGAGCTGATTTCCTGACGTGGGCTTGCTCTCGGGACTTTTAAGCAGCTGGAGGCTGCTGGTCTTACGCAGGGTCTCCAGCTCGGGGGCAGGCCAGAGCATCTGCGAGCGGGCCGGCGCTGGGGCTCTGGAATGTGGCGGAAAGGCAGCTGGGACCGCCTCCCCTCGGTAGCTTTCTGCACCCGCGGTGGCTCCTTTAGAGCCTGCTGGCCCGCCAGGCCTCTGGACACCTCCTTGTACTAAGGTGGCGTTGGGCCATGCCGGTGCCCGTGCTCCCTCCTGTGCTGTTCTGTGTGAGTCTGACTGAGCCACCAGGCAAGGGCTCAGCATTGTGACACTTTCATGATTGCTAAAGATGTCCAAAGTCCTCACGTCACCCTGCGCATGTCTAACTTTTCCTTAGAATACCTGTGCCACGTCTATGTGCGAAACGACAGTCTTGCAGGAGTGGTCATCGCTGACAGCGAGTATCCACCCCGGGTGGCCTTTACCTTGCTGGAGAAGGTGAGTTTGCGATGTGGCCGGGCTGGCCCGGGATGGGCAACGGTGGACGGTGCCCGAGGTAGAAGGGACTGAGTTATGTGTCCAGAATCAACCCATTTTCAGCGTTTCTTCTTGCTCTAAACTGAGAGATGGCCCGGCATCCCTTCCCAGCTTCCTTTTCTGGAACTGGTTTCTGCCAGTGTCTGGGCTTGTGGCCCTGGTGGCACCGCGACCTGGCCACTCTACAGCAGCATTGCAGTCTCCTTCTGGGCTGGGGCCTGAGGTCGGCTGTGGCTGCACCTTCAGCCCTGGCCACTGCTCTGGCCGCTCTAAGGGCTGCTGCCTTCCCCACTGGCGACTGTTTCCTCCCAGCCATGGCCAACTCTGCACTCTGTCCTGTGACCACCCCGGGCTGCTCCTTTCCCCCACGTGAGTGTCGCACCACCATGGGGCCCAGCACTGTGGTGCTCGTCAGAAATATCTCGAGGATGCTGGCCGCTGGCCTCCGGCCTCGCTGAGCACCGATACATTCCCCAGCACGTGAGATGTGCTGATGCTTCGGTCCAAAGGATCTAGCTCCCCTTTCAAAGAGCTGTTCTGGAATATGAGAGGGCAGGGACTTTTCCTCTTAGAACTGCGGAACCCGGTAGAAGGGAAAGTCTGTAGGTTAATATTCCAATGCTCTTGTCTTCTTCCAGATGAGATCGGGGTGAGGGTGCATACATTTTGTTTCTGATTGCCAGAAATCTTCAAACCTTGAGCCTAGATTTGCCCTTGGCCATGAGCTGTGCTCCTCCTCTCTCGGGCTCTCTGTTCAGGTCCATGTGGCTATGGGATGGGCTCCTTTGTCGTGCAGGTACTGGACGAATTCTCCAAGCACGTGGACAGGATAGAGTGGCCCGTCGGGTCCCCTGCCAGCATCCAGTACACGGCCCTGGACGACCACCTGAGTCGGTACCAGGTAGGTGGGCAGAAGCCTCCAGGAGCGGGCCTGCAGGGTGTGGCTCTGGGCGATCTCCCAGCAGCCTTGGTGTCGGCGTCCCCATGAAACACACAGGGACCCACTCTGAGACCTGGACCCCGAGCTCACGCGGGCTTTCCCTTCTCTGGGGTGTGCGTGCGCAGCCTGCGGTTTGTGAACTTGGCAAGCTGGCTGGCTCCCCGGTTTGAACTTTGTTTCCAGGTAGTCATTCTACTCCTGATGTTTTTGGCTCTTCCCTAGAACCCGCGAGAAGCCGACCCCATGACTAGAGTGCAGGCCGAGCTGGATGAGACCAAGATCATTCTGGTGAGTGGGGGCAGGGCGAGCGCCCCTGGAGCCGGGTGTGGGGAGCCGCCCGGTGCGCGGTCCAGGCTTGGGTTTGGGGCTTTGGGGGCGTCCTCATGCAGGTGCTTTGCTGAAAGGGGTGGTTGCCCGCCTCTCCCCAAGTGTCTCTGGCCACCCTGAGTCTGTGTTGCCTGCACCCATCTGGGTTCAACGCCCCGTTGTACGAGGACCCCAGCTGAGACCTGCCATGGCCCCGATGCCTCCCTGCCACGTGACGGTCTCCGTTCAGCGCCTCCCTGCCACTGCCGCCCCCCGCCGTTTGTCTCCGAGCCCAGCAGGCGCCTCCTTGCAGGGTGGGGGCTGTGGGGGCAGGAAAAGCCGCCTGTGTTCACTAAACACAGACCTGGGGTCCTCAGGCCTGGTCAGAAGGGCAGGAAGCCCGAGTCTTGCCTGTGCTCAGCTCAGCTACAGCTGCTGCTGCCAGTTCTCTCCTCTCCCTCCGGCTCCTCCCCCTCCTCCCCCCCTCCCCCCCTTCCTCCCCTGCCCCCCCCCCTCCCCCCTTTATCTCCCGCCTTCTTCCCTCCTCCGTCTTTCCCTCTCTCCATCTTCCCCTCTCCATCTCCCCTTCTCCCCCGTCCTCCCCCTCTCTGTCTCCCCCTCTCTCTCTGTCTACCCCTCTCTCCCCTTCTCCCCCCTTCTCCCCCTCTGTCTCCCCTTCTCTCTCCATCTCCCCTCTCTCTGTCTCCCCTTCTCTCTCCATCTCCCCCTCTCTCCATCTCCCCCCCCATCTCCCCCTCTCTCTCTGTGTCTCCCTCTCTATTCTCTCTGTCTCCCTTCTCTCTCTCCTTTCCTTGTCTGTTCTCTTCTTCTCTCTCTCCATCTCTCTCTCCGTTTCTTTCTCCTCTTCTGTCGGTTTCTTCCTTCCCTCCCTTGCCGCTGGAACCTCGAGCTCTCTTTGGCTCTCGCTGTGTCTGTTCTCGCCTTGAGTTTGGTCCTGTGGCCTCTGCCTCATCATTGGTCCCTGGCTTCCCACCTGGCACCAGTGTGTCTGGACAGTAGCCACTGATCTGTGGCTCTTCCGCTTACTATCCCCCAGTAGCCCTCAGGAAAGCTCTGGAGTCAGGTGCACACTCCCTGGCATAGCCTCACGGCCTTGGGGCCTCTCTCTTTCCTGCACGGTGCCCATGCCGGGGCCCCACATGCAGCCCTCCCGGATGCCACTGCGTGGTCATGACCAGCGTACACATCTCCCTGACGGGCGTGTGAGCCCTCAGGACTGGGTGCTTGTCCTTACCCACCCCGCTCCCGGCATGTGGGACACCCGTGCCCAGGCCCCAGCGAGCCTCGAGTGAGTAGAACTGAAGCCCAGCAGAGGCGCCCGGGAACTGCTGCGGGCTCCGGCCCCACGCCGTGCTCAGCGCTGCCTCCTGGGGTCAGACGCTGGCCTGGGCGGGACCTGGGAAGCTGTGTGCTGCAGACACCGTGCGCTGAATGACGCGGTTTGGGGACTTCGGATCGGGAGTGAGGTGTGAGCGTGTTGAGGTGTCTCCGTGTCTCTTCATGGGCTTCTCTGAGTCCTCGCTGAGCCGCGGCCCTGGGCGCCCCTCGGCTGCTCCTGCTCTCCGAGCGGGGACAGGAGGTATGGCGCGGTGGCCCCGTGTGTCCGCAGAAACGGGCTTGCTGGTGCTGCCCTGTCCGTGCGCGTGTCCGTCTGGTTCGCTTCTTGTGCCGGCAGCCCGTGTCCTGGAACTCTGTAGACGGGGCTGGTTTCGTGCCTTCCCCCCGGGCCCGTTCCTGTCCGCGTGCCTAGGTTTGCGCTCCTTTCTCCGAGGAAGCCCGGTGGCCTCGAGGTGCTGCACGACGCGCGCTGTGCACGGGCCCCTCGGGGAGCGGGAGTCAGTGTGTTCAGCGGGAGTCCGCGTGTGGAAACGTGGCCGTGAGCACGGTGCTCTGAGCCTGCGCTGGGTCCCTGGGACGGGCCCTGGGTCCTGCTCGTCGGGGACGCTCCTGACACTCACGTGGCGGGAGGAGCCAGCGGGAGAAGCACTTCCCGCGGCCGAGCCTGGGGGGCTCGTGTCCGCCTGCCGTGCCAACGGCGGGGCGCCCGTTTGTCTGTGTCCAGCACAACACCATGGAGTCTCTGCTGGAGCGAGGGGAGCGGCTGGACGACTTGGTGTCCAAGTCCGAGGTGCTGGGAACGCAGTCCAAAGCCTTCTACAAGACAGTGAGTGCTGGCCACGCCCCCGGGGTGCTCCATGGCACGGGGTTGGGGGGGCCCGGGTTGGGGGGACGGGCCCGGCAGTAGCGCGCGCTCCCTCAGGCGCCACGGGAGCGGGCGCGGGCAGAGGCCTGTCCCCGCCGCTCCTGCTGCCTGCTGAGCAGTGGGGCCTCCGGGCCTCCCACAGCGGCCCTTGTGCCTGTTTCCCTGGGACAGAAGTGGTTCGCTGGCGCGACCACAGTAGGGCTGTGCGTGCACCGGTGCTTTCCTGGGAGCCTGGGAGGGAAGCGGCCAGTGGGGCTCGGGGATCCACCGACCTGCTCTCTCAAAGCATTCTCGCGACACGTGCGGGGGCAGGTGGTGCTGCGGGACCCGGGGTGACGCAGAGTCAGATGCTCCGTCTGCCGGGGGTTCTCCCAGTCCCCCCAGCCCACTCCGTGGCCCCAGCCTCCTGGGGTCGTGTCCACCTCTCCAGCCCCAGTGTGTTTCTGTCCAGGCTCGGAAACAGAACTCGTGCTGTGCGATCATGTGATGGCAGCCCGCGGAGGCCCCCGTGCCGAGCCGGCCTGGCCGTTCGCATCAGAACCACAGTCCCTGGAGAAGCAGAGCCACCGTGGAGAGACCCGCGTGGGGACACATTTTCACTTGGGAGCTCCTGGCAGGAACTGAGGGGTCGTGGAAGGGCCTGGGGCTTGGGAACATTCAAATTTACATGTCCGGTGATTTTTGAAAAGCTCGTTTGAGGCCCCTGATGGCGTGTTCTTGGGCCAGATGAAACCATAAATTCGAATGACTCACATAGACGCTGCAGGGCTTGTCTCTAACCCGGGAAAGCGACCAGGCCGAGACCCCGGGGGAGGTCAGAGCCAGCCTTGTGGGGGCTGTGTTTGTGCGCTGTGTTCACACTGAGGTAAAGCCGGGGTCACCCTGGCTGCAGGGCTGAAGGGGCAGAGCGGCCCTGAGGGCTGGGGCTGAGCAGGCCAAGATCCTTGCTGGGAGGAGCCCGGCCACACCGACTCCAAGGCTCCTTTGCACTGGGCCTGGGCGGACTGCTCGCTGAGGGCGCTGCCCACCCCCCACGTCAGACGGAGATGCCTATGGGCGGTGGGGCAGGGGTGTCTGCCCCAACTCGCAGCTTAGCCTTGCCTGCCCAGGTCACAGGCACCGGTGCGGCCTCTCTCCACCCTGTTCACCCACCTCTCTGGCAGCGAGACCGTCATCGTGACCACCTGGGGCCTGCGTGCCTTAGCAAGTGGCCTTTGCTGTGGCCACTGTTCTTAGCCACCAAGGCCGGGTACCGGCCATTCCGAGGATTCCCAGTGCCCCACGTGTGGCCTGACCCCCAGCCTGGTCCCCACAGGAGCACTGCTAAGAGGCCCCCCCCCCCCCCAGTGACAGAAGTCCCAGCCCTGAGCCCGTGTCCTCGGGCCCCACTGCCATGTTTAGATTGCCTCCCCACGTCCTGCAGTGCTTCCTGAGGAGTGAGCTCATGGTTTGCCCTGGACCTGGTCCCCGCAGGGTCCCGTCCTCTGGGGTCCTTCCCTGAACATGCTGATTCTTGGCCTACCCAAGGTCCCGCTGCCTCTGCACAAAGTGCCAGGCCCGGAATTGCCTTGTTTGGACCGTAAGGTGACATCTACATGCTTCTGAGGACCCCGACCCCTCACCCCAACAGGTTTACGCACTGGTTATCATCCCGCTCTGGGCCCTGTGCTGGTCAAAGGAGTTGGCCAGTCTGAGGTACCCCCTGGGGTGCACGGACCCAGCCTGCTCACTGGTGCCCAGGGGGCTGTGACCTCCCCTTAAGAAGGACGCGGTATCTGACGACTCCAACTTGGGAGGCTGCTGGGGAGATGCCGGTGTGGAGGCGCGGGTCTGCAGGGAGGGCCGTCGGGAGGGTGGCGCAGGCTCGCGCCCGAGCTGGCATTTCCCCAGCTCCTGTTGTGGTCTCGTGGGGAAGCATTTGGCAAAGGGTGTGTTTTAATAACTGTTGCCTGACTTCTCTGTTCTATTTGAAAGGTTCTTATCTGGATAAAGTTGTCTTTTGAAATTCCGTAATAGTTTTCTGCTTTGTTCGAGCCTCAGGGACCCTCCTTGTGTGCAGCTGCGGGGTGCAGGGCATGCTGGGGCAGCGCCTGGGTCCCACCCCCAGACCTTTCTGGCGGGACCAGGGGAGGGGGCGCTGGAGCCGGGAAGCAGCATGGGGAGCTACGCCATGGCAGCCTGGGCCGCACACGTGGAAACTCCTTGGGAGCTAGGGGCGCGGCCCTGCGGGCGTGGGGGCGTCGCGCGCCTCCCAGGTCTGCGCGCAGCTGAGGAGTCTCCAGTCCCGTCCCAGCTTAGGGAGCGAGCGCGCCGACTGGTGGTAAGGAGGTCTGCAGGCTTCGCCTGTTTCACTGCTGGCCCGGGCCTTGCCTTCAGCCGTGTTTGCGCCCTTGGAAGCGCGAAGCAGGCTTGGGGTTTCTGGCTGGACCAAGGGCACCGGCTTTTCCTGCCTGGAGGACCTGCTGGAGTATGGGGTCTTCGGAGCTTCGCTCAAAGCTGGTGCCATTTAACAGGGACAAGCCGCTGTCTGTCTTGCCGCCCGGCTCGGGCACGGTGATCGCTCACCCAGCCAGCGTGCGGGTCCCACCCCACCCCGGCCGGGCTCAGGGTCCGTGGGTGGGTGGGGGTGGGCGGGGCCGTGCTGCATGCCCGCGGGGAGGCCTGGCCTGGATGGCCGCCTCGGATTACAGCTGGCCGGCGAGTGGAGCCCTAGATACCGTGCTGGGCCCCGCGCCGCCGCCCGCTCACGCGCCGCGCTCCAGATTCTCCGCGCCTGCTCCCGGCTCCTCTGTGCCTCCTGGCACAGCCCGCCCTCCCGAGCGCACCAGTGGGGCGCCAAGAAGCCGTGTAGCCAAGGGCTCCTGTCCTGGTGACCCCTGGGGCACTCCTCGCACCAGAAGCCACCTACACACACGAGTTGGGAGCGTTCGCTGTCGAGGCGCACGGTGCTGTAGAAAAGCACAAGGCCGGAGGCTCGGACAAGCACTGGCAGGGCCCGGGGAGCCAGTGCAGAGGGGAGGCCGCCCGTCTTCGCGCGAGGGCTGCGGGCGGCTCTGCGGTCAGGGGTCCTTCGGCCAAGACAGCCCTGTGGTCACGAGGAGGTGCGTTTAGGCAGTCCCGGGGTGACGCGGTCCTGCAGCCGTGAGCTCAGTGCTAAGTCAGCTGGCACAGGCCAGCGGTGGCCCCATGTTGCAGGGGTTTGGCGGGCAGCTGCTGAGGGACAGGCCAGGGGCGTGGATGACAGGAAGAGCAGGGACTGGATCCCAGGGAAGGGGAAGGAAGGCTCTTGCTCTCCTCCATCCCCCAGATTTCTGCTCTGGGAATCCCAGCAGCCACCACCCTCCCGCGCTGCACAGCACCGTGACGTCCGTGCTGGCCCGTGCGCCGACGGTCTGCACAGCCCGGCCACACACACGGAATGGACGCACAGAGACGGTGGAGGCTGGGTCCCGGCTCTTCCCACACAGAACCGCCATGTGGCCTCCCCCTGAGAGGCCACCGAAGAGGCAGGGGCTTTGGGGCATCCAGGGCCCAAAGAGGGGGTGTGCGGCGGTGGGTGCAGCGGCGGCCTGCGGTGGCAGAGGGGCGGTGCAGTGGGGAAGCGGGCTGGGCTGGGGCTTGGAGGGGCCCCAGCGTAGAGCCCCCAGCTGCACGTGAAGCCGTTTGTCCTGTTTTTCTTTTATTTGCAGTTTCCCGAGACAGAACAAAATAATGATTTTTTACACTTACAAGGCTCAGAAAGAAAAGACAATGGAACTCAGCAAAAAGAGAGAAGGGGGGCTGGCCAGCACTGCGGGCAGCTGGCCCTCCGCAGAGCGGCCACACCTCCGACATCTAGCTAGAAGAGCAGGTGTGGCCTGCCCGAGAGGGGTCATGCAAAAGAACTACCCCCGGAAAAATCCCCAATTATCCCAGACAGGCAGCTCCGTGGAGATAACAGGTGAGGGGAGGAGGGGAGGAGGCCCCCGGAGGTGAGGGTGGCCAGGCCACACGCTGTCCACGGTGAGCCCTGCCGCTGCCCGCGGCCCAGGGAGCCTGACAGATGTTTACCCTGTGTCCGTGGGTGGGGACAGCTGTCCTGAGCACAGCCGTGGACGGGCAGGTGAGTGTCCATTCAGAGTGTCTGCTGAGGGACAGTCCCCTTGGAGACCAGCGTCCTGTGTCCCATTCCCCACTCTGTGCCCCTCCCGTGGCTTGATTTGTGGGGGAAGATAAAGAAAATCCTCGTTGAAAATGTGAATTAAGGGGCAGGTGTTGGAGTGGCAGGGCCCGCAGCTCGGCGATCACAGCCCCTGACCAGCCCACCTGGCCGGCTGCCCTGGGCGTGCTCTGCTGTCGTCGGACCCCGGTGCCCATCAGCTCACAGGGGCACACTGTGATGGGCCCAGCCTGTCTTCTCCTCATCCCGGGGTCCCTGTCACTCCCGCCACCCCCCCACACACGGCAACCTGGAGAGGCCTGCTGGGGGGTCCACCGCACCTTGCCCCTCAAGCCCAGGGTAGCCCTCCCTCCCTCGGCTCCGAGCCTAGACTCCGAAAGCGCACTGTTCACAAACCCCTGCCGCGCCCGCCCCGGCCTGGGAGCGCGGGGTGCCACGCACCGCCTTCTGACCCCTCTCCTCCTCCTGCCTCTGGACCAAGCCCAGAGCCCCTCTGTGGCCGCACCAGCTGGTGAGGGAGGTGGGCCACCCCCAACAGGAGGGAGGTGCTGTGGGAACCCAAGGGTTCCCCTGCCAACCGGGCTGCCACCAACAGCATCCTCTCGGCCAGACTCTGCCAGTTGGGAGGTCGGTACCTCCCCGGCCCTGGAGGGACCAGAGTGGGAGCCCCGGGCCCACGGGGGCTTCTCAGATGGCTCATCGGGCCCCCGGGGGCCGGCCCGGCCTCTGCACTGCTCATCCATGCTGGGGGCACGAGAGGAAGGGAGGGGAACATCCGTGCTCGGGTCCCCTTGGCCCCAGGTGGCCGACACTCCTGACGGCAGCCATGCACGGCGGGTGGGGGTGGGGAGGTATGCAGACCTAACAGACACCGTTCCTCGGCCCGGCCCCTGTGGACAAGTCACTGCCCCACTGCTCCCCGAGGGACCAGGAGTGACAGACACGTGGAGCGTGGGTGGGGGGTGCCCGGCGGTTCAAGGCCCCACAGATGCCAGTGGTTTGTACAGCTTTTGCCTTTTTTTCTCCTGTTTCATCCAACATCAATTTTTTTTTTTTTTTTTTTTTTTTTTTTGGTGGCGGTTGTCATCTTGTTGTTAAAAAGAAATCACATCCAGTCTTGGTTTTCTGCAGACACGGGCACCAGGGGAGGAACGAGGCAGACACAAACATGCGACAGGCAGGCCGAGGGAGGGCGGCCGGGCTCCAAACACTGAGTCTGTCCCACGAAGCCGGCCACAGCTCTGAAAGGTGGGGAGGGCGGGGGTCAAGGGGGAGGGCGGGGCGGGGGTCAGCTCTCCTCTGTCCCCACCCAGGGAGAAGGGGTGGGCGGGGCATCCGCTCTCGTCGGCGCCCCCTGGGAGAAGGGGGACAGCAGGGATGGGCGGGGCCTGCCTATAGTGCGGGGGCGGCTCTGCCCGGCGTCCCCCGCGCACCCCAGGAAAGGGCCCGAGCCGGCACCCACCTTCACTGCAGCGGCGCCACGGGCGCGCCCGAGCAGTGGAAGTGCACGTTCTGCCACTTGCCCTCGCGGCGGTGCCACACGCGCGTCTCCTCCGACTGGCTGGTGCGGGGCCGGCCCTGCCCGTCGATGTACTGCGTCAGGCGGATGTAGGCGATGCACGCGGCGTCCTCCCCGATGACGTGCACGTGCGGGTTCAGGATGGTCGTGTGGACGGGCTTGCTGTTCTTGGCGAGCACTGTGGGCAGAGGCGGGGGCTTGCCGGGCGCCCTGGAGAGCCTCTGCCCAGGGAAGGGGGGCAGGGAGGCCACCTGGAGGTCCAGCGGCCCCGCGCCGCTGTCGGGGGCGGCCCCCACACCCGGCCCCGGCACTCACGGTTCTCGAAGTAGAATCTGTGGAAATCCATCCCTTCGACCAAGTTGCCCAGCGCTTCAGGCTCGAACGAGGTCAGGCCTGGGTCACAGATTTTCCTGGGGGGCAGACCCAGGTGAGGAGAGGCCCCTGCCACCACCTGCCCCTCCCTTCACCACAGGGAAGCCCCCACAGCCCGCCCCAGGCCCCCCAGGACCCAGCCCAGATGCCCCGCTCACGCGTAGGCCTCGAAGTCCCCGTTGTTGACCGCCTCGATGAGCTGCTCGGTGATCTTGATGACCTCCTGCTTCCGTGCTGCGGGGACACAGCCGCCCAGTGACCGAGGACCACCCCGGGTGGCCGTGCAGAGGGCCTAGGGCAGAGCGTCCCCAGCCCCCACCCACTCTCCTCTCCAGGAGGGACCTGATCGGTCCGGCTCACACTGTTCCCTCCAAGGTCACCCACAGCCCCCACATTCCCAAGTCCATGGAGCCATGTCTGTCTTACATAGAAGGTCTCCATGTGATAGAAACACCACGTCTGAGAACGCAGAAAGGGGAAGCAAAGCCCACCATGACTGTGGTCCCCAGTCCCTCCGGCCGTGTCCCCTGGAACCGGCCCTCCTGGCCTCTGCCCACCTAGACTCGGTTCCCAAGCCCCTGCCACATCCAGCCCCTCTGCAGGAACATCTGGTAAGGGCTGGCTGTGAAGCGGTGGGGTTTGGGGGGGGGGACCAGGGTCTACGGGGTGAAGGCGGAGAAGAGGGCAGGGAACGGGGCCAGGGGACCGAGGAGGGAGACAGGGAGACACGGAGTCTGTGGGTCTCTCCCTGGAAGCCCACAGCCAGCCAGCGGGCCTCCTGCCTGCTTGGGTCTCTACCTGTGTGCAGTCCAGTGCTCGGGCGCCAGCCCCCCTCCGTACCCCCCACCCCCAGCATCACCAGCCCACCTAGCACCCTCCGTCCCGGGGCTCTGGGCTTCTGCCCACTTGGCCTCTGCACTGGGACAGGCCTGGCCCCAGGGTGCTGACCTGCGGTCCCCGTTCTCTCTTTAATCACAACTTGTTTCAGAGAATAACGCAGCCGCACCCACTGCGGATTCAAACCTGGATCACTTTCACGGCCACGGAGACGCTCATAGAAATAAACCAGATAGAGCTGTGAGTGCCTGTGTTCCCCTAAATCTCATGCTTCACTCCCCCTCCCCAGAGGAGGACTGCCCTCTGGTGGGTGCTTAACTGTCTCTGTGAGGACATGTACACCCCCAAGTACACACACACGTCGAGTGTGCGCTCACACGGCTCCCAGGGACCTCTGAACGGCAGTGCTCCCCTCAATAAGCCTCAGACCCAGCCAGTGTGGGATCCCATGAGCTCCTCCCCACGGGCTCCCTGCCAGGTCACTGCGCTTCCAGCAGCTTCCCTGGCTCCCCAGCGGCTCTCTGTCCCTGCCACTGGGCATCTGTCTGCACTCCGGCAACCGGCACCCCTGGGAACAGCACCCCCGTGTGCTGATGCATGGGCTCCAGTCCCAAAGCACACACAGCAGGGTCTCCAGAGGGTGACTCCGCATTCGGAAGCATGTGCCCACCGCCCTGGCATGGGGCTGCCCGGGCTCCTCCCCACCGCCAGCACCCTTGGCTGCCTGCGTGCCCCCTCCCACCAATGCCCACCTGAACGGTGGGCGCTGCGCAGTGCACGTGGGCCCAGGCGGGCCTCGTGTGCTGCACGGGGTCTGGAGAGTATGGGCAGCGGGAGCTCCGTGACACCCGGGGGCTTGGGTGCACGTGTGCGCTGGTGTCACAGGGGAGGGCAGGTGCCTGTTTGCACGTGGAGATTCCTGTGTGCATGGACCTGAGAGCCTCTCCAGTCTCGGAAACCCCTCCCTCTGGACCCAGCTGTGTTTGTGCAAAGGCCCCCTTTCCATTTCTCACCCAACTCTGTGTCTGGACCATGCCAGGGTCTGGGCTCCGGGCTGTCTCGCCCAAGCCCAGGCCTCACTGTCCGGTCGGCCCTGGAAGCTGGTCCCCAGCACGGTGGGCTGCAGGCTCCAGGGACCCCATGTCCGCCCATATCCACTGGCAGAGCTCTGTCCCTGCACCCACCACACTCTACTCTTGGGCTTGGGACCCGAAGCAGGAAGTCGTTGGACATTTTGGGTCCCTCTGCATCCCCAGTGTGTGACCTCCCGGCAGCCTGCCCACCCCTCTGCCCTCTGCCTGAGCATTTCTGCTTTGGGGACGGTCACCTACTCTCCCAGGTCCCTGTCACCACTGCAGTCCAGCTTTTCCCTGGGGACCCCAAGCTAGGGCCCCCCGTCCATGTAGGGGAGGGCAGCACCTGTGTGTCCAACACCCAACACCAGTTGAGCCCCCTTTTCCACATCAGCACCCCACGGGAGCCCTCAGCCAACAGCCCTGTGACCCGAATGGACTGACATGTCCTGTCTCACATCCCGTGCATCCCGTACTGTGGTAAGTCACCCCAATCTTGCCCTTAGTGAAGTCGTGTGGCGTGTTTCTAAGCCAGTTGTAAGACAAAACGAGAGTAGAAAGTCAATAGGAGGCTTTGGGGTCACAGCACACATCGCCGAGTCCAGGGTTTGGGACCTGGTGTCACCGATCTGCAGACAAGCAGGGGGAGATCGCAGCAGGGCTGCTGCCAGGACCCACCCCTGCCCTGCGTGGCAGCCCTTCCTCCCCCAGGGGGAGCAGGGGCTCCCCGGGAGGTGAAGCTGCGGGCTGTGACCTGCCATCTGCCCCCCGGCCCAGGCAGCTCCGCAGACGGAGCAGAGGTGTGTGGGCAAGGGTCTGGCGTGGGAAGGGTCCCGGCGGTGGACCAGAGCCCCTATACTCCCTCTCTTGGGACAAGCTAACAGGCTGGGAAAGGGTCTGGCGGGACCCCCGCGGCCCCAGGCTGGCCCTAATCCGCGTCCCTTGGCAGTGGGGGCACCAGGAGCCACAGCCCCTGCAGGCAGGCAGCGGCAGATCAGCCGTAATCCCTGATTACGGGGAACACCGCCTGGGCCCGTAGGCACCGACCCCATTTACACATGACGACAGCTGGCGGGCAAGTAACCTGGCCGCAGAGGTGGAGACAGGGGTGCCCCGGCTCAGACACCCACGACCGCGGGTCTAGAGAGCCAAGTCCCCTCCCGGGACTGACTCCACCCATCCTTCCCGGCAGACCCCTGCTCTCGAAGGGGCTGTGGTGCTGGGGACTTGGGCGGGGGCACATGCCGGAGCAAGGACGCCGTCCCCCGGGGGCCTCAGCTCCCTGGGGCTCCCCACTCCCCTGCCGCTCCTGGCCCCCCAGCACCCCTCCCTTCAGTCCTGCTCAGGGCCCCTTCCTGTGGTCCTCACCTCCACAGCTTAGTTCAGGGCAGACCCCAAGGTCAGCCCGGGATGCAGTGCTCACGGCATGCCCTGTCCTCAGAGCCCCCAACCCGGCCCGCGATGCAGACTGAGGGCAGCTCGCAGTCCTGGGTGGGCGGCCCCCCAGGGGCACTGCTCCACGTGCCAGCCTCCAGTTTCCTCATCTGTGGAACCAGGGCCAAGAGGGGCCAGGGAGATGGGCACAGGGACGCTGCCGACCCTCCCAGGCTCCGTTTGCACCCTCTCCCTCACCAGACTCCCCGCCGCCCCAGCCTGTGACCGGCCTCTGCCCCCGGGCCAAGGCGGCCCAGACACCCGCACCTGGCCTCGCCCCTCTGGCGGAGCACAGAACACTTCTGCGGGGGGCCACTGCTATCCGGAGGCCGTCCCGTGCCCTCCTGGCCATTGGGGTGGGCTCAGCTTCCCCGAAGCCCCTGTGCCCCCCACGGTTGCTGAGCTTCGCTCCCCCTCGTCCCTGCCCAGGCCCTCGGGCCCCGCACTCACCCAGCCACTCCCCAGCCATGCCCAGCCCTGGCCCGCAGCCTCTCATCCGACCGTGCCTCCCCGCCTGGTGTCCCCCGGCAGGTGGCGGGGGGGGGGGGCCTGCAGCCCTGGGGTGTCACCCATCCCTGTAAGCGATCCTGGTGGCAGTCGGCAGACCGGCTGGCGCGACCGGCTCCTCCCTCCCTGCCTGGGGGGGGGGGCCCAGCCCAGCGCCGGCCCTCGCCCCCCCCAACCCCTCGCCCTGGGCCCCTGCAGCCAACACTGCGTCACACGGGCCGCGGATCACAGGCGCGAGGCTGTTGTCTGCCCCGACCGCTTCCGATTCCTCCCTACAGGCGTTCACGCGCCCTTCCTTAGCCACAAGCTCCTGTTCTGAGGCCAAATGACACCTTCGTGTCGAATTCCCTGTGCTCCCCTTTCCGCCCGCTGCCCCCCAAGCCGGCCCCTTCCCAGAGTGAGTGGGCAGCACACCACAGCCGGGGGTCTCCACACCCATGAGCCCCCAAGGAGCAGCCAGGGGGCCCCTCAAGGTGCTACTTACACAGGGCCGGCGGGGGGCCTAGGAGACCTGGAGATAGGCAGGGTGGGGGGGCCCTGGGTTTCCAGAGCTGAGCCCCTCCTCACCGTGTTCAGGATGGCAGAGAGCCTGGGGGCTGGGGCGGAGCGGACCAGACGGAAACAGGAGGCTTGGTGGGGGCACACGAGACAGAGAAGCTATGGGCGGACGAGCTAAGCCAGAGGGACGAAGGAACAGAGGGGACACGGGCACAGGGAGGGTAGAGGGAGTGTGGGGGGATGAAGGTGGATGCGGAGGACACGAGGAATGTGGGGCCCAGAAAGGGACGTGAGGGACACGGGGGTGTGGGGGGGACACGGGAAGTACAGGGGCACGGGGGATGCAGGTGGACGTGTGGGGTGAAGGACGGGGAAAGTGGGGGACGGGGACGTGGACGTGGGTGGATGTGGGGGATGAAGGGGGACGGGCGGACGGGTGGGACAGGGGGTTGGGGACACAAGGAGGCACAGAGGGGATGTCGATGGACAGAGGGATGGGGAATGTGAGGAATGTGGGGGACGGGGGGGACGGGGGCACAGAGGAGGGGCTTCAGGAACGTGCGGGCGGCGCGCTGTTCGGCCCGTGGCCGAACAGTCGCTGTGGGCAGAGGGTGCCCCCCCATGGACAGATGCAGCCCAGCGTGTGCAGAGCCCAGGGAGGACCCAGCTGGGCAGCAAGGCCAGGCCTCCCTCCTCTCGTCCACGGCCTGCGGTCGTGCAGTCGTGCAGTCGGGAGAGGCTACGCCTCCATGGGGCCCCACGGGCTGCTGTGACTGGGAAGGTCAGGCAGGCGGCGTGAGGGAGGCGAGACGCACCATGGACTGCCCGGAGGGCCCTGCCCGTGCCCAGGACACATGTTGGGGAGAGGCCTGGGGCAGTCTGCAGTGCTGGTGGAGGGAGGAAGAGGGGAGGGCGGCGGCTGGGAGCGCCCTGCGCGGGGAGTGCCAGGCGGCCAGCCCACCCGGGCCCTGAGCCTCGGGCAGGGGCAGCGGGAGCAGCTGAGGCCGTGCACCGCGGCAGCAGGGCAGCGGGCCCAGGGGCGCTACTTACACAGAGCGGGCAGGGGGCCCTCAGCGTCCAGGGCCCCCGAGCCCCTCCCCACGCAGCTCAGGATGTCAGGGACCCTGGGGGCTGGGGTGGACAGGAGGCTGAGCGTGAGCGGCCTGGGGAAGCAGCCCCTGGCCAGTGTCTGCAGTGGGGTGGGGGCCTCAGGCCCGGCGGGGTGGGGAGGAGGCTGCCATGGCGGGGGCAGAAGGGCTGAGGCAGCCCTACAGAGGCTGCTGCAGGGTCCTCCAAGCAGACCCCGCCCGCAGCGGGGGCCCCCCCGACCCACTGACTTACGCCTTACGCGGAGTGCGCAGGGGGCTGGCGGGAGGTGGGCATGAGGTAGGGGGTTGGCTTCAGAGCTCGCGGAGCCCCTCCTCACAGAGCTCAGGGTGTCAGGGGCCCTGGGGGTTGGGGCAGACAGATGAGACACTAACGGGAGACAGGAGGGGGCACGCGGGAGAGACGGGGACAGCACGAGGACGGGTGGGGTGGGGCTGGAGGACCCGAAACACAGCTCACAGTTGGGCCCAGGAGCGGGACAGGGAGGACTGGAGACGGCAGGAGGGGCAGGCCTGGGCCCTTTAGGGCCCGCCCCGCTGCCCGAGGCGCACTGGGGTCTGGGCCGGAGCAGGCCGGCCAACACTCCTGCAGCCTCCGGCCATGCAGGACGCCCACAGGGCCGGGGTCGGGGCAGAACCGCAAAGACAGGGCCTCGGGGGCCTCCGTGCTGACGACAAGGCTCTGTGTCCGTCTGTTCACGGAAGCCACGTGAACATCCACTCTCCCTTCATCCAGGGGCCTGTGCTCACCTCTGTTTTGGGGTGTCACTGTGTCCCCCAAACTGGCAGAATGGCTGGCCCTCAGACCCTGGGGCAGCCCTGCGGGCCTTCAAGGCTGAACTGTGACCATGTGGCCCAAAGGCTCCGGTGGGCCCACATGCCACCTGCCCTCCCGGGGGAGGCGGACAGAGCTGGGAGCAGAGGGGCCCTACACGGGTGCGGCCCACCCACCCTCACGGGCCGTGGAAATACCCAGAACCCAGGCAAAGCCCCCTGCTGGCTGGCTCCTTAGCGGCTGCCAGCCAGGCAGAGTCACCGACTTCAGGAAGTTCAAGAGAAAAAATCAAAAACAAATTCAACCATGCACTTGTTCCCCTGCAGGCTGGGAGCTGCCCCGCTGGCCAGGGCGCCGGCCTCTTGGCCCACATGCACTAGGCAGGCCCCGGGGGCTGTGGCCAAGCAGGGCCAGCGCCCCGTGGACACCCCTTGCCCGCCTCCCAGACGCCCCACTGTGCCATCTTCCAGATGTACCTTTCGTGTCCTCGTCCTCTATAGTGGTGTGAGTGCTGTCCGATGACTCCTGGGGGACACACGGAGACAGCGGGTCAGGATGAGGTCTCTGTCCCAGCCCGCCTCTGTGGGGCCTGGAGGTGCCCATCCCCGAACCCCACAGGCGGTCACCCAGCCCCAGGCCTCAGCCGCTCACATCCGCAACGGCCAGCGGCCCAGACGCGCCTCCTCCTGACCAGATGCGCCTGGAGGAGAGACTCCCCGTGACTCTCCCGTAAGAGAGGAAAACGGGCTATCTGGCGCTCCCAGCTGAACGGGAAAGCGCCCCCAGCCTGTGCACTGTGGCAGACAGGGCGGGAAGGCTCCAGGAGGGCCTCAAGAGACTGGCCGTATCCGCAGCTCCTGCCCCAGCAGGGGCCGCCTGCCCCTCGGGCCTGGACAGTCCATCCAAGCCCAGTCTCCCCACTGCGGGGGCCTGCGAGGGTAGACCAGCAGTCCCAGCACCTCCGACCCCACGCAAAAACCAGCGGCCGGTCCCCTCTCACGGACTCCCCAGGAGGTCCGCCTGCTCCTGAGGTCCTCCAGGGCTCCTCCTAGCCCCGAGTGAAGCCCTGCGCTAGGCCCCGCCCGGCAATGGGGGTGGCCTGCAGCTTGTAGGATCGGGGCACGTACCACAGCCCCCCAAGGTTGTCTAAAGGCCCCTTGCAAGACAAACAGAAGCCTCACCCCAGACACGGGGCCCAAGGAACAGGTGCCCCGAGCCACAAGGCAGGAGGACACCCAGGCCCTTTCTGGCACGTTGCATCTGTGCTGAGAGCCACTGACCCCTGGTCCCGGCCTGCAGCCAGGATATGAGGGGCCCTTTGGGGAACCCGGGGCTCGGGGGCAGTCCGACTGCAGACTGGGGCGGGTGCCAGTCCTAGAAACACAGCTTGACGGCCCGCCGTCCCTCCCGCCACCCTGAGAGCCAGCCCCTTCTCTGGCCCCGGGCGCAGGTGCCCATGCAGCAGGAGACGCCGGGCGCGGAGCAGCGGCAGAGGCAGGCCGGCCCGGTAGGAAGCACTGGGGGCAGAGGTGAGTGATGTGGGCGGCCAGGGGCGTCTGTGCTGCTCCCTCCTCCCGGCCCACGCTTGCCCTCCTCCCCTGGCACCCCAAGGCAGTCCTGCATGCCTGGCTCCCGGCTCTGCTGGTTCTGCCCGCAGACAGGGCCGGATGGACAGCCCGGAGGGTCCTGAGAAGCGGACCCTGCTCTGGGCCCCCACCGTCAACAGTGACTCGGTACAGCCATGCCTGAGACGGCAGCGCCTGGGGCCTCATTCTGAGGGGGTGGCCGTGGACCTGTGGGGCTCTGTCCTGCCTCGAGAGGGTCCCTGTACATCTGCCCCCCAACTCTCAGCACAAGGGCTGCCCGGTCCGTGCCCCTGACCTGCCCCTGACCTGCCCCTGACCTGCCCCAGACCTGCCCCAGACCCTGCCTCCTGCCTGGGCGCAGGCTCCCAAGGGGGCCGGTGGGTGCAGTAGTACCTTGATCCCGTCCACGGGGTTATGAATGACGGTGGTTTGAGGCTCCTACGGAAGAAGGAAGCACAGAGGAAGGAAAGAGGGAAGTGAGAGGAGAAGGTGGGTGGAGGGAGGAGGCAGCGGAGCGTGCACGGCAGGAGGCAGAGCGGTTTGGGGAGGCCCAGAGGCCGGGAAGGCCAGAGAGAAGCACGTGCGCCCACGGAGCTCAGCACAGAGCGTGGGGGCGGCGGGCAACGAGATCCTCCTGTCCCCTCGCTTTGCCGCCTGACCCTCTGCCCCGGGATGGGCGGCACGGTTTTGAAGATGTCATGGGAGTGGGGGTGGCATATGGAATGGACGGGGTCTGAGATGGGGCTGGCTGTGTGGGACCCTCCCCTCCGAGGCTGAGGCCGCCCCCGCGTGCTGGACGGCCACCTGGCGAGCCGAGCCTTCCTGTGGGCAGTGTGGGGCTGGGCTCCGCACGAACTCGGAACCCGGGCCCCGGCAAACCCCGACCTCTCGGGGCGGCCAGCCCTACACAGACCGCCATGGGCACATAGCGCCCTCGCACCATCACAAGCCACGCCACCAGCTCGGGGTGGGACCTGGCCAGGACCCACCCCCTGGCCCCCCGACAAGAGGGCCAGAGCCAGCGGGCTCCTCTGAACTTGTGTCTGCCCACGCCTGCCCAGCCAGAAGCCCCCGGGCTTCCTCCGCCCCTGCCGGGCAGCCACAGGCCAGCACGGCCATGGGGCTGTGTCCCCTGGAGGCTTGGGGCCTGCAGGGTCCGGCCGCCCACGGGAAGCCGCCCTGGCTGTGGCCGGGTCATCACTAGCAACTGCCACAGCGGCTCATCTCCCTCCAGATCACTGGGGGGCTCCGCAGCTAAGACCAGCCCCACCCATGGTTCTTGGGAGACACCAGAGCCCTCCGCTCCAGGGCGGCGCACCCCTGCAGCAGCTGGAAGGCATCTCCCCGCCCAGCCAGGCCCCTGCAGGGTGGCCAGGCACACACGCTCCTGAATGCCTCTCAGCGCTGACCCACAGGTGGGACACCGGGCCAGGCCCCTGCGCAGACCCGAGACCCCCCGAAAGGGGCTCGGCCGTAATTCCACACCCGAGCGGCAAAGGGGAGCTGGAGGGCCAGGCACCGTCCATCGGAGGTAGCTGGGGCTGCACCCCACCTCACCCCAGGCCTGACAGGCAGCCACCGCACAGCCGGGCTGCGGTAGGGCCGGAGGGCAGGGGGCCGAGGGGCTCAGTACCAGGGCAGCCGGAGGAAGTGTCCCCTTCGGGCTGGTGGCAGCAGCACTGTTCTTGGTGCTGTTTGTCTGGGGCTGTGGAGAGAGGAAGAAGTCAGGGGGACGGAGCCACACCCCTTCCCAGGGCCTGCCCGCCACGGAGGGAGGGAGCGCGGCCGCAGGCGGCCCGGCCGGGCACTCACCTTGCCCGCGTCAGCCTTCTTGTTGAGTAAGCTCTTAGCTGCTGCATCGGGAGGAGACAGGCGACATGAGCAAAGGATCCGCAGCCCCCGACTACCCACCCCTCGGTGTGAGCTGACCTCAGGGCCAGCCGGGCTCTGGGGATCCCCAAGAGCTAGGGGTCAGCCAGGGGACCCCAAGTCCCAAGGCAGGGTGGTGTCCGTCATCGGTGGGGGGTGAAGCAGGTCTGCCCAGTTCTGAGCCTGGCCATCCTGGAGAAGGCCCACGGGAGACCCAGGACAGCCCAAAGCGCTCATCCCCAGGACAGGCCCCTTCCCCCGGCCACTCTCCATGACCCTGCAGGACACCCAGGTTTCCTGCCCCACATGGCCCTGCGGCCGTGGGCAGTTGTGCAGGCTCCACCAAGAAGGAGGCGGGTGCCCCCCGCCCTGCACAGGAACACAGGATGGGGCACCAGGCTGGGGTGCTGGGCCAACTGCCGGTCACCTGCCTGTGTTCCCGGGCGGGGGCGGGCTGCAGCTGGCCACCCACCCACGTAGGGAGGGGCTCACCCCAAGTGCGGGTGGCCGCCTGCCATCAGCCTCCCGGCCCCCTCCCTCGGCAAACAGGACTCCGCGCCCTGCCCACAGGCCCAGGCCCCCTGGCTCAGCACCCAACGGGCTGCCTCGATCTTCAGGAACCAGTCCTGGAAGTCCTGACCTTGGAGTCATTTCCTGGCCTTATCGGGGCAGCATCGGCCCCTCTGCCCACCCCTGAGGCCCCGGGGCTCTGATGGGCTCAACAAGGTGCCACCCGTGGGGAAGGCTCCAGAGGGCCCCCCCACATCTCCGGCTGCCCACCACCTGTGGGACACCCAGCAGACGGCCTGGCTCGCCCCAACACGACCACACAGAGATCAGGGCAGCCCGCCACCCCTCCAAGTCCCACAGCATCTGGGCCCTGCGCAGTGGGCAGCGTCCGTGGAACGGCTGCCAAAGCAAGGGAATGGGCTTACCTTCCAGGGAAGGAAAGGTGAGGAGGGAGGGAGGTGGTGGTAGGGAAAGAAAGAAAACAAGATTCATGTGGTCAGGCAGGAGTGCAAGCGCGTGGCCCAGGACCCCGCCCGCCCCGCCCGCCCCGCCCGCACTCCCGGCCCAGCGCTGCCCCACCTGTGCAGGACGGAGTGGCCGCACCAGGGGCCGGGGCCGGGGGTGGGCCCCCAGGGCTGCTGCAGCCCCCACCCTGCCGTGGGTCCCCAGCCTCCAGCCGGCCCTGCAGCCCACGGTGGTTCGCGGGGGGCGGGGGGGTACTCTTGACGGCGGGAAACATCCCTGGAGGCCATGGCGCCAGGCTGGTGGTTGGAGAGCAGCGGTTCTCCACTGGGGGTCCCCACACCGGCAGCCTCAGTGGCAGCACCCAGGCCCCCCCAAGACTTCCCAGGGGTGGTGGGGCGTCTGTGCTAGGGGGCTAAAGCTAAATGCTGCTTTGGTTTGAGACCACTGTCAGGGTCCCAAGCCTCTGGACTGTGGCCCACCTTTCTCTCCGTGAAGGTCCCTTTGCCGCCCTCCAGGCTCTGTGCAGGGACATGGGTGATGTGCTCGAGCAGAGAGCCCTGTGGGGCTGTCCAAGTGCCACCCCAGGGGCGGTCTCTCCCCACAACCAGTCCACTCTCTCAAAGGCTTCCCCACCAGGAACCATGGGGCTGCGTGTCACCAGAGACCTGCCTCTTGGCCCGTGCCCCGGTCCTGCGGGCTTCCCCGCCACGAGAAGTGTCGCAGGATCCCAGTCAGTGCAGGGGTGACAGGGCCCCTCCCTTGCCCACCAGGCCTGCAGCACACCCTCCCAGTCTGGCGAGGCTGGATCAGGACCGCACCCCAACACCCTGCAGGCCCAGACCCGTAAGCGTCCCAGGACCAAAACTGCCATCTCCCAAGGGGCCGCTTCCCCTTGTGGGGACCCTGGAAACCACCACAGGTCGGCTCCAACCCACCTCCCCATAACCCACCATGGCGGGACAGCCCAAACCTGTGGACACGGGAGCTTTTGCACCTAACCCCCACTGACCTCAGTCCCCTGCTCCCTTCCCCAAGTCCAGCGCACAGGTAGGCCACCTCCCCCAACGTGGGAGTCATGCTGAAGTCACACAGCCCAGAGACCCCGTCCTTGCTGGCTGACCAGCAGGGCCAGGGTCCTCCAGGGGCCTGGAGGAAAGAGGCGTCCAGCCCAGCATCCCAGAGCCATGCATCCCCACAGAACCCGCACACTAATGTAGGACGTCAGAGCTGGCCCGGCGCCCCGAGAAGACACAGCCTGCCCTGCCTGGCCTTCCTCTCAAACCGAGCCCTGGTGAAAAGCGGACGGAGACCCTGGGGCAGGCCTGGATCTCAAGAGGGTGCCCCTCAGTCCCTGACTCTCCAGACCCTGCTACCCGAGACGACAACACCCCAGCAGACTCAGACAGCTCCAGTGGGGCCCGGGCTCCAGAAAGCCTCACAGCGGACACCCAGACCCTTAACCGATCCCCAAACACCTCCCCTTGGACCAGCGGCTACAAGACACTGGACGGGCCCCTCCTGAAAGCAGCTCCTGGAAATTCCTTGCCTCCAGGGCTCTGTGGACGCGTCTATACCGGCAGTACAAGCACAGGGCCCTCCCCCCACGCTTTCTCAAGTCAGATGCACTAGTTGGCGGCAGGGGCCCCGGGAGGGGGTGGGCTGAGCAGGTACCCCAGACCCGTGGTGGACAAGCAGAGACCTCAGGCCGGCCACGGCTGCCCCCCAACCCCAGCTTGCCCGCCCCCTCTCGGGGAAGGCCGAGACGCTCTGACGACCTGCGGCATCCGTCTCCACGGAGACCCCGCGGGCTCCTCCGGCCAGGGCGCTGCGTCACCCGGGAGGCTGTCCCCTATGGAGGAGCCATGGCCTTGAAACGGAGAACCCCGCCCAATGCCACTGGCCGAGGCGGGCTGACCGCAGCCCAAGGCCCAGCGTCGGCTCATCCCCTCGCCGGCGGCCCCGGACAGCCATGCTGGGCTCTGTCCTCATGCACTGACTGCTTCCAGGACGGAGCAGCCCCGGGCGCCCCGCAGGGCTGGGCATGCACACGGCGCATGCATTCGCGGCGCATCCACGGTCCACGGCAGCTGGGCGGGCGCAGGCAGGGGCCCCGGCAGAGGGCAGCCCAGCAGCCTCGCTCACTGCGCTGGGCAGCCGCACTTCTCCAGGAGCGCCCAGGCACCCTGCCCTCCTCCCCCGCCTCCCCATGCGCTCCAGACGGCCCTCCAGGGGCCTTGCCTGCCGAACATGTCCGCTGGGCTCGCAGAAAGGGCACAGACCATCCTTCCCGAGGGTGGCCCTGCCCGGAGTGCCCCCAGGAGGGGGCAGCTAAGGAATGCACCCCTGCGGGACCTTGAAGCAAGAAATGGGGTGGACGGCTGGCTGGGGCCAAAGCACAAGGCACCAGCAGAAAACCGGCCCCCGCGGCTCCGTCTGGGGAGCCCTGGGGTCGGCCCTTGGCTGCAACAGGCTCTGTGCGCCCTACGCCTGCACTGGCCTTGGCTCAGGCTGGGCCCCTGGCAGGTCCTGGGGTCTGCTAGCCCTCAGGGCTCTGGCCAGCTCACAGGGGGATGGGCAGGAGCTGGCCTGAGGCCCCTGGGAGGAGCGGGGTCCAGAGAAGCAGCCTCTCTGCTCATACATTTGGGAGGAGGCCTGGGGCCTCACAGAAAGACCCAACAGGACATTCTCTGGGGGCTGAGGCCCCCGTCCTGGAGCTCGCAGAGCAGACATGCGCACGTCAGACCACACAGACCTCCAGCTCCAAGCGAGTGATGGGAGCAGCACGGTGCAGGTGCCTGGGCGCAAGGACGGGCCGGGCGGGGAGTGCAGGGGGCGGGGGGCTGGCAAGAGGGCTCTCATGGTGCAGGACCTCTGCCCCCAAGCCTTCTTCCCCAGAGCCCCCATTCAGGGTTCAGACCCAGCAGCAGCCGTGAGGCTTCTTACAGGTGGTCAAGGTCACTCGGAACAGGAGTCATGACGGACAAGCAGGAAGAGAGATCACAGAGCACAGGGCTCTGACCAGAGGGGTCTCCTGACCCCCAGACTCAGGGGCCAGGTCCAAGGTCCGGTGAAATGCATCTGGGGGGAGGCACGGCTCGGGTGTCCCCTAGCCTGAGCCCTCCTTCAGCGCATGGGGTCTGAGGCTGCCGTGTGGGATCTGTCCCCGGCGGGAGCGGGGGCTCCCGGGGCCTCGGGGGCAGCTCCGGAGGCCCGGCCGGCAGCTGCGTGCAGCGAGGGGGCTGCATGCCAACAGGCGGGACCCTGGGCAAGAGCATCTACCTTGTTCCACCAGCCCCATGGTGGTGCCGGAGGCCGCGGTGGACATTGTGGCCGGAGCGGTGGTCTGTCTGCCCACTGTTAGCACCGGGTTAGAGACGAGGGAGGGGCGGACACAGACGGGGCGGGCAGGGGAAGGGAGGGGAGAGACAAAGGAAGCAGAAGAAGATTAGAGTCCACAGTTGGGTGGCGGATGGTTCCAGAGTCCCGTTCACAGGAGAGTGGGAACAGGACTGGGACTGACGGACAGTTGGAAAGGGTCTGCCTCCTTTCTCCTTAGAAAACCCCAGCGGGGGCTTCTCGTGCCCAGTGGGCATGCGCACAGGACAGGACCCGTTAGTATTGGTGTGACACACGCCCCCGGTCCCAGCAGCACGGTACCACAGCCAAAGGAACAGGATGGGGAGCTAGATGCAGACGAACAGGGATGGACCCCAGACGCTCCCGCACCCAGTGACGCGGGCGACACACAACCACAGGACAGCCAGGGGGCCACTTGCCCCGTGGGCGACGCTCTGCCCAGTGGGCCTGCCAGGGCCCCTGGCCTTGGGGTCGCTGACAGACGCCCCCACAGCAGCTGCACACCCCCAGCCCCGCCCACCCACAGCACCCCAGGCGGGTGGCCGCCAGCAAGTCCAGAGCTCGGTGGAGAGGTCCCGGGTCCTCCTCTCCCCTCCCACACACAGAACGGGTGCTCAGAGAGCTCAGGACAAGGCCACGGAGGTGGCGACCAACACCTGGACAGACACACAGGGCTGTGGCCCAGACGGCAGCGAGGACACAGACCCAACACGCAGGGACGGGGACGTGTGCCGGGCGGCCTCCCAGGCCGGGCTGGGTCAGGGTGGGGGCGGACCCTGGGGTGCTGCCCAGAGTCCAGGCCTCGCGGTCCTGAGCGTGCAGAAGGCCACTGCACCGTGGGGAGAAAGGCCGGGGGGAAAGGGGGCGTGAGAGGGGTGGGCCACCGGCGGCGGCTCCCTGGGAAGCCTTCCCCACCGCGCGCTGAGCGTTCTTACCTGAGAAATTTCTCGTGGCCAGCATGGTGGTGAGGATCGCACCCTGGGGAAAGGCATGCGGCTGAGGCCAGGCCACCGCAGCCCGGACCTCAGCCCGGGGCACCCGCAGGACCTGCGTCCCGGCCTGGCCCCCCAAGAGTCTACCAGCTCTCTAGCTGCTCAGGGACCGGCCCCCACTTCCTGAGCGAAAACAGAGGCTGCCCACTGAGCACAGCTTCCAGGGGCCTTCAGGGCCTTCCTGCGGCCTACCCCCCCCACACCTGGCCACCAGCCGCTTGGGCTGCTGTCCACACCGGGCCCGTCAGGGTCCAAGGCCGCCCACCCACTCATGCTGGGCACAGGGCAGCAAGCAGGGGCACCTGTGCCTCCACAGCCCGGGGGTCCCTGAGCGCCGCTGCCATGTGGGGGGCTGGGTCCGCCTGCCCCGTCTGCTCTGGGAGGTGCTGGGATCGCCGGGACCCTGTGCCTCCCCTCACCCAGCCCGCAGGGACCCCTCTGGCCACTCCTGGCCTGGGGCCGTCAAGTCACGGGCAAGCCCCAGCGGGCGAGCACGCGGGCCGTGGGGCAGACGGGCTGGGTGCTGGGGCCCAGGTCTCACCTTGAGCTTCCTTCGGGCGTTGAACTTTTTCAAGCACTCCACAGTCTCCTGCCTGTGCATCATGGAGGCCACCGTGGAGCGTTGCTGTGGGGAGAGGGGCCATCACACCCTGCTAAAGGCTCCGAGAGGTCTTCGTCCCTCAGGGAGAGGGCTCAGGACAGCAGAGCTGTGCCACGGCCCTTGTGCCAAAGCCACCAGCCGCCCACTGCAGCCGGAGCTCAGCTGTGCCCCCCTGGCTGCCCAGCCCTGAGCCCACCGCCCCTTTCTACCTGGAACGCCCCCCACCCTCACCCTCCGGGCTCTCCTGACGGCCGTGTCCCCTACCCAGGCCCCCTGGCCTGCCTCGACACTCCGTCCCCTCACACACAGGCCGGACCAGAGACGGAGGCCTTGACAGCCCGCAGTGGGTCCCAGGCCCCCGGGGGCACGCAGCCAGGAGACCCGGGGACGCGCCAGTGGAGGGCGGAGGACCCCAGGGTCTGCGTGCGAGGACTTACGCAGACCCACGGGTGCTTCAGCGCCTCGTGGGCTGTGATGCGCTTGGCGGGGTTGATGGTCAGCATCTGGTTGATGAGGTTTTTGGCTTCAGGAGTGACCGTGTCCCACTCAGGAGATGGAAACTAGAAACGGAAGCGACAACGCAGGAGTGTGAAGCCCCCTCCCCAGACAGCAGCCAGGGTCCTCTGAGGGCTCTCACGTGGGCCTGCCTGCCCCGGCTGAGGAGGGGCAGAAAGGGTCGTGCACTCACGTCGTAGGCTCCCGCCTTGATCTGCTGGTACAGCTTGTGCTGGTCCTCGTCCCAGAAGGGCGGGTAGCCCACCAGCAGAATGTACAGAATCACCCCTGCGCAGAGCAGAGCGCCGGCCTCACGCACTGCCCTGCCTCCCCCTCCCTCAGCCTCCTCCCCAGCCCCCCACCTCACCCCCCAGCCCCCCACTCTCTGGATCCCCCTTGTAGGCTCCACCCCTAGCCCACCCCCGTGCCCTCGGAACACAAAGGTCACATCCAGGGCTCAGCTCCTGCAGCGACCCCGCCACAGTGGTCTGCACGAGGCCCCCCACCCACCCCACACCGTGTGCTTTTTCTGGCCCAGACCTCTCTTCTGGGTGCAGGGCAGGCACTGGGGTGCTGGGCTTCAGCCAGGTGGGCCCCGCCAGGGTCACATGAGCAATTCTAATCTGGGTGGGGAGGGGGACTCCTGGCGGACAGCAGCCCCGAGTCAGCCCAGGGGCAAGCCTGGCACGGGTGCAGGACTCCCTCCACCATGGCCCCGCGGCCCCACCCCGCCTCCACAGAGGGCTCACCGCATGCCCAGATGTCCACTGGCTTGCCATAGGCCTCCTTGCGCAAGACCTCTGGGGACAGGTAGCCTGGCGTGCCGGCAAACCCTGGGGACAGGGCAGGGGCGGTGTGAGGGCCAAGAGGGCAGCAGACCCCTGTCTTCACTCCAGGTGGCCGGGGGTCCCCACTCACCGAACCATGCCTGCTGGTCCCCCTGCACCTCGATGGCCAGGCCGAAGTCCGCCAGCTTCACGGCTGCCCCTTTGCACTTGCTGGCCAGGAGCAGGTTCTCGGGCTGCAGGGAAGGCGACACGCCAGTGCGCGTGTGGGTCATGCCACAGGACACAGAGGGGAGGGAACACAGCAGACGGGATGGCGGTCTGTGGGCTGACACCCTGCTGCGTGGGTGCTGCCCCGGCAGATTCCTTGTGACCCAAGGGAGCAGAGGGGAGCTGTCACACCCAGGCCGAGAGTTCAGAATGTGGCAGGCAGACCCGAGAGCCCCTTACCAGCCTGGCAGGCAGTGCGCCCGCCATGTCCCACATCTGGGTGCTCAGACTCCGTGGGGGCTGCCTGAGAAATGGTGCCCCCCCCTCCAGAGGACCAGAGTAAGGAAGCAGCGGAGAGCGTCTGACCGCCCCATCCCTCTGGCTCAGGCCATCCAGCGTCCCCAGCGGGAAATGGCCCTTCACAGGCCCCCCTGCCTCAGGAGCAGCGCACTTAGGCAAGCTGAAGGGACATTTGTCCCCCATCCCACAGGAGCACCACGGGGCGCTCTGTGCAGTGCCCTGTCCCCGGGCCTGCCCATCCTGGCCTGGCCGCCTTCAGCGGTCAGTGCAGAGCCCTCAGAGCTCTGGCCTCCAGCCTCCCTCGTCCCCGACCACCAGGGGCCCTCAGCCCCCTCGCCAGGCCACCGTCCCAGCAGGCAGGCCCACTGAGAGTACAGCCGTGGCGGTGCCCCAGGAAACACCCTGTTAACAGTGCTGAGGACCCTGAGGCGGCAGAATGTGCCCACGGCCCCTTGGAAGCCATGAAGGATGCCAGCCCCATGGCAGAGACCGGCGCTTCCCCGGGCCCCACACAGCTGGCCGGGCCCCATGTCCCCAGCACATCACCTGTGTGAGATGTGCTGTGGACATGCGGTCCTGCCTGCCCAGCACAGGGGCCCCCTCATGTCTTTGTTTGGTCAACGTGAGTGGGACTAGGGGGCCCCCACCTCCCCTTGCACCCACATTGAGGGGTCTGAAGTGGCTGGCAGGACTGCCATGGATGAGGGCTCAGCCCCAGAGAAGAGTGGGGGACCCCCGCTCCCCCCCGGTTCCCTCACAACCCCCCACCACGGTGCCAAATCCCTCTGCTCTCCCCACGCCGCACTCGGCTGAGCGCAAACGCACCACAGGATGGCCTTGGGGGTCTGTCCCCATCAGGAGACAGCCGTCCTCTCTGAAAGAGGAGACGCCATTTGCCCTCCACACTCGGCAGGAGGCAGAAGGTCCAGTGTCCTGCCCTTTTCTTCTTTTCAGCAGGCTGGTATGGCCCGGGACATGCCGGGCCGGGGTGGGGGGCGCACATATGTTCATGCCGCACGGGCTCCGTGGCCACGGCGGGGGCACGCTGCCACGGGACGCAGCTTCAGACCAAACGTGGTGCCCGACGCTGAGGCCCACGGCCCGGGCACACAAAGCAGGCAAGGACGCGGGACCATGTGGGACGTGCAGAGACAGATGGAAAGGGCTCGGGAGGAGACCCCGGGCCTGCTCCTGGTGCGACACCATCCCAGAGCAGCCCCTGCAAAGATCGGGGGCCCAAGGGAGGTGTGACCCCATTCAGCCTGGGAAGGTCGGTCTCAAGTGCCACCTGGGGACTCTCGGCAGGAAGGACAGGCCCTTCCCCCACAGCCCAGCCCGGAGGAAAGCCCACTTTGGAGACACTGAGAGGCAGGAAAGGTGGAGGGGGTGCTGCTACCCCTGAGGCCACGCGGTGCCCTGCGGGGGGACAAACTGCTCTGCCCAGAGTGAGTCCAGGGCAGCAGACTCGCAGGACGGGCTGGACGCCGGCAGAGGCCAGCGGGGCCGCCCTCCCCAACCCTGCTCCCCGGGCATCTGCCCCACCTGTGTGCAGGTCACCTGTATGCCCCCCTGCTGGGTCTGTGTGCCCCCTGGAGCCCAGACACCCCGAGTGCACGTGCACACACACGCGCACCCCCGCATGCGGCCCCACACGCGCTTGTCCTCGCACTTCCCCTCCCCTCCCGGGCCCCTTCTTGCAGGACACGCAGCCGCCAACGGCCAGCTGGCCCAGAGCAGGGTTGGGGACTCACCTTGAGGTCCCTGTGGACGACGCCCATCTGATGGCAGTGCAGAACCGCCTCCAGGATCTGCTGGATACAGTGACTGCGGCGAACGGCAGGCGAGTTAGTGAGGGTGGCCGTGAGGGGCAGGGGTGCGGGAGTGGGGCGCTAGGTGGCACTGGGGTCACGGGAAAGCAGAGAGTCAAGGTGCCGCCTGCCGCACAGGGGAGGAGATGCCGGCCAGAAAGGGGTCCTCTGTGGCCAGCTCAGGGCAGGGCCAGCCCCCACGCCCCACCTTCTTCTCTGACCAGGCCCACAGCAGCAGCACTCAGAGGACACACCCCTGTTCCCCCGGCTCAGGCCGCCCAGGCCTGACCCCGCGCCAGACACCCTCTCGGAGGGGGACCAGGGCTGAGCCCACACCCCGCCAGGCAGGCCAGCCGTGTGGAGCGGGGTGGCCACCAGAGCCCCACAGTCCTGGCGCAGTGGCAATCCCACAGCCGGCCACACTGGCTGCTCGGCCCCGGGGCAGCCCCGTGGTCCTGGAAGCTTCCTGCCTCTGTCCCGAGCCCTGAGCCAGGGAGATGTCGGGGGCCCTCCGGGCACGCCTGGCTGCAGGGAGAGCTCAGGGCTGCCCTCGGGCTCCTCGCACAGCGGTGCATGCCCATCACCCACACCCCAGGCCCCGAGGACACAACACCCTGGGACCTGAGCCTGCCTCCCCCAGGTGCCCCGAGGGCACCCACGGTTGCCGGCTGCCCCAGAGACAGCCCCCGACTCCTTGGGGTCCCAGCCACCCTGCAGCATGGCCAGCCGCGGGCCGCCAGGAGCCCCCTGCCCAGGACAGCACTCACAGCCCCTCGGGTGCGGGCGAGGCAGGGAGGCAGACTGCTTTAGGACCGACCCCTCCTGCCACGCCCGGACCAGGCAGGTGACTGAGGGTCAGCTGTTCTCCCAACCGCGAACGTGGCATGGGGGTGAGGGACCAGACCGGGTCCTCAGGTAGCCCTGGGCTGGCCGGGAGAGCACACACGTGAGGGACATCTGCCCACGGCCCGGGAAGGAAACCCGAGCTTCCTCCCTGCACAAGCCAGGCCCTGGGAACCCTAACGACCACAGTGCCTGAGCTCTGCGGGGGGTCAGAAGGAGCCGGGCCCAGACCTGGGGGAGGCCACCTCTTGTCAGCGCCACCACGGGCTGGAACCACAGCCCCCTCATGCCCTGAATCTCGGGACCTGGGGTCTCCTGTCCTTGTGTACTGGCCTAACTCACCCTCAAAACCTGCCTTATTCTTACGACTCCCACAAAGCCCTCATCTGCCTAGAACCATCCCCCATGGTCCTCATCCCCGTCCTGGTGGCACCAGACCCCCGTTACGGCAGCCACGCGCTCAGCACCTGTGGGTGACCCCCACGGCAAGCTCGTTGGGGGAACCACCCCACCAGGGCCCCTCCTCTAAGGCGGGGGCAGGACGCGGGGTGCACGCAGAGCCCCACGGCTGTCAGCGCTCACACCCGGCGCTCCGCCACCGGTCCCCGGGCCCACCTCGCACTGTGGCATTGGCAGGGAGCTGGGGGGCGGTGGGGAGCCCTGGCGGACCAGCCCCCTCCCAAGCTGCCGCCGCGCGGTGCTGGCCTGCACCCGCTGTCCCGCAGGAGCCTGCCCTGCCTGCCCCAACGGCCCTCGCGGGCCACAGGGGGCATGGCCTGGACCTCTGGCTGCTCCAGCAGGCCCCGGGGTCCCCGGCCTCTCGTCAGACCTGCTGAGCCTGCGGCACAACCTGCTTCGGCTCTGGCTCAAGCCCACCTTCCACCTGCCCCTCGAGACCCTTCCTTGGCTCTGAGCCCTGACAACACCCTCTGGGCTGCCCACCACAGTCCCACAGTCCCACAGCCTCTGCCACAGTCCCGACAGGGCTCTTTCCTCATGATCGGGCCGTGCCCAGCAGGGAGAGGTTCCGAGAATGTCTGCTGGACCCTCGGGTCTGTGCACTGCAGGACAGATGGAATGTTGGCTCAGACTGGGGGCTGCACCACCGCTTTCCTCCTTGTCCCCTTCCGGGAACGCAGGGCCCAAAGCAGCACCAGAGACATGAGCCCACACTCCCGGCCGGCGTCTCTCCGAGAGCATCGTGGGACTGAGGACAGACCCCACTCCAGGGGCTTCGTGGGCACCAGGAGGGAGAGACCGGCGGGCAGGGCACAGACTCGCACTCTCTCCCGCACAGCCAGGACGGAGCTGCCTAAGCTGGGCTCCCCACCGGCCACGTGGTGGTGGGAGCCTGACGCCGTGGCCTGCAGGAGCCCATTTCGGGAGGCCCTGGCCTGGGGGGCTCCAGGGCACTACTGGCCCCCTGCCCACTCCAGCCTGGGAGCACAGCCTGGAGTCCTGCCCACCTTCCCTCCTGCTCACACTGTGCCATCTTCCTGGCGGGGACTTTTTGGGTCAGAGTTGTTGCCAAGATCATTCTAGACACTGGCTGGGTCCTGGACACCATTCTCCTGGTACTGGGCTCTGGGGTCACCCCAGCTGCACCCCTGCCACCGCCTCCTCCTCGCTAGGGCAGTTGGATTCTCGGGGGCCCTTGAAACATCTCTCAAGACCCACATAGCTTTCTAGGGTTCTAAAAACTGGGTCCGAAATATTTTGACCTTTGCTTTCCCTGCTTTGGGAAAAGACACTCCAGGTGCCCCACAAACCGCCACATTTCTCTGAAGTGGGATCGGGAAAGAGCTCAGAACAGCAGTGCCTGCCTTCCTCCCGTCCCCTCCAGAGACTCGCCACGATGGCAGCCCCAGGACGTCCCGCCGCGAGCAGCACTGGCCCTGGCCGGCCCCAGGGCCAGACCCTGCCTCTGCACGGGGCCAACAACCCCTCTCAGGGGCAGGTCCCCAGAGCCAGGCAGCCCTCCCAGGATGGGAGTTAGCCTGGGCCATGCCTGCCACGGTTCCTGACAATGCCCGTGGGCGAGTCTATGGCAGACGGTCAGGTCCTCCTGCCCAGAAACAAAGCACCAGCACGAAGATCAAACGCAGGGCCGGAGCTCCGGGGACAAGAGGCGCCCAGAAGCACTCCCTAAGAGTCCCCTCGTCGCCTTCTCCACGGTGGGCAATGAGCAAGGCAGGCTTCGTGAGAGAAAACTAGGCATTTGTGCGGGGAACTCCAGCCCTGTCTCCTCTGGGCCAGTTCCAAGGGACCCCTAACACCAAGGGGGCCCTCCACGATAGGGTCCCCAACAGGAGTGGGGCCAGAGGGATCCCTGGGCATCAAGTGGCAGGGCCGGGGGCTGGAGGGGGTGTTGGAGACAAGGCTGAGACACAGGCAGGAGGGGCAGGTGGGTGAGGGAGGAGCTCGGAGGCCACAAGCATCGGGGAGCACAGGGCGTGTGCACGGCTGGGCGTGGGTGGGCCGGGGTCGGGGGCAGCGCCCAGGGGCTCCCAGCCAAGAGGGAGTTGCAGCCACGGGCCTTAACACCCCTGAGCTGGGAGCACCTGCTGCGGAATGCAGGGAAGGGGCCAGGCCCCAGGCAGTGAAGGGTGCCGAGGACAAAGGCCCCAGAGGCAGGACGCTGCCGTTGGGGACACAGAGGGCCGTGAAGGCCCGCGGCCCAGATGCAGGCAGCCCCGTGGCCGTGGTGGCAGAACTGGAAGGCAGGCCCTCCTCATGCTGGCTTTGCCCTGGTGGTGGGCACCAGGCCCTGCCCCAGCCAGCGGGCCCCGCCCACCGGGCCTCCCCAGAGCTCCTCCCCCACCCGGCAGAGGTCAGGACAGCCCAGGCCTCGCAGGCAGGCGCCCACTCTGCAGACGTCCCCACCCCGGCCCCACCGAGCCCAGGCACGCGGCTCGGCTGCTCTCTCTACTTGTCTTAAAGGAGGAAATGAGGACCGATCTGCTCCCGAAGGGGACCGGCCACTCCCGGGGGAGCGGACGAAACGAAGGTCCTTCCTCATGGAGCCTTGGGAAAGCAGCCCATGCCCCTGTGCCCTGTCCCTGATACCCCCCAACCCCGGCCCTGACACTGGAGGACCCAGGAGGCCCTGGACGGGGACCCAGGCCACCGCGGGACTCGCTTGGGCTGTTGCCAGCAGGCACGGTCGCCCGTGGGTAAAGAAATGAGTCACAAAAAGCTACTTTAAAAAATAATATTCAAGGGACGCCCGGGGGCTCAGTCAGTGAAGCAAACGCCTTCAGCTTAGCCTTGATCTCGGGGTCCCGGGACCGATCCCCGTGTCTATGGGCCCCTTGCTCAGTGGGAAGCCTGCCTCTCCCTCTGCCTCTGCTTCCCCCCCCCCGGCTCATTCTCTCTCTCAAATAGATAACATCTTTTAAATAAAATTAAAATGAAATAATAATATTCATTTTCTGGATTAGAAAAGGAATATATGCTCATTAATGAAATTTTTAGGAGCAAATAACATGAAAAATTAAAAATAAAAAGCATCCACAGTGAACACCAGCAGCTAGAGTGACCAGAGCAGCCTTCTGTCTGTCACAAGAGGGGTTCTGGGGCCCAGCTGTCCTCAGGCTGACATGCATGGGCCACAGCTGCCAGCTGGCCACCAATGGCATCCCTTCCAGGAAGGAGGGCCCTGTGTCCCCAGCAGCACGCTGCGGGTGGCCCCCTGATGTCCCTGGGGCTCTCATCCCCTGGGATGGCTGACCCCAGGGGGAAGGTCTGCCCAGGGGCCCCCATAGGAGCCTCAGCCACAGGGAGACCGAGCCCCTCCATCCCTCCACACAGGGCCCTGGCTTCCTGCCCACCATGGACGGGCTCTCCCTTCCTGCCTGCCCTTCCTGCCTCTGGCCGTGGAAAGACGGCACGGAAAGGGACCCCTGCCCCATCTTCGGAAAAGCATTTGGAAACTGCCCCTCTCCTCAAGGAAGGCCCTGCCAGGTGCCTGCTGTGGGCCACAGACAGATGTCCAAGGTGGGGGCGGGGGGAGCACCATGACTCCCCCTTCCACCGCCCACCCCCACCGAAAAAGCCCCTCTCTGGGCCATCCCCACCCCAGGGAAGCGGAGCCGGCCCGGGTACTCCCCGACTCCAGCCCGCTCCGATCTGGGGGAGGACACAAAAGTGGCTGCTCCTGGGACATGCTCCAGGCTCCCAGCAGGAACGGGGCGCCCCCTCCGCCCGGCAGACCGTCTGCCTCAGCCGTGTGAGCCGCTCTGCCCACAGGAGCACACGCGGGCCCCGGGGGCCGGCGGCGACCGAATGAGGCAGGGGTGGGAAGAGAAGGGAGCTGGAAGGACAGAGGCCTGCATACCCACCTGGCATCCGCCTCGCTGTAGTACTCTCGGGCCACAATGTCCTCGAACAATTCCCCGCCCGTGACCCTGAAGACAAAGCACAGGTCACAGATTCTGACGACCCCATCTGCCTTATCACTCCATCCCCATTGTCACCGCTGGCAACATCAACGACTCCTCCTCCCCCTCCCCATTCTCTACCCTATTTCCCTATCGTCCTCATCTCCCAGGACTAACAACCGACCGAGTCCTTACACACGGCATCATTTCACATGTCCACTCTCACAGCCGCTCCATGACATGGCAGTCGTGCTCAGAAAATGGGCTCTCGATGGGGTGGTGGCCCGTGTGGGCAGCACAGGAGTTTGACCCAGGCCTCTGCAGTGTTACCCAGGCTTTGTCATGCTAACTCTGGGCCTGAAGAGATCTGGATCCCTCCTCATGTCCCCCGGTACCAGAGCTGTGACCCCGCACAGAGCAAGGGGCCAGAGAGCCAGTGTCCGGATCTGGCCTCCCTTGTAGGTGAGCCCGTGAGGCGTCCCAAGCCCCATCTAGGAGCAGGGCGGGATTTCTGTCTGCACACCCACTTGTCACGTGTCCCTGCTCAGTGAGGGCCTTACGATCAGGATGGACGCCCAGACAGGAAACTGCCCGGAGGGCTTCTGGGAAACCCGAGAGACTCCAGGCCACCCGGGGCCCTTTGAGTTGGAAAATAAGGTGGACAGAAAGGTGAAGACAACAGGGGTGAGGCACAGATGCAGGGGGAGCAGGGAGGAGCCCTCCCGGGGCACTCCGCAGGCCCTCCCCCAGCTCCGGCCAGGCTTCCCACCGCTGAGACGGCCAGGCCAAGAGCTGCCTCCCTCTGCAGCGGCGCTGGCCCCAGAGGCTGCGCCCTCTCTGTCGTCATTTCTGTTCACGAAGGTGGGGATTGTGTGGGCCTCAGTTCTGTGCCCCTGCTTGGGGCAGGCTGGCCTGTGGCAGGGGCGACAGGCACCGGGCCTGCTTGAGTGGGTGCCCCTGGCGTGGGTCGACGCTCCCTTAAAGTCAGACGGCAAGACACACAGGATGTGTCGGGGCTCAGCATGTCCCTCTCTGGCGACACGCCTGCTTCTGACCCCTCTGGACATGCCAAGCGCTCAGGAGGAAGGAGCTCTTGGGGTTCCGACCTGCCACCAGAAAAGCCCGAGGCTCAGAGCCGGCAACGGCCTAATGGAGGCTGAGCCTCGCGGGCGTGTGTGCGCCGGCCTGTGCACATGCACGTGTGCGTGTGTGCCCGAGTGCGTGTGCGTCCGTGTGTGCGCGTGTCTGTCTGCACGTGCGTCCATGTGCGCATGCGTGTCCGTGTGTGCGTGTGTCCGCGTGCACGTGTGCGCGTGCATGTGCCCGTGCGAGCGTGCGTGTCCGTGTGTGCCCATGTGTCCATGCGTGTGTGTCCGTGTGCGCGTGCATGTGTCATGTGTGCGTGTCCGTGTCTGTGCCATGTGTCTGTGTGTGTCCGTGTGCACGCACGCGTGTGCATACGTGTGTCTGTGCGCACATGTGTGCATGTGCCCA